>NW_028261385.1:80875474-81220474 GCF_051295495.1 Thamnophis sirtalis | reverse complement strand
TTTATGTAGCAAAAATATCTGAATACAGAATGTTGAATAGAGACCCCAAATCTTCTCTAACTCCAAATGGTAAAAGTAGTATTGACTATTTTATATATTTGGATATTGTTATGGATGGAAATGTATTTATAATTGTTTATGCAGATATATCAAATTTATTCTGATCTCGTAAGTAGTTATCACTACATTCAATTGTTCCTTCTTGAAAAACAGTGTGATACAAATTCAATGAAGTTGAACTTTTTTTCTGGAAATATTTTGAAGGGGAAAAAAATCCTATTATCTAGACTTCCATTGTTTCTTCTAGACCTAAAAATGGGGGAGGAAGAATTGTCTTTTAACCAAGTTCTCAAATTATTAATTCAAATGACTATGACACAATCCAGAATATCCTTGCAGTATCTCTTAATTAGTTGTCTACCAAATGATAAAAACTGAGATTCCTGTCTTCTTACTGAAACAGGAATTGAGCTTTTGAGTCATCTTTGGCTTCCAGCTATCTATCCCTGAAGTGAGGCCACATATAGGCCTAGAAACCAAGTGGCTATGAGTTCTAGACCTGCTTTAGGCATGAAAGGCAGCTGGTAACTTTGGGCCAGTCTCTGTCACTCCAATTCACCTCACAGGATGGTTGTTGTGGGGAAAATAGGAGAAGGAAAAAGTACGGTGTAAATTTGCCACCTTGAGTTATTTACAAAAAACAATAAAGGCAATATATAAGTAGTCCTTAACTTACAAGCGTTTGTTTAGTGACCATTCAAAGTTATAAGCGCTGAAAAAAGTGACCTATGACCATTTTTTATACTTATGACCGTTGTAGCTTCCTCGTGGTCACGTGATCAAAATTCAGACACTCAGCAACCGGTTCATATTTATGACAGTTGCAGTACCCCGAGGTCATGTGATCATGTTTTGTGACCTTCTGACAAGCAAAGTCAATGGGGAAGGCAAGATTCACTTAACAACTGTGTTACTAACTTAGCAATTGCAGTGATTTACTTAACAACTGTGGCAGGAAAGGGTATAAAAAAGGGTTAAATGCACTTAACAAATGTCTCGCTTAGCAATAGCAATTTTGGCCACAATTATGGTGGTAAATTAAGAACTATCTGTATAAATCAAACAAACAAACCAGTGGTGGATTCCCACCCGTTCGACCCAGTTTGGCCAAACCGGTAGTGGTAGGGCGGCCTGGGTTGCTGGAACCAGCAGCGACCCAAGCCTGCCACACCCCTGAACTGGTTCTCTGGTCGGCGCCATTGGTGGTGCCATCTTGTTTTTTAGTTCTGCGCAAGCGCAGAACAATTTCTATTGAACTCTGCATGCGCGCCTAGTGCATCCAGCATCCACACACGAGCAAACCAGCAGTAGCACCAGCCAGAACCCATCCCTGAAACAAACTGCTTGGAATTTGCAAT
Organism: Thamnophis sirtalis; assembly: GCF_051295495.1. NCBI lineage: Eukaryota > Metazoa > Chordata > Lepidosauria > Squamata > Natricidae > Thamnophis > Thamnophis sirtalis. The sequence goes on along the minus strand of NW_028261385.1, from coordinate 81,219,056 downwards.
ACAATTCACAGTACCCAATTCTTGAATGTACAGCTGATTCTGACTCCAGTTGTGCATTTACACTTCCAAATCCATTAACAGTATTCATGTGCAGATAGGTTTCAACCTATTTGATCCCTGCAGGATTGAGAAACTGACCTCATTTAAAGAGGCAATCAGATTAGCTGCAGTAAACTCCACTAGATATTTTTAAAAAAAAACATAATTTTAATTAAAAGAAAAATTAGCAAAGAAAATTCCACAGCTTGAAATCACAGGCTGACAACCCAAAACTGAAAGTGAAATTGAGAGGGAGGGGGGAAAAAAGAAGAAGAATGCATATTCCGGTTGAACAGATTGGGAAATTTTTCAAGCTAAAATGGACTAATTGAAAACAGAAATGGTGATATCTAAGGCAAGAATGTAGTTATTACTCTGTGACAGATGAGTTTATTTTGAATTAAAATTGAGTTAAATAATTGAGTTTATCTCACAAAGAATGTACCCTGTTTTCCAAAAAATAAGACCTCACAAGATAATAAGCCCAATCGGGCTTTTGAGCATGTGCGCTAAAATAATCCCTCCCCAAAAATAATCCCTCCCTGAAAATATTGCAACACAGCAGCAGCCATGAGGTGACCATGCTCGCCGCCTCCTGCACCTCAAAAATAATAAGACTTCCCCAAAAATAAGCCCAAGCACTTATTTTGGGGGTCAAAAGAAAATAAGATCCTGTCTTATTTTCGGGGAAACGCAGTATACAGTTCTTGGTGATCATCACGGCAGTCCCCAGTCTTTTGGGCCCCAGGGGCCACTTTTTCTATGGAGCGGAGGGTTTTGCATACTATTTGCATCCCACAGATGAGGCTTTGCTTGTTTGCGTGGCCCAGTTGCTGGCATGTCACGGACCAGTTCTGATCCACGAACCAGGGGATGGGGACCCTGGATCTATTATGTCCAGTGCAGCCAAATGTGAGAATGTTGATGCAATCAAACTTTGCATCATTCTAAAGCTGATACTTCAGTATCAGATACTTGTGCTTCAAACAAAGCAAATGCATTTATAAAAGTCATCCTTTTTAACCCTACCATTACAAGCAATCCTTCTTCAACTTGAAATTCTGTGTGTCATTTGAGATTAAAACTTCTAACCTTGAATTATGAGATTTGTAGTCCTGACACTTTCAGATGGGCCAAGATTGGAAAGATTGCTCTGGTTTATGCCATAATAAGTAAATGCATAAGGAAAAGTTTGAGACAATTCTAGTTGGATTCCTCCAGTTTATTCCCAACAAAATTATAAGCATCACACATGTAAGTAGAATCAAGCCAACTAAGTACATCTCCTAAGAAAAAGATGGGATCTAATGCTACCATGTTTTTTGCTGCAAAACTCCAGAGGACCCGTAGGTGGCATCGGAATTGTCTACAATGTTTTGTTGCCATCTAGTGGTTCCCCCAAGCTAAGATATAAAATACAGGTAGTCCTCAACCTATGACCACAATTGAGACTCAAATTTATGTTGTTAAGTGTAAAATTTGTTAAGTGAGTTTTGCCCCATTTTACGACTTTTCTCACCACCTTTGTAGAGTGAATCACTGCAGTTCTTAAATTACTAGGACAGTTGTTAAGAGAATCTGGTTTCCCCCTTGACTTTGCTAGTCAGAAGGTTGCAAAAGGAGATCACATGACCCTGGAACATGGCAACCATCATAAATGTGAGTCAGTTGTCATGCATCCCAATGTAAATCTCATGACCATGGGTATGCTGCCAAGGTCCTAAGTGTGAAAAATGGTCATAACTCACTTTTTTCTGTGCCGTTGTAACTTAGAACGGTCACTAAGTGAATTGTTGTAAATCAAGTACTACCTGTACTTTTAACAATTGATATTCCAAAGCAAATTGCCTTGAAGATTAAAGTTAATTATCGTTTGGGTTATTCATATTTTGCCTTTCTTTCAGGAGCTACAACATAGTTGTAATCAGGGAGACGGGGGTAACATAGGATTTGCCAACCCATTTCAAGGACCCTGTTGTTAATTAGTTGTGAAGTAGTGTCTGAACCATCGCAACCCCATGGACAACGTTCTTCCAGGCCTTCCTGTCCTCTAGCATCCTCTGGAGTCCATTTCAGCTCACACCAACTGCTTTGATGACTTCATCCAGCCACCTCATTCTCTGTTGTCCCATTCTTCTTTTGCCCTCAATCTTTCCCAGCATTAGGCTCTTCTCCAGTGAGTCCTTCCTTCTCATTAGGTGGCCAAAGGATTTGAGTTTCATCTTCAGGATCTGGCCTTCTAAAGAGCAGTCAGAGTTGATCTCCTCTAGGACTGACCGGTTGGATTGCCTTGCAGTCCAAGGGACTCGCAGGAGTCTTCTCCAGCACCATAGTTCAAAGGCCTCAATTCTTTGGTGCTCAGCCTTCTTTATGCTCCAACTTTCACAGCCATATATTGCAGCTGTATTCAAGGACCCTACAAACAACTAAAGAAAGGGTTTCCCAGGCTAACTTACAGTATTTCATAGACTTTGGGTGAAAAAAAATTGAAATAATGTTGTAGCTCCTGAAGGAAAGAAAGAAAGAATATAAATAACTCATCCCTGATGCTGATATGGATAACATTTATGTAGCCTTAACTCCAATGTTTTCTGTATCCCAAAATACCTAGCAGCTACAACCTGTGCAGTTGACAAACGGAGTCAGGAAAAGGTAGCATAATGCCGGACTAATTTTCCCACTTCCAATGCAATGGATGGATTTCCATAAGGGCTGCATAAATGAGGAAAATGAGGAAGTTTTCCTAATGGGGTGACATGATAGCAGTGTTCCAATATTTGAGGGGCTGCCACAAAAGGGAGGGAGTCAACCAATTTTTCAAAGAACATGAAGGCAAGACAAGAAACAATGGATGGAAACAAGAAGACAAGCAGCCTAGAAACTAAGGACAAATTTCCTAACAGTGGAAGAACTTGCCTTCAGAAGTTGTGAGTGCTCCAACCCTGGAGATTTTACAGCCAGGAGTAGAAAATCTCCAATTCTGTTATTCTGTAAAAGTAAAAAAGTCATGGATGGGTCAAGCTCAAACAAAGCTGAGTGTGCATTTGAATTACTATATCACACTGAATATTCAGATTATCCTAAGTATTTTTAATGAGCATCTAACTGACTAGTTCGCCCTGTGTAGAAGACGGTGCAAATTACTGTCTTGGCCAAATAACCTCTCATAAACTGGAAGACAAGCACACAACTGGACCAGAGGTGGTATTCAGCAGGTTCTGACCAGTTCTAGAGAACCGGTAGTGGAAATTTGAGTAGTTCGGAGAACTGGTAAATACCACCTCTGGCTGGCCCCGCCCCCATCTATTCTCTGCCTCCCAAGTCCCAGCTAATCGGGAGGGAATGGAGATTTTACAGTATCCTTCCCCTGGAGTGGAGTGGGAATGGAGATTTTACAGTATCCTTCCCCTGCCACATCCACCAAGCCACACCCACCACGTCATGCCATGCCCACAGATCCAGTAGTAAAAATTTTTTGAATCCCACCACTGAACTGGACTGCAAATCCCATAACGTTCAATCATGGAAATTGTAGTCTAAAATCTGCAAAAGACATTGAGGATTACTTAGCTAGTATTCACCAATCTTCTGTCCCTAGAGATTGCATAAGTACAATATAGCTTTCCTCATCTCTGACAATTAGCTAGACCAGCTGGGGAAAAATGTATGCTGTAGTCCAAAAATAGACAGAGAATACATCCTCACCCCAATTTCAAATTCCATCTCATCTGTCATCTTTGATGCATTCTGTCTGCTCCACTGGGGATTTACAATACCTAATTAAAAAGAGGGGAGAAAAAACCTGATTTATCAGTCTATGCATTGGTTTCTTAGCAGTTAATGATGAAAAACATGTGATTTTCAAACTCTTTTTTAACAACGGGAATCACTCAGCAGCTGCAGAGTGACGATAGGAAAGTGAAAGTGATGACAGAAAGCCAAGCATTTGATGCTGTGGTAACTTTACCTCTAACAAATCGAAAGACAAATCTCAAAAGCTCCAAAAATAATTTGGAGTTATATTAAAAAAGGAAAATATCCATCTCTATCCTCATCAATCACTTTTTGCACATATTGATAGACTTACTGAATTTAATCAGTTAACATTAAATTATTCTCTCTCATTCTCTAATAAGGGAAAATAATATAATGCTGTTAAATTAGAGAGCTTTTTTATTTAAAAAAAGAAAGTCCTAAAATAAGAGTAATTACAGGGATTTTTAAAATAGGTTTTATAGATTATTCATTTAGTATTTGAAGTTGGTCTGTTATATAACTTGTCAAACTTCATACTCATCTTTAAAAATACGTTACAATAGGTTTATCAAGAGCCTGGGAAATAAGAAGATTCAGAAGTTCAAATGAGTATAAAGATTTATTGCATGCTTAAGCTCTCTACAAGAATCTGATCAACTAACAGTCAAGAGAAATGAGATAAGAAAGGCATTCAAAGTGGGCTGGACTTAGATCTCTTGCAGGCATGCAGGGATTCATGACTTATGACACATTTGACCCTTCCCTAGGGATCAACCTGGTCACCAAGATTTTGACATTAGATTTTATTATTAATACTGTAGTCTATTTAAAATGTGCTTTCATATCTATATGAGGAAACTTTCTGTTTAAATAGCATTAAATAGCATTAAATAGCATTAAATAGCAACCCTTCCTCCTTCCTTCCTTCCTTCCTTCCTTCCTTCCTTCCTTCCTTCCTTCCTTCCTTCCTTCCTTCCTTCCTTCATTCATTCATTCATTCATTCATTCATGTCCTCTCTCCCACCAACACTGGCAAGGCAAGCTATTTGTATATAAACATAGGGGAAAAAAACCATTCCCTTCTAACACTAATGATGTTACCTAGCTGGGAAATGAAACGTCTGCAAGAAAACAATCAAAGTCAAAGAGCACCAAAAAACCCACAATTCAACCCTCAACTACAAAATATTAACTTCTCTTGATAAATCAAATACCCATTAAGGCTGGTATGAGGCACAGGTCACCATATGAATGACTTTGATTACTGTTGTGCAAAACAATCCACTCTTATTTTTACTTTTTTTGGTAATTGATTTGATTGATTGATTTTATTATATTTATAATAAAATCAATTTATTTATTATATTTAATGGAGGATGGGGATGATGGTGGTTGTAGTTCCACCTAGATAGCTCAAACTGAAAGTCTATATTTCAATCTACCATGAAGGGGAAGAGGGTAATTCAAAAATTACCAAGCTAAATCATTGAAAATGAAAATGAAAATGAAAAATGCTAGGACTGGGGAAGTTTTCTGCAGCTCTAATAAATAAACTCAGGAAAATGGTACCCAGACTCAAACATCTCAAAGAATCCTTGAAGAAGGTCCAGGGTCTTGGCTTTCCATACGGGTCACTGAAAAGGCATCACCATGATCTCAGGTTGCTTCCAGTACATTGTCCTCTTGCTTTTACTTTCCTCTGGAATCAGAAGTCTCAACTGTAACCATATTGTGAAATGCCAACAAGATGAAACTATGAACACCATAAAGCTTTTGGAGTCAATGGGACCAAAAATGATTCCCTGGCAATGCTTCAATCAAATTCAAGACTTTGCCTTCCCAATAGGCAATGATACTGGGTCCATCAAAGAGGATGCAAGAGCAACCGTTGGTCTGATGCTGGAACAGATTAACAGAATATTTTCACAAAACTTTACCAAAGCTGAATGGAACATGACAATCACTGAACATTTTCAAATATCTCTGGACCAGCAGCTTGTGCAGTGGGAGAAGTGCTCAGTTGCAGAGACTGGAAAGAAAGCAACATTTAAAGATGTCCGTACAAAACTCAAACTGAGGAAGTACTTTTTAAGACTAGACAGGTTCCTAAAGGATGAAGAATACAGTTCTTGTGCCTGGGAAGCTGTGCGGCATGAAATTATGGGCATCCAGTTTGTATTCCTTGACCAACTTTTGAGAACTCTTCAACACTAAAGGTAAGATATTTATCTGATGTTTATTTTAAAACATGTAATAAACTATTCATCTTGAATTGTTTTCCTGTTATAAAAGTATATTTACTATGTTTCCCCGAAAATAAGACAGGCTCTTATTTTTGGGGAAACACAGTGAATATATTTTTACAGGGTCTTATTTTCTTTTTACCCCCAAAATGAGCACTTGGCCTTATTTTCAGGGAGGTCTTATTATTTTTGAAGTGCAGGAGGCTATAAGTGTGGTCACCTCATGGCTGTTGCTGTGTTGCAATATTGTTGAGGAGGGCTTATTTTTTTGGAGGATTTATTTTAGCGCATGCGCTCAAAAGCCCGATTGGGCTTCTTATCCAGGGATGTCTGGATATATATTACAATGTTGTATTTATTAGCCTGTTTTTTATACCAAAAATAATAATTTCACATTCTCCGAAGCAACCTTTCATTGGTTTAGTAAATTTATAGACCTCCAGGAGGCAGTATATAACTTGTTCCAACCTGCTTGGGATAGGTGCATGGTGGTTCATATGATTCGGATGCTTGGTGGACAAGCAACAAGTTTGAGACACGAGTGTTGCCCTGGGATAGGGTGAGCTCCTGTTCTTCACTCTGACTGGTATCCCCTGGGCAATAGTGATGTCATTGTCTAATTTTTTAAACCCCTGAAAAGCCTCAGTGTTTCTGACATGAATGCAATGAAATCCTTCTTGTGATCATTCATATATATATATATATATATATATATATATATATATATATATATATATATATATATATATATATATATATATATATACACACATACATATATACATATATATACACACACACACACACACACATACATACATACATACATACCCAGATCTTATTCTACAGAATTTAGATCTTCTATTGGAAACTAAACTCATGGTCCATTAGATGACTATGGAGTTGGGGTTTTTATTTAAGAGGCACAGTTTATCCTTCAGAATATGCATTTATTACCTATTTTTAAATTGCCACTGTTTCTTAACGTGAGCTTTTTGGACGTCAAATGCTAAAACTACATCTATCACCTAACATTTTTCTTTTTTCTTTTGCATTACAGGTTCAACAAAATTTCTGGGATGATAAGGGACACACAGCCTCATCTTGAAGCAGATACGCAAGAACAAAGGACATCACAAGAACTCTGGAACAATCATTTAACAAGAACCGAGACTTTAAATATATATATGGTTGAGATCAAGCTTTCAAACTTGACTTCTCAATCACCTGAATACAAGCCAGCAAACCTTCACCAATCCTATAAGCTTCAGATGTGATTGTCATCCTGGAGAAGTAACTACTTGAAATTTAAACATAGCATTTTAAAATTATTTATTTATTTACTTATTTTATTTATACAATTCCAGATATTATTTATTTTTTAATATTTAACATTCTGTCTTTTAAAAAAAGAGTATTTAAGTGACACATCCTTCAGATGTTATTTGTACTTAGGGGTATCACCCAAACATTGCATCACTATTTAATTTTTCTATAGTTGTAAGTAGAAGTGCAGGCATGAAATGGAATCCTGATTTGTATTTTGTCAGAACAGAACAAATATCTTAATACATTGATTTTCAGACATAAAGAAAGCCTCAAACAAGGTTGAAAAGATCCTTTCCCCAAATGATGCCAGAATACAGGTAGTCCTCAATGTATGGCCACAATTGAGCCCAACAACTCTGTTGCTAAGTGAGACCACTGTTAAGTGAGTTACCTGTCTTGTCACAGTTGTTAAGTAAATCACTGTAGTGGTTAGTAATACTGTTGTTAAGTGAATCTCACTTCCCTGTTGACTTCGCTTGTCCGGTAGCAAAAGGTGATCACATGATCCCGGGACACTAAGACTGTCATACCTATGAATCAGTTGTCAAGAATCTGAATTTTGATCACATGACTACAAGTACTACCTGTACATTCCTCAGTTTTTCCTGCCTAGAAAAACTTTGGAACTGGGAAAAATAATATTTTTAAGGATTGCTTTGACTGATAAACCTTACAGTGGCTTTCAATTGCTAGATAATTTTATCATCACTGAAACAATTCCCTGTTGTTATTATCTGACATTCATCCATGATGGTCATTTGTTGTATAGTATTTGCATTCTTTTTACTGCCTTTTATCGGTTCTACAATTTTATCAGCTATAAAATGTTTTAATAAAGTTTCCATTGTAGTTTTATAGGAAAATAATAATATTTATTTTCTAAATAAAGAGCAATCTAAATGTTCCTGAGCTTTTCTCCATTATATATAATATCAGAAATGAAGACAGCTGAAAAAGTTGAAGTCCTTTGATCTTATTTGTAAACACTCCTTCATTTACTAGTCAATCAATCAATTCATTTAGATTCAAGTTTTCAGAGATGGTGAAAAAAGTAAGGTTCTACATTTAGGCAAGAAAACCCAAATGCATAAGTATAGTATATGTGGTAGCTGGCTCAATGATGTAACTATGAGAGGGATCTTGGAGTTCAGGTGGACAATAACTTAAATATGAGCCTGCAGTGTGCTGCAGATGCCAAAAAACAACAACACAGTCCTAAGATGCATTAACAGAGGGATAGAAGCAAGATCATGTGAAGTGTTAATATCACTCTATAATACCTTGGTAAGGCCATATTTGGAATACTTCATCTAGTTTTGGTCACCACAATGTAAAAAGGATATTGATACTCTAGAAAGGGTGCAGAGAAGAGCAATGAAGATCATTAGAGGACTGGAGGCTAAAACATATAAAGAACAGTTGCTGGAATTGGGTATGTCTAGTTTAATGAAAAGTAGGACTAGGGGTGACATGATAGCAGTGTTCCAATATCTCAGGGGTTGCCACAAAGAAGAGGGAGTCAAGAGGCAGCTAAAGCACCTGAAGGCAGGACAAGAAGCAAGGGGTGGAAACTCATCAAGGAGAGAAGCAACATTGAACTAAAGAGGAATTTTCTGACAATTAGAACAATTAATCAGTGGAACAATTTGCCTCCAGAATGTTCCAACACTGGAGCATTTAAGAAGAGATTGGGCAACCATTTGTCTGAAACAATTTCCTGCCTGAGCAGGGGGTTAAAAGACCAATGTAATTTTAGGTTGCATTACTGGAAATATAATATAGTGCTAGTGAGAAGGGAATTGTCTCCACAAGTTATGAATGCTCCAACACTGGACATTTTAAAGAAGAGATTGGACAACCATTTGTCTGAAATGTTATAGGGTTTTCTACTTGGACAGGGGGTTGGACTAGATGACCTCCAAGGTTCCTTCCAACTTTTTTATTCAGTTATTCTGGGATACATCATGGCAAAGCCATATACACATAGTAAAGGGGATAAGCAAAATATATCAGTTATAGCTATCAATCCTTTACTTTGTTGCTTACTATCATGGGCTCAAAAGATGTCAGTACCTTTAGTAAACATATAAAATACCCTTCAATAAACCCTTTTCCTAGAGATCATATGGAAGCATGCAGGTTTTGTCAATACTGCAAAAATGGTTTGCCTTATGGTGGTCCAAGTGCTAAGTTCTAAGTACATATACTTTTATCCAAGTACTAGGCTAGCCAATTCGATTTAACTATTCAATATCAGTTAAATTTGATTTTTTTAATGAGAAATTGTACAGAAATATTGTACATGAAGTCCTCAATTTACAACCAGAACTGTGTCTGGAATTTTGGTTTTAAGTCATTGTGGTCATAAGTGAAGGCTCCCATATGACTGGACCTAAGTTTTTGATTGTTTTTATGGTGATTGTTAAGCAAATCACATGGCTATTAAGTGAATCCATTTATCCTGTCAGGAACCAGTGAAAACCATTGCAAATTGAGGTCATGTGACCGTGGGATGCTACAATTAGTCATAGATACAAACTAGATACAAGCCAGATTGCCAAGCACCCAAAATTTAGTCCTGTGACTGTGGGAGAGTATGGTTTGATGTTTATTGATAGATGGAACTATTTTACGAATCACGCACCCTTTCCAATACTTTGAATGGTCAATAAACTATTGGTGGTAAGTCAAGGACTATCTATAGAGGTAATCCTTGACTTACGACCACAACTGAGCTCAAAATTTCTGTTTCTAAGTGAAACATTTGTTAAGTGAATTTTGCCCCATTTTACTACTTTTCTTGCCACAGTTGTTAAATGAATTAACAAGCATGTTAAATTAGTACATGGTTGTTAAGTGAATCTGGTTTCCCCATTGACTTTGCTTGTCAGGAGGTCACCAAATGGGATCACATGACTTTGGGACACTACAACCGTCATAAATATGAGTCAGTTGCCAAGGGTCTGAATTTTGATCACATGACCATGGGGATGCTGTAAGAGTTATAAGTGTGAAAAACAGCCATAAGTTACTTTTCCAGTGACGTTGCAATTTTGAACGGTCACTAAATGAACGCACAGGTAGTCTTCACTAAGTCGAGGACTACCTGTACATTGGTGCTGCATTACCTTTAAAAGATGTTATACCTCTGCTGTGCACTAGAGGGCAAAATGAGACCAAGGCTCTATAAAGAAACTTCACTGATGCTGTAAAATTAATCACATTTGTAATGTAGTGGATTGAACATAGTTTAACAGTTGAAAAGGTGAGATCTTTCAGAAAATGTGCTGGGCAATATGCCTAACCACAGTTCCACCCAATTAATCAACTGCACACCTTTTCCATGATTTTAATCCATTCCCATTCCCCACACATTATCTTTCCCCCAGCTCTGGAGGAAAGTTCTGCAATCATTCACTTAGAGTACTTAGTTCTAATTTTTCTCAATGGGTTGAGTTTCCTTTTGTTTAAGAGAAAGAAGATTGACCCATTAAGCTATTGGGCATCCCCCCCCCCCCACCAAGGCCTTTAAAAAAATAATTTAAATGAGACTTCACTGCATATGCTGAGAGGTGGCTTCCTTTTGAAGACATATTGGTGAAAAGACTTCGTATAGTTACTTATATTTTACAAACTGCCCTCATTTAGAGACCACAATTGGGACCGGCAACTTGATTGTTAGGCGAAGCAGTTGCTAAGTGAAACTGTGACTGTGCTTAAGACCTTACTTCATCTTTCCTTTGCTTTACAGACATGCAAAGGTTGTAAATACAAGGATTTGTCAAAACGTGATTTTTTTATCACTATCATAACTGTGAAGGATTGCGAAACAAGGCAGTCACTAAATAAGGACTACTTACATTATTTATTAAGCATTTGCAGCGTTTCCCCAGTTACAGTATATCCAAATAGCCCATCATGCCAATTAACAGTCCCTAAGTGGAGTCAATTGATTGGCTTTAAAGAAAGTGAATATTAACAGCTTGCAGGAAGAATCGGTTTCTTCATACTTATTAGATGTTAATTCTTCTCTATTCCACCATGTACCTTTCCTGAAGTTGTTCAGCAATGCATTTGTGTCTAGGCATTTGTTTCCTAATTTAGTACTTTCCTAAGAGGAAAATATTTTAATTAAAGTACTATAAACTTTCAGACTTCACCTTGTTAGCAGCACCTTTGTCAACCTTGGCTGATTTCAGAAAATGAAGCTGAGCTGGACCTGGATATAATTTGGATAAAAAATTACCAGAAATATCAGGGCTGTAGGCTAGAACTCAAACTTAAAACAATTAAGCTCTTGTTTCTTTTTGGCAACCACTAATTTTAAGAACTCAAGTCTATAAATGTTTTCCTACGATGGATATAAACAATTGGCACAATATCTTTGTAGTAATTACCCTGTGGTACATAAATTGCATTACGTTTATTAATGCTGATTGACAGGTATCATTAATCATCATTTATAAACCTAACCCATCAATGGCAGAAGGAAGTGTGAGACAATCCTAAGAAGCAAACATAACTGATTGGTGTGCAAAACTCACTGGCAGGCAAAAAGGAATAAAACCTTAACCAAGATAACGTGTCCAATCTGACTCAAAGAAGATCTCACCTGTAAACCAATTATTTATCTTAGTTTGTTTGATTTTATCCTGGTTGAATAGAATAGAAAATTGAATTAAAAGCCAAATATTAAAAAGAAGTAAGAGAAAAGAAATAAAAGAGGCTATTAAATCACAAGGACTCACACTTTTCCTGTAATGAGAAATGTATGAATAGATGAGATTCCTGAAGAAAGGAGAATTAATGGTGGTATCTGAACATACTTCCCATACTGTTTCTTTCATTTTGTGTAGGTGGATCATGTTAATATATTGCAGGCTAAAGTAATGTCCCACATCTCTCTTTAGGCTGTGAGTCTGTTTCTCTTCTTGAACTACAGATGGAAGATTGGAGACCAAAACATATGAAAAATGGCTGCAGAGTTTGGGTTTGGCTAATCTAAAGAAAAGGATTAGAGATGACATGAGAGCAGTATTCCATTATTTGAGAAGCTGCCACAAAGAGGAGAGGGTCAATTTATTGAGCAGGGGACTGGACTAGAAGATCTCCAATGTCCCTTCCAGCTCCATAAATGCAGTCTAGTTGCCAAGCACCTAGAGTGGTGTCATGTGACACCCCCACCCCCCCCAGGGTTGTTAAACATCAGAATTTTGAATCTGGGTTGTAAATCCAGGACTATCTGTACCCAAATTTGAAATTGATTCAAGAGTAGGCATTGGAGGTGACCATAGCTATGTTTGAATAATACAGAGAACCATAAATTTGCCAACTGTATTTTAACATAGCTTGTTATGAAAACTGGGCTGTGCTGCTAACTTTGTGGCTTCAGGTATAGTATAAAATCAAAATGCTGGATTACGGAAGCATCTGTATATCTGGGGGCAAATTGCCAAACAAAGGTTGCATTGTCATGGCATGATGTAAGTTCTACCACATTTGTAGTGCATTATGATACACACATTTAGGGCAGAGCTTGTGGTGCAATGTTGCATGCTTGTTTCATGAAATCCAGGACTCTGCAGACCCCTTCTGTTGAGTGAAGTCAACTACTGTAAGTAAATAACAACAACAACAACAGTAGCAATAACAACAACAATAATAATGGGACTTTCGAATAGAGACGGATCATCATTTGGAATACAACACACCAGATATCACAGTTGTAGAAGACCGAAGAGTACAGTTTATTGATATTGCTGTACCAGGAGATACCAGAGTCGAAGAAAAAGAACTAGAAAAAAATCACAAAATCGGTGACCTGACCATCAAAACTACACGACTATGGATGAAACATATAACAGTGATACCCATTGTCACTGGGGCATTTGGTACCATGTCCAAGAATTTTATAAGATACATCAAGAAATTGCAGCATCCTGCAATAACACCAGCATAACTGCAAAAAAACTGTGCTGCTGGGAACATTGCATATTTTAAGAAGGTAATTGGTTGATACCTAGGGCACTGATAGCAACCCATATCAACCATTAGCACCAGTCAATGGTATTTGTGATGCACTTTTGAATGTTCAATTGACTGAGTTTCATGTTTAGTAAATAAAGTATAATAATAATCGGGGCACTTGGTACCATGTCCAAGAATTTTACAAAACACATCAAGAAATTGCAGCTTCCTGCAATAACACCAGCAGAACAACAACAAAAAAACCTGTGCTACTAGGAACTTCATATATTTTAAGAAGATACTTGGTTGGTACCCAAGACACTGGCAGTATAAACCATTAGCACCAGTCAATGGTATTTGCGACACATCTTTAAATGTTCAGTTGACTGAGTTTCATATTTAATGAATGAAATAAATAATAATGAAAGGGTTGTGCTTTACTTAAACATGGGAAAACGCCCTGTGTGTGAAAATGAAGTCAGAGGAAGATGAACTTGGCAATAAACTTTGGGACAAAAGAGGACCATAGGATGGTTGAAATCACAAAGACCCCATCCTGTGTCATGATTATAGCCGACTTACCAGGGCTTCTTACTCAAACTAGAATCTCCCTCTAGCCCTCAGCCCGGACTAAATTGTCCCATCCCAGAAGTAGCATAATATTTCTTGCCATCACATTCCATGCAAATATTGAGACATGGTGGGGAGGCTGCCAGTAACATGGGAGCAGCCTTGGATCCACATCATTCTGATTGATTTGCCAGGTCTCACCTGGCACCACTTCCTTATCTAATGGCTCCTAATTAAAAAAAAAAATCCAAAGCATCCCAACAGGTTTTAATTGGGTATGCCGTGTGCTCTAATTGATAAGGGGGGGAGTAAAGGGGGAAGCCCTCCATTGCTGCATTTTTGTGAATTGGGTCTCTGTCGTTCCTCCTTGACAGCCCAATATCGCTACGCGTTAAGGGTGTTGTGTGAAGGCTCCGTGTGCGGCCAAATTTTCCTCCCCGCCCCGGGACGGCAGTGAAGCTGCCGTGTGTCTGTGTGAGGCCAAACATTTTTCTTAGTCCGCTTGGAAGAGAAGTAAATAAAAATTCGCCTCCGTTGATGGCCTTCTTGGTCAGAGAGAGCAGAATTGCGCAAGCATTTTGTTCGGGTTGCCGGGGAAATTGCCCAAGTTTTCAACGCAAGGCTGCAAAAGAGGGAAGCCGCTGACATGCCATTTCTTAAACCGGGCGCACAGAGGGATATTTCTTTGACAGCTGCAGCCGCAAGGAAAAGGCAAGGAAAGGGTCACCATCCCTGCAGAAACGCGCAGCCCGGCGTCGCCATTGCATTCCTAACTTGAGCAAAACCTTCCGGCCCACACACACAAACACACACACACACACACAGCCTCCGCGGTTTCGAAAGAAGGGACCCCCCCCCGTCCCCACCCCACGCTGTTCCTTCTGCTCCATTAAAAGTTCAGACTTCGGACACCATCGCCGGCTTTGGCCGCACTGGCTAGAGACGTAAACGGGGAGGAAGGGAAGGGAGGGAAGGAGGAGGGAGGGACGATTTCCAGCTCGCCTCAGCTCTGGGTAGGGAATCGGCCAGGGGTGAAAAAAGGAAGGCGCGACCGTCGGAGAGCGCGCGAGCCCGTAAAACCCTCAGCCTAAGGAGCGGAGAGCCGGAGCCGGAGCGCCCCGGGGGTAAGTAAGGGCTTGGTGCGAAAAACTGACGGGGCTCTCCTTGTCACTGGGGGTTTCCTCCACACTCCGCGCGTGCGCAGGGAGGTTCTAGTGAGGGGGTGAGGGTTTGTTTGAGGCTCTCTTTACCCTTTTTGGGACCCCCTCCTCCTTTCCGATGTTTCTGGGCAATGGGTTGCCTCTGCAGTCTGGAAAGCGTTGCGCCTCCAGAGAGGATCCAGGACACAGAGGCTTTTGAGACGTGTGGGGTGGATTCCATCGCTCGTTTTAATCTAATTCAATCTAATTTAATCTAATCTTTATTATTGGGCACAGGTAGCCCTCAGCTTGCAACCGTTCGTTTAGCGGCCGTTCAAAGTTACAAGGGCACTGAAAAAAAGTGACTTGTGACCGTTTTTTCCCCCCTACACTTAACTGCAGCATCCCCATGGTCACCTCATCCAAATTTGGCCACTTGTAACTGACTCAGATTTATGACAGTTGCAGGGCCCCTGGGGTCACATCGGCTTTTGCGACCTTCTGACAAGCAGAGTCGGTGCAGAAGCCAGATTCGTTTAACAACTAACTAATGCAGCAACTACAGTGATTCACTAAGCAACTGGGGCAAGAAAGGTCATAAAGTGGGGCAAAATTCACTTAAGAACTGCCACGCTTAGCAACAGAAACGTGGGTCTTAATTGTGGTTGTGCGTCGAGGATTACCTGTACTTTGCCAGCTCTTCGAACTACCAGTGGGAAGGTAAAGAGATTGGCTGGATGCCGATGGAGTAGTTGAGTAGTAATGTGTTATAGTTGAAAGGAAGTCAGATGTCTTGACCAGGGTTGAATCATCCTCCAGCTACACTGGTTTCTCTGTCTTCTGCACTAGAGAAGGCAGCTGTCAATTTTTAAAGAATATTTTTTATTCCACCTTTAAGTACCGTAATTCAAAGTGGCGAACGTACCAATACGCCCATTTCCTCCTATTTTCCCACAACAACAACAACCTTGTGAGGTGAGTTGGGCTGAGAGAGAACGACTGGCCAAAGTCAACCAGCTGGCTTTATCGAAAGCATGCAAAAAGCAGTGGCACTAAGTGCTTGGCTGCCACCAAAGGAGAAATTTTCAAAGAAGCAATGAAGTTGCTTCCTCAAATGTTATGTGCAAATAAGTGTGAGCCCTGTTGCTATATATATAGACAGGCTTCTCTGGTTTAGGAACCATGTCAAAATGCCACAGCTGACCCTTGTGGTTAACTCAGTTCCTAATATCTACGGCACACCAAAACATCCGTTGCCTTTTTAAAAAATGGAAGGAGTGGGTGACAAATATTTGACTAAGTTTGTCATGTGCCTATATTCTTATGACCCAGAAAAGAAGGGAAGTGTAACCAGTTGGTCTTAGGATATCGATATTGATTTTGGCCCCATCCAAAAGTAGCCTTTTGAGGGGTCCTTGATGTACTCTAATCTTGGTTGTTTTCTTGCAGGCGTTTCATTAGCCTAACCAGGTAACATCATCAGTGCTAGTCAATGAAATTATGTGTAATGAAACATCTGCAAGAAAACAACCAAGCTCAGAGAGCACCAAGGGGCCCTTATTTCAACTCTGAGCTACAAATATTTTCTTTTATTGGCAGTCTGTTGAATTTTGTTTCAAATGTTGCTGGTGCCCATTGTTGTTTTGCTTCAGCTAATGAAAATTGTTCTTACTCTTTCAGCTTTCTTAGCTTAAATGAGAGGGCTTATCATTATTTATTTTGAGTTTTTCTACTCTGTGGTTTGCCATGCCACCACACACACATACAAAAATAGAGGGGACACATTATCAGAAAAATAATTTTTTTAATTTCCTAGTACTCTAATGCAAATAAATAAAAAATAATGGTATGAGCATTCAAACTTTTAAATGTGGTTTTCTTTCTTCCTTCGTTGCTTTGGCATAATTTGTAAGATGTTAGTGTGATATAGAAAATGCTTTAAAGAAAATAGAGAGCAGGTAAGATATGATTCTTTGCTATTAGAATTCTGAGATCAGGCTTTGGTGTTTGAATTAGTATTTTTGTCTTTTCAGAAAAGAACAGAAAAACAATGAATGCATATATATTCAGCTATTATTTAATTCAGTTTTGTGGACATTCATGGATATTTACCAACATGTTCATCAGATTTCTTTCATTTGGGGAAGGTAGGCTCATGTCATACATTTTACTTTTTGCTAAAGCTTGTTAATAAACAAATTAAGTATTAACTGAAGTAGATCTAACAGTGATATTGCTCTAGAAATTTGGACTTGAAAGTATAGAACCCTTTTTACCCATATATAATATGCATGTTAAATTCCCGCCCCCAAATGTAAGAGAACCATTGTATTTATATTTTTATTCACTGAGAAGCTATTTTGAAATTTAAAAAATAGTGACAATAGAACTATAAAATCAATCCAAATCAGTTTCCTGGTTGTTGTTTCTTAAAATTACATTCAGGAAACCATGGTTCATTTGTTTTTAAATATCCATTTATCTCTCCGATGATGGTCTCTTCATATTTTTCTTTGAAATCATGAGAAAAAAAAGGCTATCAAAATGACAGCCTGACCAAGCAGTCTAAGTGCTGCCCCTTTTAAAATTGTGCTTTATAAGATGTTGCACACAAAGGGGATGAGGTGAAGTGCCCTGTCATGCCTGCCATTTTGGCATTATTGACACCTTCGCTTACAGATAAACCCTGGGGAAGAAAGTGTAGGCACTGTGGGCCTAATCATGTCTTTATTGCAGTGTTTCCTTCAGACCCACATTTCTGACTTCCTGGTGTGGAACAGATGACTGAACGTGAATTATAAACATTAGCCTAAATGGAAGAGTAGTTCTGTTCACAGTTGGGATTCAGATGGTTGTGTGAAATAGGGTTGATTTAATCCCAGTTCCTGAAAAGTGGAAAGATTTTTAAAAATAAAGAACCAGTATTATAGATTAAGGCAAAGGTGCTCTAACTCTACAGTGTCAAACCCTGTAAATTGGAGGTGTCAAACTCGTGCCGTCATGGTGTCCTCACATTACATATCACAACTTTTTCCCCTTCACTAAATCGGGCATGAGCCTGCCCAGTGCATGACGCATCCAACCTGTGGGCCACAAGTTTGACAACCAATGATAAATGCAGATTCATTCCCCTTATGAATAAAACAAACTATGATTATGAAACTATGAATAGAACAAGCCAATGGGGTGGTTCAGCAGTTAAGATGCAGGGCTTGTCTGCTGGAAAGTCCGCAGCCCGGATTTGAGACCAAGTGTCACGCAAGCTCCTGTCCTTACCCCAGCTCCTGCCAATCTAGCAGTTTGAAAGCATGCAAATTCAAGTAGATAAATAGGTACCACTTCAGTGGGAAGGTAAATAGGTACTTCAGTGGCCACATGACAGTGGAAATGTTTTCGGACAACATTGGCTTAATGGCCTTGAAGCAGAGATAAGCATTGCCCCCCTATAGTCACAAATGACTAGTGGAGTCCTTTACCTTTTTTTAATGAAAAGAACTGGTAGTTTGGGCAAATGGTTAGATCCATGGGTTTAGCCATTTCTCAAAAGTCAGTCCAGGTTTTGCTGTCCATATTAAGGTAGATAGATATTGGATGGATGGATGGATGGATGGAGGCAGAGAGAGATCTATAAGTTGCTTATAACCTCCTTGAATATTATGATCTATAGTTTGAAAAAAAAGTTAACTAGGGAAGTAGCGGTGTGAGCCAACAAACTGCTTAAGACAATACAATTATGTGTGTTACTTTTGGCAATTTCAATTACCCAAACCTGGGTCTTTTTCTGGGTGATTCTGAATGGAAGTGAGATTAAAAAACAAATTGTCCCCATACTTTTGCAATATATATTCATTGACAATTATCAATCTTAATTACGTAAGGATTGGTTTTGGAAGAAAGTTCTTCTCTTACATGTTTTGAACTGTTTTTGTACTTTTCATTCCTTTTTCAGTCTTAGGATCCCCCAAATCCCCTAATATTTTATCCTTTTGTGTACATAAAATTATCTGCTACAATGTCCTACCTGTCAATGACTACTTCAGCTTCAACCACAACAATACATCAGCACACAGTAGATACAAACTTAAGGTAAACCGCTCCAAGCTTGAGTTCAGAAAATACAACTTCAGCAACAGAGGGGTCAATGTCTTGAATGCACTACCTGACGCTGTTGTTACATCCTCAAACCTCCACAGCTTTAACCTAAGACTGTCTACTGTTGACCTCACCCCATTCCTAAGAGGTCTGTAAGGGGGCATGCATAAGCACACCAAAGTGCCTCCCGTCCCTGTCCTAATGTCACCATTTATTTGTATCCATTTCATGTATTCATAATCAAGTTTATGCTTATATCTGTTATCTCATACATGCTTGCCAAATAATAAATAAAAATTTAAAAAATTCAATATGGGAACATCCAAGCAGGCTTGACATCTCCCAATTACAGGCAACTTTTAGCAAGATTAATTTGGGGTTCTTTCCTTTAAAACTCCGTTTTCTGCATGTCCAAGTTTATGCAATTCTGAAGCAATTAGTATAGTTATTCCAGTAAAACTCAAACAATTAATCATCTAGGGACTTTTTTTCAACCTTTTAATTCCTAACACATTGCATATGCCCAAACCATTTAGTTTAATCAACTGATCAAAGTTGATCACGAATATTGGAAAAAGAGAGAGGTTGTAAGTAATTATAACTGACTGTTCACTTCCTATATAACAGAAATGACATCAGACCAATCCAGTTAAAGTAAATCATGACTAAGTTACATTAAATGCACATTAATCAAATGGATTAAAGTCCAAGTGAATAACAATTGCTGGGAGACCGGCGATCTGAAAACCCTATAGCATTTAATTGCACTGTAAAAGCTTTGAGCCCATTTTTAGAACATGTGGAACTTATTACTCAAAGGAAAGCCTAACATTTTGCATCTGAAAATGCAGAGGAAATGATCAGTCAGTGTATAATCAAGGATTGATATAGCAATAAATCAAGTCCCAGCAAAAAGAACTATATTGAATAATGGCCTATTATTTTAATCGATTTTACATGAATATAGTCTACGTAAAACTGAACTAGATTAGAATGCACAGCAGCTCAAATGTTACTACAGACAGTACTTGGGATAAAATTACTAGTAGATTAACAGAATGATTTGTTATCCAAAGAAAAAAGAGAGAGAATAGAAGCCTAGCCATTTTTAGGAGGGGGCAATAATTCAAATTCCTGGAAATTTAATTCATAAATTTGGTCTTGAATTACTTTCCCATATTGTCACCAAATTAAATGCCATGTATTCTACAGGCCCCTGTTCCACAGGCATGATTTCCACATTTCATCTAGTCTCCTTTGAAAACCTTGTAGAAAAAATTTGCACAGTATTCTCTGTGCCAAAACATACACAGAGACAAAAACATCCAAATGTTCAGGAATTATTATTTATATATGTACAGGAAATCTTCAAAAATCTTTAAGGCCAGTTTTGGAAAGTGGGCAAGTATTAACATCCTATCCTCTTGAAGGTTAGTGGGAAGAAGGAAGAATTTGACAAAGGGAGTGTCCTAAAAGTTTAAATCAGTGTTTTTCCTTTTGCATCTGTAGATTCTGTTGCAGACACTTTCCACTCTATTGGACTTGGGATGCGTATTTGCCAGCTAGCCTCTATACTAGAGCTTCTGCATATTTGGTTTGGCATTGAGAAGGATCAGTTTTTCCCAAGATTCTTACAGGTATGGGCAAACTTATAATCATATTCAAGAAGATTAGGACTTTGGTATTTGGAATTCAATCTTCTTTGATTATTCTTACTGTTGCATAAGATCCTACAGCAGACACTTATGATGAACCTGAACAAACCCAACTTGGAAAGTCAATGAGAGAAAGTTCATACATGACTGTTTATTCACCATGGGAAAGTAAACCTATCTGTGTGCACTTCTGGGGTTATACAGTACCTGAAAGCTGCCTCTGATAATTTTCACACATGCAGTTTATGTTGCCACTAACTACTGAAGGAATTAGGATTTGTTGCCTTTGTTTTCATTACTATGTGGGGAAAATAATTGAATTAATTTCAATCACTCTGTAAAAATAGTGAACTTATCTAGGAATCCAGATATGAATATTATTCATTGGAGTATCATATCCAAATGGGGTGATTGCATGTTTCTCCTCTCAAAAGCATCTAAGTGCTAGTTGCATATGAATTTCAGGTTACACATCCTCTCACTAAGTTTAGCTCCTGTCCTTTGATCAGGGAGAAGAGTCTCTACTTCCTGTAGATGTTCCTGGAATCTAGTTTTCATTGTATCCAACTACAAAATGAGCTAAATCATGCAGTCAGGTTTTTTTAATGTTTCATGTTTTGTTCTTGCCAACCTTCCACCCAGCATCTTTATTTATTTATGTATTAAATTTATATGTGGTTTATGATCACACTATCATACTAGAGCCAAATCAATCAATCTTGGTAGCTAATACTCAGATGTTCTGAATCGTTTAGATAGAGGTAGTCCTCAACTTATAACAGTCCATTTAGTGACTGTTCAAAGTTATAAAGGTACTGAAAAAAGTACCGTTCGTACTTTTTGTACAGACAGTACTTATGATTGATTTTCACAGTTATGACCATTGCAGCATCCTTGTGGCCATGTGATTTACATTTGGATGTTTGAAAACTGACTCACGTTTATGACAGTTCAGTGTCCCAGAGTCATAGGATCCCCTTTTGCAACCTTCTGACAAGCAGAGTCAATGGGGAAACCAGATTCATTAACAACCCTGTTACTAATTTAACAACTGCGGTGATTCACTTAAGAAATGTGGCAGGAAATGTCATAACATGGGACAAAACTCACTTAACAAATGTCTCTGTTAGCAACATAAATTTTGGGCTCATTTGTGGTCATAAGTTGAGGACTGCCTGTATAATGGCTTTGGCCACTGCTGCAATAAGCCACTGGTTACTTCAAATTATCTTGAAAGTCCTGGCAAAATAACACACTGTTTAATTACAGTTATCAAAGGCTACCAGGAAGGAACACATAAGATATCCATTCCAATAACCTTATTGGAGCAAAAATGAATGAAGAATAATGGATCTAACACAGTGAAATTATGGCTGTTTTCCTTTTCTGCCTTTTTCTGCCCGGAGGTTACACTTCCTTTTAATAGAGGTTCTAATTGACTAGATGCTCATAGCTGCATACAATTAAGTTAAGGGATACACATGGCCCTAAAGGCCACAGGTTGTCACCTCTGCCCCTATCAAGGCAAAGGAGCATTTGGAAAATAGTTGTTTTGCAAAACAGTCAATTTTGGATACCAAAAGACCCCTGCAAAAGGAAAAGGGCATAAGTCAAAGAACAGAATTTGGAATGGTTTTTGTTTTCTTTTCTTTTTTTAATAGAAAAACTGGTTAATTAGTGACTTGAAAGGAAAGGGAGAGAAACAAATTAACCAGAATGAAGATAGTTTATTTGCATTTCTTCAATAGAATTTGGATTTGAGAAAATGAATTTGTAGGATAAATAAGAACGAAGGTATAATCAATATGCCACACCAATGCACAAGAGAGTGACATTTTAAAAATAATTTTAGAATATGCTGATTTTCTTTAGTGGATAGATTGACAGCTTTCATTTCAGCCTAGGCTTCTGATTATGCTTTGGGTGTAAAGAATGGCTGTAATAAATATAATGCTGAGTCAGAAGGTGCTTACTCCCACGTAACACACATTAGATTTAGCGAGATTGACAATACAATATACTCAGATTATAATAGAAGATGCATTGTAGGATGACCTATTCACTACATAGATAGGGAATTATAAATGTTTAATTGTTTACCTGGAGAACATAGTTGTTGGACTGTATGAGATTTACTTTTGACTTTTTAGGATAGCACTTTTCAATATTTTTCTCAGTCTATATCCCCTACATAACCCCTTTTTACTAGAACTCATAGTCAGTGGTGGGATTAATTTTTTTTTACTACCAGTTCTGTGGGCGTGGCTTGGGCGCGACATGGCTTGGTGGACATGGCAGGGGAAGGATGCTGTAAAATCTCCATTCCCTCCCCACTCCAGGGGAAGGATACTGCAAAATCCCCATTCCCCCCTGATCAGCTGGGACTTGGTAGGCAGAGAATAGATGGGGCGGGGCCAGCCAGAGGTGGTATTTACCAGTTCTCCAAACTACTCAAAATTTCCACTACCGGTTCTCCAGAACTGGTCAGAACCTGCTGAATATCATCTCTGGTTTTAAGTCTGAATTCTGGATACCATTTTAATGTTCCCAATTAAAAACATGGGTAACAAAAATGCTCAGTTCACAGTAGATCAGCGTTTTGGAAGAAAGCTTAGTATAGATGAAAAATATGATCAGAAGACAATCAGATGGTTTTAGCAAATTTTATAAAAGCTGCCACTTTTGATCGTCAAATGATTCTCTATACACTAAACCTGCATCATTCTTTTCTCATTAAAACTGAGGAAACTATCTTCTAATACAGGAATAGGCAAGGTAATGCCCGTCAGATATTTTGAATTTAAATACTTATTAGTTAACATGGCTATGATGTCAAATAGCAATTCATTATTGGACTTGGAATTCAAAAGATATGCAGGGCAGAAGTTTGGCTATTTCTGACATAATGTTTCGGCTCAGTCTATCATTTTAATGTTTCCTAGTATTCTATATGGTGACAATATTTAGGCAATATAAAAATGATACCAAACTGTCACAGTATTAAATAGGCAACAGATGTACAGTACTGATATCCAATCATTTCTAGTTCAAACCTTTCCTCTGCTTCTTCCTAACTGATCTTAGACAAACTAAAATAAGCTACTTTTTGACCACATCAAAAAGAAGAAAAACGTGTTTATACAAATCATTAAAATCATTTTTAAGCAGCAAATTAAAATGAGATATGATATCATATTATCTAAACTTGCCTCCAGGGATACAAAGATGATTCAGAGGTTGAGAATTGATAAATTTGATTTGGCCAGCTTTAAGAGTCTGTTATATACATGTGTCCTTCCTATGAGCATTTTTATTTTCTTTTGCAACAGTCAAGGCAAATAAATCCAGAGTTTTTCATGCATAATTTCCAGATTCTTGGAATATAATTTAATGACAGATTAGCATCTTTAAATCTTATCTTCTTCCCAAGAACTTGATTCACTAGCTTGAAAGGTATTGTCAGCGAAGATGACCGAAGCATGTGCACAAATATTTCCCCAAAGTTATTGTAAATTGTGCTATATAAATGTACTTTTTTTTGCTTGAGTTTCTTGAGTTAGGAGTGAAATTTAAAGATTAGAGTCTCTTGATGGCACAAAACATTTCACACCCGAGATAAAAAGCAAGATGTTGTTCTCCCTCTCTATTATAAGAACTGACCAGCCCAGCAATTCAATTTATTTTGACACGGCTGCTGCTGAGCTATGGCTTCTCTTTTGTGGGTGAGGGTGGAAAACTAGTTAGGGAGCCCAGTGCTTTGCCTTCCAATTCTTGGATACTTTTTCCTGGATTTAGGATCAGCTGCTTGAGACAATTGTGCTTAAAGACAAAAGCTGGCTTTATTTGGATGAGCTAATTCTATCCCTATATACTACATGTTTAAACGGGATTCAGCAGTTTTATTTCATTTTCTGTGACTGTCTATTTTGTGGTCTCACTAGCTCTTGCTTGCTGACAAATGTTATATCTTGCAGCTATGTCAATGCGCCATTGTTGCTATTTTGTCATGCTGTATTTTGCAATCAGACCGTGCGATATTCTTGCAGCAGCTAACCAGGTGGTCCCCAACTTCTTTTCAAAGGTGGCATTTGCTGTCTGTTGCTGGTTTTTCAGTTTTGTCTTTGAAGCATATGGTTCTTAAGACTTGATCTTGTACAGTCAGGATTAGACCCTCTGTCTCTTTCTTCAATTTTTCCAGCTCTTAGTCATTGTCAGATTATATGCTTTGACTGCTATATTTTTTTTATTTACTGGCCATGTAATACTTTGCCTTGCCATGTCTCCTTCCTGTTTTCCATTTGGTCTTTCTTGTAGGGCAGTTCGGTCTCTCCAGTACTCAGTAAACCTTCGTAGCATACTAGCTTCCATGTCCTTCAGATATTCTTTCAATGCCCTTTTCTTGGTCTTCAACTGTTTGGTGTACTTGCCACCTTCCATTCTCACCTATCTTTCTTGGCATGTAGAATCTGTCAATGTTCCTACATGGACGAAAGGCAAGATTGATTGTCATTATGTTTCCAGTCATTACATGCAGAGCTAGGCACTGTGGTCTTTCATAGTTGACAAATGGAAATTTTTGTTAATATATAGATTTTATAAACACTGTCTAAGGCTTTTTGGTATGGCACCAACTGGGACCACCATAACTGACATATGCCATAATCTTTCAACTTTGATTTTTGGATCTTGATAGTTTATGATCTTATCCAATTCTTTCCCTTCCATTCTACCAATCCTTGGTATTGCGACATCAATTACCCACTTTCTTTTTTTTTCAACCAGAGTTTAATCTTGTGTGTTATGAGCTAAGACCATATCCGTTTGTATTCGGCGGTGTAAGCGGCGGTGGTGAGACCCCTCCTGAAGAACCCATCCTTGGATCCAGCTGTCCTCAACAACTACCGTCCAGTCTCCAACCTTCCCTTTCTTGGGAAGGTTGTTGAGAAGGTGGTGGCCTTCCAGCTTCAGCGGTCCTTGGAGGAAGCAAGTTATCTCGACCCCTTCCAGTCAGGCTTCAGACCCGGTTACAGCACAGAAACCGCTTTGGTCGCATTGACCGATGATCTTTGGAGAGCCAGAGATGGAGGTCACCCCTCCATCCTGGTTCTCCTCGACCTCTCAGCGGCTTTTGATACCATCGACCATGGTATCCTTCTGCGACGACTGCGGGAGGTGGGAGTGGGAGGCACTGTGCTGCGGTGGTTCTCCTCCTACCTCTCGGACAGGTCGCAGTCGGTGTTAGTGGTGGGGCAGAGATCGACCCCAGGCCCCTAACATATGGGGTGCCGCAGGGTTCGGTCTTATCCCCCCTACTATTCAACATCTACATGAAACCGCTGGGTGAGATCATTCGCAGGCATGGGATAAGATACCATCAATATGCGGACGATACCCAGTTGTATCTGTCCGCCCCGTGCCAACTCAATGAAGCGGTGGACGTGATGAACCGAGGTCTTGAGGCCGTTATGGACTGGATGAGGGCTAACAAGCTTGTACTCAACCCGGAAAAGACCGAGTGGCTGTTGTGCTTCCCTCCCAACAATTCGACCAGTACTCCATCGCTCAGGCTGGGGGGTCAAATTCTACACCCCTCAGAGAGGGTTCGCAACTTGGGGGTCCTCCTGGATCCACAGCTGTCCTTTGACTACCATCTGACGGCTGTGACCAGGGGGGCATTTGCCCAGGTTCACCTGGTGCGCCAGTTGCGACCCTACCTGAATCGGGAGGCTCTCACAACAGTCACTCGGGCCCTTGTGACCTCTAGGCTGGAATACTGCAATGTGCTCTACATGGGGCTGCCCTTGAAGAGCATCCGGCGACTTCAGCTAGTCCAGAACGCGGCCGCGCGAGTGATCGTGGGTGCACCTCGGTTCACCCACATAACCCCTATCCTCCGCGAGCTGCGCTGGCTACCTGTTGATCTCCGGGTGCGCTTCAAGGTGCTACTAGTCACCCATAAAGCCCTCCATGGTAGTGGCTCTGCGTACTTGAGAGACCGCCTTCTGCCAATTACCTCCCTGCGACCAATTAGATCTCATAGATTGGGCCTCCTCTGAGTTCCATCTGCCAGCCAGTGCCGGCTGGCAATTACAAGGAGGAGAGCCTTCTCAGTAGTAGCTCCGACCCTTTGGAACGATCTCCCCGTGGAGATTCGTACTCTCACCACCGTCCAGGCCTTCCGCATAGCCCTTAAGACCTGGCTAGCCCGTCAGGCCTGGGGACAAAGATAATTGCCCCTCCCGAATGATGAATGAATGTTGCTCATTATTTTATTCTATGTTGTCTGCGTTATTGTTTGTATACCCCTCCCTTGATTTTATGTAAGCCGCCCTGAGTCCCCTCAGGGAAAAGGGCGGCCTATAAATGTTAATAAACCTCTAAACCTCTAAACCTCTATTCAAAAACTCACACTATTTTAATCTGCTCATTTTTACTACTTTTTCAACTATCTATTCTCACCACTTTTTCATTATTGGCAAATGATTGTTTTAACAGATGTTCCAGTGAATCATTTTGGTGACTGCAGTGCCACTGTTTATAATATGTTTGTGCATAAACTGAGTATATGATTGGAGTATGTAATGAATGAGTATCACTCATTCAGTGCTATTATAATGTCTAACAGTCACCGAACAAACGGTCAGCAAGCAGGAATTATAACACTGAACATTTTGTTCAGTAATTCAAGACAGGATATATCATATTCCCAAAGCCAGTTTTTGTCCACAAGTTTGTGGCAATGATTAGGCCATTAACATACTGACTGATCTAAAGTCTCTCTGAGACTTTTCATAATTGAAGGTGAACTGTAACCTGCATTCTTGGTTTCTGCCATCACCCCTTTTAAAAATGTGATCTTTCAGGGATAATCAGATTAGAATTGTGTCTGGACATGACACACATTGAATAAATTGCATTTTTCATGGGGGTGGTGAGATGGGAAGGCTAGAGGGAGAAATCTTTCTCGCTAGAACAGAATGTGAACAGAATTTCCTAACCAAGTTAGGATTTGAAACACACTATATATTTGTAAATGTTGTTTTAATTGTGGGCTATTAATTGATTTAGGATCTGCTGTTGAACTGATTAAGCCACAAAGTAGCATCTCAGAATCCTGAATGTATGCTTAAAAAATGGGGAATAGAGTATAAAGGTAGAGGGAATTCAAGAACAATAGTACAAATGAAAAAGAAGGAATTTTTGCACACATTTTATAAGATAATGGCACATGTTTTCAGTGTTTGGCATCTGGTTTTAGAAAACAGGATGTGGAATTTGGATTTTGAACTTCAGTCTTTTTAAAAAATGAAAACCAACCAAATGAATATGAAAATGCACAATTTCAAAAAAGTATCTACAGGTACCCGTAGTCCTTGTTTGCAATTAAGTAAAACTAACTGGGAAATCACAGGTGCTCAACTGTGCTTTCTTTTTCTTCACTCTCTGCCCTTTGTTAATGCTTATTCTAGTGATTCATAGCATGATTTTATGGCCTTATTTCATCTTTCCTTTGCTTTTACAGACCTATGATGGTAATAAATGTGAAGACGTTGCAAAGTTACTTTTTCATCACTGTCTAAACTGCAAAACGTTGCTAAACCAAGCAATAAAAACAAGGATTACCTGCATATATTTAACTAAAGAACTAGTATTTTACCCCAGTTCCAATATGTAGTTAAACTTAATTCTGATTTGCATAAAATAAGTCACCTTCACACTGTATTCATATACTCAAGGTTCTGCAAACCTGCTACCCATTTTTTTTATGGCAACTCAGTTGTTTGGAAATTTAGTGAGAGGGCAAATAATGCTACTTATTAATGGATAATAATCTACTTTGCAAACTAAAGTTTTCTAAGTTAAAATAGCAGAAGCATTTAATGTCAAAATTAAAATATAGAAAAAGTGTATTTTATTGTCTTAGTATTTAGTGCATCCAATGCTGCACTGCTGCAGCTGTGTTTATATAATACTCTGATTAGATAAATATTTTTTAAATTCATCATGGTATGTGAATTCCGCCTCCGTGCTTATCAATATATCAAAACCAGAAAATTAGGGTGAATAAATAACTTAATTGATTGAAGGGCTTATGTCACACAACTACAGGCCACTTGTCTTCTACGATACAACTTTTACCATAATGGAAAATAGTATCTCCTATGGCTGCTTTTATCACACTGATAGTCCCAAGAGAATTAATTGAGAAATAAACTATTTGACTTTTTCCAGATCACAGAAAGAATTGTCATCTTATTTGTTGCAATAGCAAGTCAAGAAGAAGTTCAAGGGAAGGGCATTGTATGTGTCTTATTTTTCCTTTGGAGTTGCATTGATGTCATCAGGTGAGAATTTAATGCCACTCCTGTGGAAACACAGCCAAGATGTTCCCCATATTTATCTTCCCTGTATGGAATTCACTGAGAGGTTTCCTTTGCAACATAGCTCAAGAAGATAAGGATGTGCGTTCTCTTACCAAAAACATTTAACTTTTCTAGCTATAGATCACATATTGTCTTCTTTTATGGAACATTATCAATAGAAAGCAATAACCAGAATATTAGAATCCAAGATTTTGATAATATCAGAATACCCAGACCATCTGAATACTGCAAACATATTATTAATTAAATCATTTGCTTTAGACTCTGTTGATTTCTGAGAATTGAGGCAACACAAAAACATTGTATGATTCAGTGAGCAAAAATGTAAGCAAACTAGTTTCTCGAGGTTCCTGCAATTTATTGGAACTAATAAAAAACAGAAGGTCACTGCTGATTAACTGTGATTTCTGTGAAACCTAGCAAATGTTAAAAGAGTTGACCAATCAAATCATCCTTCCCAAATATGCTTTTACCTTTTGGTCTGTTTTCAATTTGGCCGGGCAGGTCGGGGATGCTGCAGTCCCCATTTGGCAAAGAAGGTCAACTGGCGAGAACAAGGACCTTCTCTGTCGTAGGTCCCAGCCTCCTGGAATATTCTTCCTTTGATATCCAGTTGAGTCCAACCCTGTTAGCCTTTCATAAGGTTATGAAGATAGAGTTGTATTCCTGAGCTTGGAGCCTTGAGTGTGCAAAGGGCTTTTTTTTTTCTTGGTTGCATTAACATCCATAGTAGCAGCTTTCTTTGGTGCCAACTATATTTATTTTGTAGTGTTTTAATTGTTCTAATAGTTTTAATTGTTCTTATGTCTTATGAAGTACGCCACCCAAGATTACTTGTTGAGATGAGTGGTTATTAGAAATCACATACATACATAGTACGTCAATCAATCCTCTTGACCAGGTTTCAAATATAATCATTTCATCATTTCTAGTAAACAGTCTTCTAAGTTGGAACAATGGCATTTATAACACAACTGCAGGGAACCTGGGTTATGAAGGCTGCATGGGATCTCTCTGACCCATAAACAACCAGTACTAATCATAATGATACCATATGCATTATTTAT
Source organism: Thamnophis sirtalis (assembly GCF_051295495.1). NCBI lineage: Eukaryota > Metazoa > Chordata > Lepidosauria > Squamata > Natricidae > Thamnophis > Thamnophis sirtalis. Next base: position 81,188,815 of record NW_028261385.1, on the reverse strand, counting down.
TTGATAATATGGCACACAACACAACTCCCTTGCCTTGATTTTCCTTCTAGGTACACATACTGCATATTATTGGAGACAGGGATATACTTTCAGGGACTTGCTTGGCTCTACCACTCGCTGTGGATTCCCTTCTATCCTCTCTCTGTTTTGGCTCAAGGTAAGAGGAGGAAGAGGCTATAATTTCTGAGATTGCAATTCTGCACAGGTAGTCCTCACTTAATGACTCTAATTGGGGCCAACATTTCCATCACTAAGCAGAATGATCATTAGGTGAAACATTACGTGAATGCATAGCAGTTCTGGCAGTGGTTGTTAGGGGAGGACCATGTTGTTGTTAACTGAGGACCTCATGTTTTTGTCATGCCCTGTTATACTTGCCTCCATTCAACACCCTCCTCGCCTATGGAGGCACCCATCTCTGCCCCTTTGATCATTAGCCACACTCCATTACACTCCACTCTTGGCCATCTTTTTCCTCCTGCGGCTAATGATGCATTCCTAGTTGACCCTTCGTGCAAACTTGTAAAGAGTCAGCAAGTGCCTCAGCCAGGTACACCTCAATAATGGGAGGAAGATGATGGTGAACATCAGCTGAGGGTGGCAGAAGCAGGCGATGGTAGAGTGCAAGATGGCCAAAAGGGCAGAGATGGGGGAGGGAAGATATGTGGGGAGGGAGTTGAAGTACATGCTGTGGTCGTTTGTAAATGTGGATGGGCTGTCTGGCACCCATATGACCACAGGGGTGCTTCAGCGACTGTATTTTTGAGGACTGGCTGTAACTGCCATTCATTCAATCCTACTGTAACTTGAAATAGTTGCTTAACAAATGGTTGTTAAACAAAGACTGTTTATACCTGTATATACCTAATTAGCAGTAAGTTTCATTGGATCATTCAACTTACAACAGTTCATTTCGTGATTGTTCAAAGCTATAGGTACTAAAAAAAGTGACTTATGACCATTTTTCACAGTTATGACCTTTGCAGCATCCCCTTGCTCACATAATCAGAATTTAGAAGCTTGGCAGCTGACTCATATTTATGACATATTGCAGTGTCCCAAGGTAACGGGATCTCTTTCTGTGGCCTTCTGACAAGCAAAGTCAATGGAGTAGCAAGATTCACTTAATAATTGTGTTACTAACTTAACAACTGCAACGATTCACTTTACAACCGCAGCAAGAAAGGTAGTAAAATGGGGCAAAACTCACTTAACCAATGTTTCACTTAGAAACCTAAATTATGGGCTCAATTGTGGTCATAGGTCGAGGACTACCTGTAGATGTTTATGGGCTTGTAGAATGTGTTTATTATTTGCAGTAAGATAAATATGATGGCTCTCCACAAGAAAATATTTCCAATAAAGAGTCACATACTTTGCAAGGCAAATATTATCCAGCAACAATTGTTCCAAAAGTTGATAATTTTTTCTGTGATGCTACCTCTTGGAAAAATGATTTCTCTAAAACAGCATGGTGTGTGTGTGTGTGTGTGTATCTCACAGGAATACTCCTTCAAATCAGCTTCAGTTCTTTAGAGTAGAACAGGAGCGTCCAACCTTGGCAACTTTAAGATGTGTGAACTTCAACTTCATGGTGGATGGGGAATTCTGGGAATTGAAGTCCATAAGTTGCCAAGGCTGGGCATCCCTGTGGTAGAAGAAAGGATTTGTGCTCTTCCAGGTGTACTGAACCACAGCTCCCAGCTATTGGCTATATTGTATAACTATGAAAATTGGGATTCAATTTAATCTGGAGATTAGCCACTCCTGTTCTATAATGGAAATTGCTAATTGTGAATCTCTAGTCCTGCTTGAAACCTGAGCCTAACCTATATCCATATGAATTGAATGTATTATGCAGAAATGAGACATTTCTACGTATTTGGAAATTTTCACTTGGCTGATTTTTCTTTTTTGTCCCCCAGCATTTGCCATATATGAATCATTGCCTCACTTTGAAACCTCAGGCACTTACTCCATCCGAATAATCTTTCCATTTGATCTAACTATTTACTTTCCCTATGTACTGAAAATGTACCTGGCAATGTTATTTGGGGGTAAGTTCTTTTATTTCTTAGCAAATATACCATAGGATTTATCTATAATGCATTGGCAGGATTGGATAATACACTCTCATCCCTCACTGGGGCCTGATTGGTATATGAAGTTCTTTATTCACATAAGCCGCTGCTCTCTCATTATACCAATGTGGAGTTTAGAGGTATTCAGCACAGTTACATCAGATTCATGGTCAAACTATATACTAACTCTGAAACAGCTATAAACAGATGGGTACAGTATATATTAATGCAAAGCTCTCTTCAGCCATAGTGTGTTTTCCCACAGATACTGAATCCCAAATGGAAATAATCATGCCTATTTCTTTAAATGATTTAAATGACAATATATTTTCTAATTGTCAGAAGTGGGCTATTCTATCGGGAGCCATGGTCGCACAGTGGTTAGAATGCAGTATTGCAGGCTAATTCTGCTGACTGCCAGGAGTTTGATTCTGACTGGCTCAAGGTTGACTCAGCCTTCCATCCTTCCGAGGTGGGTAAAATGAGGACGCAGATTGTTGGGGGCAATATGCTGACTCTGTAAACCGCTTAGAGAGGGCTATAAAGCACTGTGAAGTGGTATATAAGTCTAAGTGCTATTGCTATTTTGTGTGTTCGGCTATTTGGATATATGTATACTTATATATGTACTGTTCAGAACACAAATTAATATTGCCTAACACAGAGATGTCAAACTCGCTGTGTCACGTGACATATTGCGACGTTTGCCTTCGCGGAGCTGGGGTGGATGTGGCCTGTGCATGATGCATCCGGCCCACAGACTGTCAGTTTGACACCCCTGATCTGAATGATCAAAAAGAATGAGGATTGTCCTGCTCTCATGGTGATTTTCCTAATACCATTTCAAGTAATTTTGAACCTAATTTCCATCTTCATTTTGGTAGTAGGCCTAATACACATTTTAGTTTTTCTGAATATATTAAACAATAGGAAACAAAGAATCTTGGGGGACTAAGCAAAGATCCCCGTGGTTACTGAATCAGGAAAATGTGCTATTTTTTAAAATAAAATATAAGTTGCTATAAGTTAAATAAATAATTTCATTCATTTTAATATAAATACATTTGAACCAACTTTAAGGCCTGAAGATTTGGGAGAGAGACTATTATTTGATAAGAGTAATGCTATTATGTGTTTTTTTTTCTTTTTATGTTTCAAACCTGCTTTGGTTTGGGTTTAGGTGCATACTTCATTATTCAACATCTTTATATGGAACGGAAGACTTATCTAGGAAGCAACAACATCAAAGAGAAAAGAAGCTAACTCATGACAAATTTCATCTTCTATGAAACAGCCTTTGCAACAATTACTAAAATATCAAGATCTAGTCATTTGGAGATTTCAAATTTTAAAAAGCATACTACACTTTCTTAGCAATTAGATCGTGGCTCACAGACTTTGTATACAGAGGCACACCAGGCAAAATCAAAAGAATTCCTTGACTGCTTAAAGTTAAACATTTTCAATAGCTTCTCATTATATTCAGTGGAATGCAAAAGCTACGTGCTCTGTTGCTGTTACAGTTAATGAGAACATTACCTCATTTAAAAAGGCAGGATGTTATGTACATGTATGTACATAATCTATATATATATATCTATACATACATACATACATACATACATACATACATATATACATATATACAGAGAGAGACAGACAGACAGACACTGGAGAATTCTTTTAAAGTTATCTAGGAAGTGTTCATTGTTTCGGATACTGCCAAAAAGCACCACAGCCAAAAATGACCTTATTCTTCCAACCTAAGTTTTTATCAGTTGGTACCTTTGAAGAAATATTATGTGGAAACCAGAAAGAATAAAATAATTTGATAGCAATAATTAACCTTTTTAAAAGTAAGATATATTGTCCAGCACTTTGTGTGCACCTGAAATTTTGATTAAGTGTCTGGTGATATGTTGCAAGTTGTAACATGTATCAACCCAGCTACAGATAAAACAGGAATGGGCTTTCTATAACTCAGGAACCTTATTTATTCCCAAATCTGTATTTTGCTATTATTCTGGAGCTTCTTAGAATCATGCCATTGAATTTAATGGCTTCTTCTCATTAACAAATTCAAGAGGTTCTTGTCAGCCACATGATTTTAAATATGTTTTTAGGATTTTCAAAATAAGTATGCTAAGCGTTTCAAAACCTTAAAACTCTGATTTCTTGTGTTCTTTCTCTCAATCAGTCACATCCTTTTTCACATCCTTGCTCGGGTTGAAAAAATATCTTTAAAATGCTGCTCATCCCTGTGATAAAGTGTATGTGTGAATGTGTTCCTTATGATTAGACTTTATATAATAGTAGCAACGTTTTTGAAAGTCCTCCAAACTTCAATACTGATTGCACTCTCCTTGTGACTTCTTTTTAATCTACATCTTTCCTTGGGCAAATCCTCCCTTCCCTTGTTCCATAGTTGCACTCCATTTCATAAATGCAGTAACCAAAGATATTTAAAGGAAGAATAAAGTCTGCTGAAATGAGTGGAGATTTTAGGGAGATAGAAATATTGAAGTTCAAAACATTGGGAGATGGGTAGGGATAATAGATAGAGACATCTTGATATTAATCAGGTACAGAAACCAGAACTTTTTATATGAATGTTGTTGGATCAAACCCCAACATATCTCCATCAGTTCTCCTGTACCTCTTTTTCTGGGAAACTTTCTTTTGATCTGAGGCTTAAATATAGACTAGGGTGCTGGGATCCTCTTCCGTGTCTTGTCTATCACCATAACTGAAGTATTTTTTTTAAGCCTGTGACCTGATATTTTGGAGCAAATTTAAATGCTTAAGGCAAGAAAACCTATCTCTTGGCCATACAGAGGCCTAATTCTGATTAAAATGGCACACCTCTGATTGAACTATAGCCCTCCATACTTGTAGTTTCATTAATGTGTATGAATCTCCATCTAAAACATTTTTTCCAAAGAGAAAACCAGTGCAAAATAGGGTCATTTATTTCCATGTTGAAGGAACCCTTGGGGAAATACTTTCTTGTCAGCCTAATTTCCTTGGTACCGATAGTGGCAGTAGGAATATCAATAAACAGTGGTTAGCCGCATTGTCTAAGAAATAAAACACATTCAAAAGTTCAATTTTTCAAAACAATATCTTTAATCTTAACACACCGAAGTTGTCAAGTGCAATGGTGACCAACCTTTTGTGAAATCTACTTGCCTTGTTTAAACTCCCTTACCTCCCACTTTCTAATAGTAATTCATTCATTCTTTCATTCTTTCTTTCATTCTTTCTTTCATTTTCCTTCCTTCCTTCTTCTCTTTCTCTCTCATTAATAGAACAAATGGTATATATGCAAATACGGAGGATTTTTAAGTATCTTTCCCCAGGAAAGATAACAATATGTCTATAACAGAAGCTTGTATTCCATAGCATAAAAGGTTTTTAGCAAGGTATGTATCACCAACAGATACGGTATCTGTTTCTTCAAGATCCCTACCAGCCATAAGCTTTTGTCCATATTGCTTTCTTCTTAAACTCTGGAAGAGATCTCAGGGCCAATAAAGAAGCTGTTAAAAGAACACACACAATATCAGCAATGGAAACAGAAACAAGTCTTCTACTGTTGCCTGCCTGAAAGAATTTGAAAGTCAATTAACTTCACGGGTAAAACTCCCTTGGATTAAATCAAAGGCCCATCAAGCCCAGCCTTCTTTTTCTGAGAGCAGCAAGTGCTTACGGGAAACCCACAAACAGGAACTGAACAGAAGAAACATTTGAGTTCTTCAGATCAGAAGGTAACTACTATAAGCCAATAAGAGGCTCGTCCTCTAGGAAAAGTATTTATATGAACAACATTTCAAAGTCCCTGAAGTAGTCTTTTTTAGTAGATGTTAACCAAATTGTTGCAGCCAATACAGGCAAAAGTCTGAGACCTGAAGTTGAAAGAGCCTACCCCCAACTGTCCCACAACATTATAATGTGCTGTGTAAAATAAGTTTAAATAACTATCTTTTGTAAACATGTTTTGCTTTTAAATTGATATAAATCACCTTTTAAAAAAAGCAAGTGTTATTATTTATCTAAGTTGGAAGTCTACAAGTAACTCAGTTTCTACCATACCTTTCAAAAGATCTCTGGAAGATTGAGTGAGTATTTCATTAGCATTCTCCATTAGGCTAAACAGCCAGTCAATAAACTGTGAATAAATTTAAAACTCAAATGTTAGATTTTTAAAAAAATTTTTAAAAAAATATCTCAATTAAGCCTTCTCAACTTTGTCCAGACATGTTGGAATATAGTTATTGCCATCTCAAAAGTCACCGATTATGTGGGTTGGTGCAGATGGGAAATGTAGTTCAAAGCATTGGGAGGGAGAGAGGGGTAACAAAACATCGGAGAAACCTGCTTTAATTAAAGTTGACAAGCTGATGCAGAAATTGTCATTATTGCTTAAAAATATATCTGGACTTCAAATATGAAGTCCAAACTGTTTCATATGAAATGCATTTTAATGGCAATTCAACATAATCAAGATGAGAACAAAGAAATGTGTGAGTATTTAACCATTCCTTTGAAAAGCAACTTCACCCCCTCACAAAAAAACACAACTTCTTAGAAATGAGACACATTAAATGGATTTATAATCTATCACGTAATCTAATTTCAAGTTCTCAATTCTACTGGCCAACTGTGATTGATATTGCATGCTGATCTGTGTAATTATTAGAGATAAGAGTGAGAGCTGCATGTTACCTTGCAAGCAAGGAAGAACAGCATTGCTGCTATTCTTTCAGGACTTTGAAAAATTAATCGCTGTTTGTAAACTCCCTGCAATGCCATACTTTAAAATCCTACTTTGTAATCCTAATATTATAAATCTGTTAGTGTTGGGCAGCATTTCAGAGTGAAAGGCATGCTAAATTGCATCTTTACGCACTTCCTTAGAGCAGCATTGTCTCTTCCCAGGAATCTATGGCTACTTTCCATTGCAACTCCATAGCTCGTGCAATCCTGGAAAGTTTGAATTTCATTTAAAGATCTGTCAACAGGTTTCATATCGTGCTTCAGTGTGTTTTATGCCCAGCCCTAATTTCAATCATGCCAAGTTCTTCTCATGTGGAGTGCTTTTCACTGGATGATTTTGGGAGGATGCTGCAATTATCCACATGCCACTTAGAGAAGATACACTGGGTTTAAGCTGCCAATATTCCAAACATCTCTTCATCAGACTAACAAGTTCATAGCTAGGAAAGAGGTTACAATGGTCTTAAAAATGTATTGGGAAAGATGAAGATGTGATGGTAATTCTTTCTTTCATCATCAGTTCCTTCTATAAAACACATCTAACTATAAACAAGCAGAAATTGAAGCCAGATCCCAATATTAGAATGCAGACATGGTGGTCTTCTGGTCAAGAAGAGAATATACCAACAGGTATGACACTTAATTTCTCAAAATATTTATGGATTTATTTAACGATTGCACTGATATACTGCTGCAATCTACAGATTCCTATTTCTACTATATGTGAGTCCAGCTGCTGGCAGATCAGAAAGGATCCTGCAAAGGATTCTTTCACATTGTGAGATCAGACTTGTGAGTGAACTAGTGTCAAGATATGATAGTGGCAGACTAGTTTTCATAATTTCTGTGCAAAACATGGATGAGTATTTGGCTCCATTTTAAAAAAAAAACCTTTTACTCTACATTCTCTCAAGTTTATTTTTATTACCTATGCCAGCGATGGCGAACCTTTTTTGGCTTGTGTGCCATAAGGGGAAGAAGTGCAGGGGGGGGGTCATGCGCGGGCATGCCGCACCCATAATGCAACACGTGAAACCCCCCCCATGTGCATGCACACATGAGAGGCGCTCCCCCCATTTTTCCATGCTTTTTTCGCCCTCCCCAGGCTCCAGAGACTTTATAGGAGCCTAGGGAGGGTGAAAACAGCCCCCCCCGGAGGCGCTCTGGAGGCTTCAGGGACCTTCAGGAGGCTTCCCGGAAGCCCCCAAATGGCAAAAAAGGACCCTACAAGCAAACCAGAAGTCACTTCCAGTTTGCTCGGAGGGTCGGCTTAAGCCCTCCGGAGGCTTCAGGGACCATCAGAAGGCTTCCCTGAAGCCTCCGGAGGACTAAAAAGGAACTTACTTCCGGTTTGCTCATAGGGTCCTTTTTAGTCCTCCGGAGGCTTCAGGGAAGCCTCTTGAAGGTCCCTGAAGCCTCCGGAGGGCTTAAACCGAACCCACAAGCAAACCGGAAGTCCGTTCCTGAACTTCCTGTTTGCCAATAGGGCCGGTGTTTTGCACTCCGGAGGCTTTATAGGAGCCTGGGGAGGCTCTTTTCGCCCTCCCCAGGCTCCTATAAAGCCTCTGGAGCCAGGGGAGGGCGAAAAATGGCTTTAAAAAAGGCTGAACTCAGCTGGCCAGTGCGCGGATGCGCATTGGCCAGCTGACAGGGCACCACCTTCCACGCCCTGACAAATGGCTCTGCATGCCACAGGTGGCATGCATGCCATAGGTTCGCCATCCCGGACCTATACAAACATTTTAATTGTCCGATTTTAGCTGGTGGAACTTTCCATTCACTGTTGTTTAGTAATTATTATGTAATTATTACTCTAAATGACTTTGGTGATTTGCAGGATAAAAGTTCCACCCAGACAGACTGTCTTCTGAATGGCAATACTGAGTTCAAGCAATCAAAAAAAAATTTCAAGCCCATCATGAGTTCAGTGGACATGTGCAACCTAAAACACGTACCTTTGGTGTTTGCTCTTTCCAAGGCTCTTTGGTCAACAGAATTTGCAAGCTACCTGGAAGAAGAGTGAGTATCTCTTTGACTGCCAAAGTATCCACTGGACGCTTGCCTAAGCCACGTGCAAGGACTCTGTCTATTGTTTCACACTGCCAGGCAGACCAGTCTGCACTAAGGCCAAGTAGCATTGGCAAGGCATGATCAGCCCAGGCAACCACACAAGCGGCGAAAATCCACAACAGGAAGCTGACAGCCTGAACAGGAAACAGATGCACATTTTGCTAAGGGGATCAGTGAAGTCTGGAAAGGACTAGAGTCACAATAATTTATAAATTATGGAGTTCAAACAATTAAGAAGAAGAATGTTACCAGAACATTTTAATGGTCTTAAAGCTAGTAGCATTTTTTTTAACATGAGCTATATCAGGCTGGAAAAAAAACTTTTATTTTTAATTTCCAGAAAGACCAAGTGAGCTTGTACAAATGACTAAGTACAATATTTTATAGTATATACTACTATGTTGTAAATAAGCCTGTTCGTCTAATATAAAGAATTCTGCAAAAAGTTCTATTGGCGCACATTGCAATAACTATAGTACAGGGAGTTCCAGATTTCAAATCTGGAGGATCATATTTTATTAGTGTCAAGCCCTCGGAGTTATGACCGGCACCAGGCAAGAATGTCTGGGTCTGTTCTTAGCGCCTGCAACGCACCTGCTTGCAGGCGCAAGAATTGCAACCCCCGGATTGGCTGCCCACCTCACAGCAATCATATAAATAGCTGTCAGGCATTCAGTTGTTGTTGTTACGTGGTTAGCAAGTTAATAAAGCATTCTATGGAAGCTGAGGCGTCTGTCTTATATTAGCTTAACCAGAACAAAGCACTGGCGATGAGGATGGCGACATTCTCGACCGCGTGCATGGTCACTGAATTCTGCCCTGAACGGCAACCGTGGGAAGCCTTTCTTGAGCGCTTCAAGTGTTTCCTTCAAGCGCAAGATTTTGTGGAACTGTCACCTGACAGAAAGAGGGGTTTCTTTCTAAGCTCGTGTGGACCAGAAATATTCGCTACGGTTTGCACTCTAGTTGTGCCTACCCCTGTCCACGCTGTTCAATGGGACATTCTGTTGACCAAGCTAAAAGGGCACTATGCCCCCGTGCCCTCCCACTTTGCCTGGAGACACGCTTTTCGCCAATGCATGCAGAGAGACAATCAGTCCGTCAACCAGTATGTCGTGTCTCTGAGGGCATCAGCTGTCCACTGCAAGTTCACAGAACTGGTAGAGGCTCTGCTCGAGCAATTCATTTATGGAGTCCGTGATATGCGACTTCAGCGCAGGTTACTAGCCCAGTCTGAACTTTCCCTTAACCTGGCCGTGGACGAAGCACAGGCATCCAAAATGGCAGAGTGCACGTCTGTTCTCCAGAAATATCAGCAGAACAATGCCTCATTCTCCAAGCCCTCCTCTGTCCATCATCAAGATGGGGACAACGGCCTAGACTTTGAGGGAGGTGATGAAATCAGTTGCCTCAGGGTGACGGGACAGAGGCCCAATTATGCCGGCGCAGCAGGGAAGAACTCCCTCAGCTGTGGGGGAAAACACCTCCGTTTGCAATGTAAATTTAAATCCACAGTGTGCCGCCGCTGCGGGAAAAAGGGACACTTAGCCTCCTTTTGCAGGGCACCTCTACCATGTCTACCCTCCTCAGCGGACAAGATCAAGGCCCGTTGCTGTGACAGAGTCTACAAGGGCCGCAATGACTGTTTTACTGTCTCCGACAGGGAAAGCACTTTTGACAAGTGATCTGTCAGCTCAGTCACAATCAATCACCAGGGCCAAGCGAAAATTCACCTCACTATTGTGATTGAGGGACAAGACTGTAGAATGGAGTTGGATACCGGATCCGCCAAATCCATCATCTCCTGGGACATGCTCTGGAGGATCATGCCTTCCATTAAACGGGACCAGCTGGCTGCCTGCCCTTGCCGCCTGAAAGATTATCAGGGCAACACAATCCCAATTATTGGCTGCGGGCACTTTGGAGTGTAGTATGGCCAGTTCAAGGGCCGTCTTCCCTTAAACGTGATGGCTAAGCCCTTAGCTTCCCTCTGGGGGCTTGATTGGTTCCAGGCTTTAGGCTTGTCTATCGAGTGAATCCACTCTACTAACTCCAGGAATGAGTTTGATGACTTAATGCAAGAGTTCGCCGATGTATTTGACAGCTCTTTAGATGAATATAAGGGCACCTCTATTTCCCTAAATCTAGATCCCCCAGGTTGCGCCCATCTGCCTCATTCCCCTAGCCCTGAGGGGGAGGGTGGATGCCGAGCTAGACAAGTTGATAGCTCAGGGAGTACTAGAGCCTGTGAATCACGCCCCCTGGGAGACCCCTATTGTTATTCCTTTAAAGGCCAACCGCTCAATCAGAATCTGCATGGATTTCAAGTCAACGCTAAACAAAGCATTGCAAGCCCACTCCTATCCCGTCCCAGTTGTGCAACATGTGTTGCACTCGTTGGGACAGGGGAGGGTCTTTGCTAAAGTCGACTTGGTGCAGGCCTATCAACAACTGCTGGTAGATGAGGCTACCATGGCTGTGCAAACAATAGTAACTCACCGTGGTGCATTTAAATGCCACCGACTCCAATTTGGAGTCAATGTCGGCCCTGGTCTCTTTCAGAATCTCATGGAGCGCTTGCTCCATGGGGTTACGGGTTTGATTTCCTATTTTGACGATGTTCTGGTCGCTGCCACCAGCTGATCAGAACTCATTGGAAAGCTTTGGGATGTGTTCCGCAGTTTCAGACAGTCTGGCCTCAAGCTGAAATGGTCCAAATGTTGATTAGGGATCCCCTCAGTGAATTCCTTGGTTATCTGATTGATAGCCACGGAATCCATCCAACACCAGCTAAGGTAGAAGGTATCTTGACCACCCCAATTCCTAAAACAAAGGCTGACCTACAAGTCTTTCTAGGACTTCTTAATTTCTACTCCATTTTCCTCCCTCATAAAGCAACAGTCACAGAGCCTCTCCATCACTTATTGGACAGCATAACTCCATGGGTTTGGACCAGCCACGAAGCACATGCGTTCGTGGCTGTCAAACAGTTACTGACATCCTTGGCTGTGCTGGTCCAGTACAGCGAGCACCTCCCATTGGTACTGGCATGTGACACCTTCCCTTTTGGCTTCTTGATATTCCTCACAAAGAGTTTACTGTATTTTTCAGAGTATAAGACACACCCTTTTCCCTCAAAAGAGAGGCTGAAAATCTGGGTGCGTCTTATACACTGAATGCAGCTTTTTTGCCTCCCTAAACTCCGCCCCTTCACCAAAATGGCCGTGCATAGCTTTTAGAAGGCTTTCAGAGAGCGCCTGGGGGCTGGGGAGGGCAGAAATGAACGAAAAACGGCCTGTTTTTTGCCCCCCCAGACCCCAGCAGCACTTTATAAGCTTCCTAAAGGCTATCCATGCCCTTTTTTTGACAAAAAACAGGCTGTTTTTTTGCTTGGTTTTGCCCCCCCACCCCCGGGAGCACTCTACAAACCTCATAAGGGCTATTCATGCCCTTTTGTTGAAGAAAAAAGGCCCTGTTTTTGCAAAAAATGGGCCGTTTTTGGGAGGTTTGCAAAGTGCAAAAAAAATTCCTCTTCAAAACCTTGCTGCATCTTATACTCTGGTGTTTCTTATACTCAAAAAATATGGTAAATCACACATTTCAACTTGTTTTCCTTGTCTGAAAACAAAATGTAATTTTTCAGCAATGTACCTCTTGGGGAGAAACATTTTGCATAGAGGCTGTATTTAAGGAAACTTTTTTAATATATCCCATGAATTCCAAGAGCCACTCCATTCGTTTTAAGACTCCTGTAAAAGCAAAAGCAGAGAGGTCAAAATCACACACTCATTTTCAAATGTTGTAATCATAATCTTATGGACATTTTCTCCACATGTCCAGTCGCAACACAAGTAAGAGTTCCACAACCACTCGAAAAATATGGTAAATCACACATTTCAACTTGTTTTCCTTGTCTGAAAACAAAATGTAATTTTTCAGCAATGTACCTCTTGGGGAGAAACATTTTGCATTCCCTTCAGATATATTGAAAAATGATGTGCATACTGGATTTAAGGGCCTAAATAGTTACTATTAGAGTATTGCTTTAAATATTTTCTAATGGTCAATAGGTGGCAGTAGCTAGTTACTTCTTGGATGGGAGGCAACCAGGAAATCCCAGAATAGTTCCAGATTAGACATGAAACTCAAAAAGCATATCAGAAGATGGCAATAGAAAAAAAAACTATTGAAATAAAGAGAGGTACGAGACAAGGTTGCCCATTATCACCATTACTGGTTGTTTTAACATTAGAGGTCTTAAACAGAAAGATTAGAGAAGAAGAAGAAATAAGAGGAATGAAAATTAAGAAAGAAGAATATAAGCTACAAGCGTTTGCAGATGATCTAGTTTTTATTCTTGAAGATCCATTAGAAACAGCACCCAAACTGCTAGAAAGAATAGAGGAATATGGAAAAGTAGCAGGCTTGAAAATAAACAAAGACAAAACAAAGATTATGACAAAGAATATGCCAGCAACACAAAAGGAAGAGTTGTCAGAAACTTTGCAGATTCAAATTACAAGTAAGGTTAAATATTTGGGGATATACTTAACACCTAGATGCAGTACTCTTAAGGAGGACAATTATACTAGACTAAAACAACAAATAGCGACTGATCTGATGAAATTGGAAAATTTGCATCTATCAATGATGGGAAGAATTTCTATAATTAAAATGAACATTTTACCTAGAATTTTATACCTGTTCCAGACAATCCCAATCAGATTGGGTAAGGACTTTTTTCAAGATTTAAACAAAATAGTTTTGAAGTTTATTTGGCAAGGGAAAAAAGCTAGAATAAAACTTAAATTGTTACAAGATGCTAGAATTAGAGGAGGATTGGGCCTACCTGATTGGGAGCTATACTACCAAGCAACAAACTTGATGTGGATTAAGGAGTGGATATCATTAAAAAATTCTAGATTATTGAATGTAGAAGGTCATGATTTACTGTTGGGATGGCATGCTTTCTTATGGTATAAGGAAACTAAAGCACATGGTTATTTTAGAAGACATTATATAAGGGAGGCGTTGTTATTAAACTGGGAAAAGGTAAAAAGATTACACTACTTAAAAATTCCAGTCTGGATATCAACAATTGAAGCATTTTGATATCCAATAATATATAAAAAGGAACAAACAGTTAGATATGTTGAAATATTGCATGCAGAGGGTGAACTCAAATCTATCCAAGAGTTGAAACAAGAAGGGATAGAAATGAACTGGTATTCATATGTACAGATACAATCTAGATATAATGAAGATAGAAAATCCAAAGGTTTTTACAATAAAATGACTGAGTTAGACAAAATTTTAACAGGTACTGATGAAAAAGTAATTAAAAAACTATACGGATATTTATTGGAGGTTAAATTACAAGAAGAACAAGTCAAAGAAACTATGATAGCTTGGGGGGAAAATTTTAGGTATGGGATTGATTTAGAGAAATGGCAGAAACTGTGGTCTCAAAATTATAAAATGACAATGTCTACTGCATATAGAGAAAATTTGTATAAGATGTTTTACAGGTAGCATTTACCCCCAACGAGAATTGCAAGAATGTCCAAGAATAAATCAGAAAAGTGTTGGAAATGTCATCAGATACCGGGCTCATATTACCACATATGGTGGACTTGCATTGAAGCTAAAAGATACTGGACTAAAATCCACATGTGGTTGGAGAAAATGACACACAAACAAATAGACTTTAAACCAGAGGTCTTTTTATTGGGGATCATACCAGAATCGTATTTGCAAAAAACTGGAAAAATGAAACAATACCAAAACAGGAAGAAGTTATTCGAAAAATAATGGACTGTGCTGAAATGAGTAAATTGACACTTAAATTAGAGAACAAGAGGACGAGCAATTTTATAAGATATGGGACTTGTTTTATCAGTGGCTGGGGGAAAAAACTTGGAAATGAAATTGTTTTACTCATGCTTTAACTGAAGGAGTTAAATGATAACACAATCATACTGTGAAATAAATTAACAATGATACAATGAAAAACTAATATATCTATGAATTGAATACTTTAGAATTTTTTGCTTTAAAAAGGATAAGAATAATAATGATTTTATGTATACTTGATAGAGGATTGGTGATATAATGTATAACGTTAAGAACATATTACAATGATATCTTGTTGATAAATAATTTTAATAAGGGAATAATTGAAAATTGGTATATATATATGTAGCGACTAATTAGAATATTTTGTTGAAAAATGAAGGAATAAGATTTCTGTTTGAATGTATGATGTACAAGGATAATAATGAACATAAGCATACCTGATAGTTGATTGGTGGAATTATGCATAATTGAAAATAGTGATATACAAATATAAATGGTTGGTAAAAAAAAACTTTTCTATCACATGGGATTATATAAAGGTATACTGTTATCAAATAGACAATCAAGAATGTAAGGGAATCATGATTTACTGGAAAAAAATAATACTGATCGTAACTGAACATATACTGTACAATGAAAGTGAGGTATTTAGTTATACTAGATGAAAAATCTGAGATGGTAAATGTTATTCGAGAATATGGATGTTAAAACACCTATAACCAAACGACATGCTGTATGTGATGATGTTTTTTGTTGTTGTTTTCTTTTTTGTTTTTTTATTGTTGTGTGTATGTGTTGTCTATGTAATAAAAATTAAAAAAAAATTAAAAAAGAAAAAAAAACTATTATGTAATTGCCAAGAAACTGACATGGCTATGGCTGTATAAAGGAGTGGGACCTGATTCAGTGGAAACTGCTTTTATAATTACTATTTTGCAGCTGCAGAGAAGCCAGATTGGTGTAGTATCAAGCTAAAAACTCAAGAGATTGCAACTTCTACTTCCATTTTAGGCATGAAGCTATCCGGATGACTTCAGGCTAGTCACACACTCTCAACCCTAGGAAGCAGGCAATGGTAGATCACTTTTGGAATCTTGCAAAGAAAACTACAGAGACTTGTCCTGCCAGGCACCAAAAGACAAGACTGACTTGAAGACACATAAACACACAGCCACAAAGACTGTTTTAAATGTAAGATACTTAATTCAGTATCACCTTTCCACCAGAAACTATGAAGCCTGCAGATTTTTGAGAATTGCTTGGAGGCAATAATGGACTGATCAATGGTCGAATAATCAAAGATGAGTTAAGAAAAAACAGACTTACAGTGGACAGGTGATTCTTAAATTTAAGAATTTAATCTCTTTTGACTAACGCAGCAGTTTTAAGAACACATGTGTCTTGGGGTCATCCCTCCCCTCTCTCTCCAAATAGCCTCTATAGTGACCAAAAAAACCCCTCAATTTCAGATGGTGCAGGAGCTATGACTGCATGAAGTCAAGGATTGTTTAGCCTCACGGATCCCTTCTATAATAATCTCTCAAATTACTGCACTGGATGCTACACTGAATTATTCTTGAAGATGGCCTGGCAGGTGCAATTGATTAGAACTTATTTAATTAATTGTTAAATTATTGAATGAGTTCTCAACCACAGTACAGGTGATCCTTGACTTACGACCACAACTGAGCCTAAACTTTCTGGAGTACTGCATTCAGTTCTGGTCATCACAATATAAAAAAACATGTTGAGACTCTGGAAAGAATGCAGAGAAGAGCAACAAGAATGATCAGGAGGCTAAAACATATGAACAACAATTACAGGAACTGGGTATGTCTAATGAAAAGAAGGACTATGGGAGACATGATAGCACTGTTTCAATATATGAGGGGCTCCTACAAAGACGAAGGGGTCAAACTATTTTCCAAAGCATCAAAAGGCAAGAAGAGAAACAATGGATGGAAACTAACCAGAAGCAACCTAGAACTAAGGAGA
Source organism: Thamnophis sirtalis (assembly GCF_051295495.1). Taxonomy (NCBI): domain Eukaryota; kingdom Metazoa; phylum Chordata; class Lepidosauria; order Squamata; family Natricidae; genus Thamnophis; species Thamnophis sirtalis. The sequence goes on along the minus strand of NW_028261385.1, from coordinate 81,172,037 downwards.
AATTTCCTAATGGCGAGAGCAATCAACCAATGGAAGTTGTGGGTGCTCTATCACCAGAGGCTTTCAAAAAGAGACTGGACAACCATTTGTCTGAAATTGTATACGGTCTCCTGCTCAAGCAGGGGGTTGGACTAGAACACCTCCAAGGTCCCTTCCAACTCTATTACTTTATGTTCTATTCTGTTTTATGTTCTATGGCAGGGGTGTCAAACTCGTGTCGTCACGGCAGCAGCACGTGATGTATCGGGACTTCCCCCCTTCGCTAAACTGGGCAGGGGTGGAGCCAGCATCCATCCGCAGTCCTTGAATTTGAAACCCCCATTTTCTGGAGATATGGCCATTCATACAGGCATTTTAAGAGTTGTAGGATAATAACTCTTCCAAATTAGATTGTCTTACAGATTTTTTTCAATAAAAAAAATGTTACTTCAAGTTTTAATTCCTATCAGTTTTTAGAACTGAGATGAAGATCAATGCTTCTTTTATAAACAATGGCTTCCACCTTGTTATTCTTTCATGAATCCCATTTCTATACAGTATTTTTCTGATGGTGGTTTTATGAATATTGGATTTAACCAGGGTGAGAGAAGCATAAAGATCCACAATGTTGTTTGTGACTCCTTAATGACTTCCTGGTGATCTTATGCTGTGCTCTTGGATCAATTTGGACAGGACAATTACTCTTGGGAAGATTCACTATTGCCCAAGTCTTCTCTGTCTCAACACTGTGTCTCTGACTGTACATCACCAAAGCTAGAGCTTTCTAAATTATTTGGATGTAACTTTTTTTTACAGAAACGGATAGGTATCAATAACTTTTTAATAAAAGTCTTCAAAAACCTTTTAGAGCAGGATAGGGTGTGCTTTTAGAATTTGTATAGTAATGTTGTGGCAAAGTTTGTAAGGTTTATATAGGGCAGGAGGGGTCCGGAAGTGAGATTCAGCCGGTTTGAATGAACCGGTAGCTCCAACAATCAGCTGAGAGTGAATCGGTTTGCTCCGACGATCAGGATGCCCCACCTGCTCTCCTTTGCGCTTTTCTTACCTATATCCTCTCAACTGATTAGTGCAGCAGAGTGGATTGCCGTGCTTCAGTTGTGTTACTCCCCAAGAAATAACTTATCTTTGGTAAAACTCAGATGCGTGAAGCGCAAGTGTGCACGTGAAACACTGAACCAGTTGTTAAACCGGCAAGATCCCACCACTGGAGGGATCCAAATCTGTTTATTGAAATACTCAAATACAATTGGCTCTTATTATTTTAACTGAATTGACTGGATGGGGTGGGAGAGGGATTACTTGAGCATAGTGCTCAATGGACAAATTTATGAAATAAGTGAAACAAATACCAAACTTTGTTGTTATTTCCCCCCCCCCCCCCACACACACAGATTCTCTTTATATATTAGTAGGGCCCACACAAAACTCTGATAAAATTAAAGGGAAAAGTTATACCAACATGGGGTAGGGTGGGGTGAAGAAATATTTTTTAAAAGGACTGTAAATAATATGCACCAGGAATTTATGCTGACCTTGCACAATTTATGTTCCACAAGGCCAAATGCAGTCTACTAGCACTTCAATAAATCTCCATCTTTCTGACGTCTGCCTGGAACTGGGGGAGGGGGAGGGGATATTGGCAGCATGCATAGTTCTACAGAAGGACTTGGGAGAAAATAATTAGCAAATGTGAATAAAAGGAGCTTTGAAACATTACTTTACTATTACCGTATATACTCGAGTATAAGCCGACCCGAATATAAGCCGAGGCACCTAATTTTACCACAAAAAACTGGAAAAGTTATTGACTCGAGTATAAGCCTAGGGTGGGAAATGCAGCAGCTACCGGTAAATTTCAAAAATAAAAATAGATACCAATAATGTTTTTGAATATTTATTTCAAAGAAAAACAGTAAACTAGCAGTGTATTCAATGAAATACTTCACTCACCTCATGATGCTGATGTCCCGCTGTGATGATGATGTCCCGTGCAGCCGCGGGAGCGATGTCCCGCCTCCTATGACACACGGCACAGTGATTCCTATCATTGGATCACTGTACCAGAGGAGGTGGGACATCGCTATGTGGCTGCTTGCCATAACAAGGAGGAGGTGGGACATCGTTGCAGAGCGGCAGGAGGGGGAGGAAGGGGAATCGTAAGACAGCCCTGCATTACATTAGAACGTGAGGAGGGGGGATGGTGCGGTGCGCGCTGCGCGGCAAACTGACACAGAGGGAGGGGAAACTCACAGGGGCACCGGGCCATTCACGAGTGTCACCCAGCGGCATGGCCCCGCCCCTTTGTCTCCTCCATTTCGGGCAAATTTTTCACTGACTCGAGTATAAGCCGAGGCGGCTTTTTTCAGCCCGAAAAGTGGGCTGAAAAACTAGGCTTATACTCGAGTATATACAGTAGTAATTATAATAAATGGAGATTAGTGGATCACCCAGATTTTTTTTTCTTTTTTGGGGAGGGACATGATTTCTTACCAGTGTTTTCATGGCTCAGGATTCGTGCATGATAAAAGCTGTGCAGCAGCATCCAGACAATGGTTTCTTTCTGCTGGCACCCAGCCGCAACACTAATCACATCGTTCCATCTCAGCAAAGGAAATCTGCCTTGAGAAACTAAATAAACTCTGACAAATGCAACCTTTTCCAAATTGTTCTGCAAAACAAACCATGAAATGGATGAAAAATAGGAAACAGGCTCTATGGTGTAAGCTCTTACTCATTATTATTTGAAGACAGGAAACATTTCCTCATGATTTCTCAGGAAAAAAAGGGACATCGCCTAATCAGAAAAGAGTTCTCCATTGAAAATGTTTCTGGCGATGATCCTGAATGTCACATTAACAAAATGTCACATTTAAAATGTTTTTGAGCGTACCCTAATTGAAAATCAGGAAGCAGTTGCATACATCTCCTTCCCAACTCTTCATGAATTAAATCATTTTTTCTTCCCTTCACTGCCCATTTTATATATACACACACATGAAAATCATAGCAAATTTAAATTGTGATTACTTTATAATTCATAAATTGTAGCCATGGATTTAAAGAGTTCTCTAGTTATGGGCACGAATAAACTAGGTTGTGTAAAATGTAACATAGTGTTGCACAATTATTGTTCTGAATCAATGCTTAATACTAATAAACAAAAGAAAGAAGGAAATCAGGCTTGAAAAATAAAAAACAAAAAAACCTTTCACAATAATACACCGTAGTTTATAAACCATGATTCATGAGGTCAGAGCATTTCAAGAATAACTCGGAGAGCAAAAATAATGTTACATGTACACATAGGACAGCAACACTTCACTTCATATAAACTACACAAATATTGGGAGTTGCATATTTCTGCCTGTGTGTGTGTGTGTGTGTGTGTGTGTGTGTATCTGTCGGTCGGTGTCTTTCTCCCATGTGAAATCATCAATACTGATACTGTCTCAGACTGGCGGGGATAGCAGTAATAAATTAAAGCCATTCTGCCTATCTCATCAGGACCAAAATAGACTAGTTCCTGGCATTCTACTTACTTTAAGAAAACCATGTACATAACTTTATTTTTGTGAATGGTATCATCTTTCAAACTATTGTTTTAATGTTATTTGGATTTTAGTTCAGTATCTACTTCCAAACTGGACATGGAACTGGAATGATAATGATAATGTTATGCAGAACAGTAGACAGACACAATTATCTGCATCTCCATAAAAGATTCATAAGGCTAAAATGCATCTATCTACCTTTGAAACTTCTGTAATCCGTTCAACTTCTGTATCAACCATTTCTGAGAGACATTTTGCTGCAAGTATATACATCTTTACATCATTCTGCTGAAGAAATAAAAACAAATGTATGTTTTAGCCAAAGCCAAGCCAGAAAAATCATTATGTTATGACATCTCGCCTTCTTCTGTTTCAAATTCTAAACCTCCACTTAATGTTATTAGTGATACCAATGTGAATAAATAATACCTTGTACCAGAAACAATAATGCTTTAAACACAAACCAAAACTATCTTGAGATTACTGGAAAATGAAGGAAGGACAATATTGTGACAAATACAGTATCATACATGCCCACAGTATATCTCTATTTATTAATTGATCAAACTAGTGATTCTTAGTGCACAGGATTATATGAATGTGCCTATTGTACAGAATGTGCCTACTATTAAAAAAACCAATCCTAATTTATACCCCATCAATTTATTTCCCAGGTTGTTTTGTAAGACTAAAATGTTCAGAAGCATCACAATTAAATTAAGGCATACTATATATGACCAGCAGACATTTTTGGGGGAGGATCTTTTCATGTCCTCTGGACAATAGTTTATAGCTGGCTAATCCTTTCAATCCAGAAGCATCCAAAGAGTAGTGAGGTGCTCATTTCCACATATGACTAAAATACTATCAGTGCAAACATAAAAATAGTATTACTGCTCATACTAATATTGGAATCTGTGTCTGTTGGAACATAAACTATCATTCATCATCTTCCTACTAATGAAGTAAGCAACAACATCTTGAAAAAAAAAAAGACTGTACTGAGATTTCCTGAATGTAGCCCATGCTTCAATAAGCAAGAAAACTAGACAAAAGCAGAAGAAAGAGGTAAGGCAGGATATTAAAGGCAATATAAACAGGGTAGTTGTAAGGAAGAAATATGCCCCATTGCCATGACAGCTGTTAGGGAGGTACAGACTTAAATCACTGTCATGTATGCCTCCATTTTTTTAAGATCAAGAGAGTTAAAAAAAAACACCTGCTTGTGGCCTGGAAATTAATACTCTTTGGTTCAATAACTTTGTGTTATGTTACTGGTAACTAGCCAGGCTCTTTAAAAAATCAAAATTGTTTTGGGATTTTTTTATTCTGTAACTAGATACACTCAAATTATGAAAACGTAAAGAATCTAATGTATGAAAGGATTATATTTCTGCTTCTTTTAATACTGGATAACTTACATTTGCCTTCTTTACAATTCTGCATATATACATATAATTGTCTACTAAGTTTTTTTTCCTCATTTCATGTCACTTCATCCTTCTTTACATTTTCCTAGACTTCAATAATGTAATATTAAAAAAAGTATGTCTTGATAAAATAAAGATGCCTAATTGTAAATGTTCAAATTTGCAATAAATATAAAAATAAACATACTCTTGATCAACAGAATGCAATCATTTTAGAATGATTTTAGAGGAACTTAGTCCCACGCACATGAGAAGATGAGGAAGTTGGGATTAGTATGAATCACCCCACTGCCCACTTTTTCCTCACATGTGTGCAAATCAATATGTGAAAAGGGCTTTAGTGTTGTCCATTAAGACTAGAGTCCCTTACAAGTCTGGCAATCCTAATTCTAAATTCGTGGGCAAAATTAAATATGACTTCGCTCTATTAACTAAAAATAATAGCATGGGTCATTTCAAAATCCATTTTACATATTTGCTATATTAGGCCTTTTGCAAAATAACATTTCAATTACTCTTATTCACGCAGTACTTCAGTTTCTAACATGAACTCAGTTCAGTGAATATCTTCTGAGTGGAACCCCAACTTAATTGAGTTAATAGATACTTTTTGAAGCAATGGAATCAAATGTGATTCTTAGGATCAACAGTACAGCAATCAGAGAAAAAGACATTTCTAATGTTGATCTAAGTTGTTCTCAAATTAGATGCACACTCATTTTAAAAAGTCCAAGAGATTATCCTACAGCCTACTTGTGTAAGGCAATATCTATGAAAGCTCTGATTAAAATATTGTATGCAGTAAAATATCTGCATATGTCACAGCTCATTCTTTTTCATCTAGCCTTTCCAGTTCGCCAACCTCTTTTGTCTTCCCAAATGAGACCTTTTTCAGCAAAGTTGTAATACTTCAAATGTTTACTTTTTCTTACCCAAATCTCATCTGGCAAAAGCTCAAATATCTTCTCAGCAGCCTTGCAAAAACAACTCCAGCTGTGCTGAGTTGGGCTAGGCGATTTCATAGCTTGGCTGAGTCCTTGCAAAATATTCCAGCAAAGGTCTGGGTTTTTTGACTGTTTCTTTGTCTCGAAATGCTGCACCATAAACACTTCAGTGAAGATTTGCTGTTTGTCTTCGGCTACATATTTCATCCACAGAGGTAAGGAAGCAAAAAGGTATCTCTTGGCTTGTATCTGATGAGCAAATTCAGAGCATTAGGGATTCACAAGAATCTAATATGCATAACAATATTAAATCATAGTTGATTGTTTACTTTATTATTTTCAACAAATACCTTTGAAAAATACATGTATGTATCTGAAGAATACATAAACCAATATGATTTAATATTACATTTGTGGATGTGTCTTTTTTTTCATTCAGAGAGTAGGTTAGTTTAAAAAAAGAGTACAACTCTATTACACTAAGATAAGTCCCCCCCCCACTTTCTATTGAATGGAGAGGAACCATACAGTAAAAGGAACTGACTTTCCACATCCACCCCTATGACTGGGAAATAGAACAATTAGAGAAACAACACATACACTTAGACTGTAGACCAGAGGTGGTGCCACCCACATGCCTAAAATCATTGCCGCATTCTGAGATGATTGAGCCTGGGTCACAGCTAGTTCAATACACAACTGCTGTATTTCTTCTCCTAAAAGAAAAAAAGGATGGAGAGAACTGAAGCCATAAGACAACATAGCAAAAGGATTGGAATAAATCACCAGCCTCAACTTCCTATACCAGAGGTCTGCCACCTTAAACACACAAAGAACCATTTGGACCTGTTTCGCACAGAAAAGAAAACACCGGGGGCCACAAAACTTGAGTGGGTGTGGCTAACTCAATGTCACTCCCACCCACTCACACGACCCTCCTAGCCACGCCCACCTAACTAATCACTAGGGCAGAGAACCGGTTGTTATTGCCCTGGAAAACATAATAGAATACAAGTAATGTTTCAGGGACCATTGAAAAGCAGTACAGTGGTAATCCTTGTCTTACAACAGTTCATTCAGTGACCATTCAAAGTTACAATGGCACTGAAAAAAATGACTTATGAACATTTTTCAGAGTTACAAATTTTGTAGCATCCCCATGATCACATGATCAACATTCAGACAGTTGGCAACTGGTTCATATTTACGACTGTTGCTATGTCCCAAGGTCATTTGATCACCTTTTATGACCTTCTGGCAAGCAAAGTCGATGGTGAAGCCCAATTCTCTGAACAGCTGGGTTACTCACTCAATCAACTGCAGTGATTCGCTTAACAACTAAGGTAAGAAAGGTTGTAAAATGGGGCAATAAACTCAATAAATTTCTCACTTAACAACAGAAATTTTGGGCTCAATTGTGATCATAAGTTGAGGACTACCTATACACTCACTAATGGTGATCCTGGTTGAAAAGACTAAATAAAAAAAGCAATTCAACTGACCCAAATTTGTTCTTTATGTGGGGGGAGGGTGTGTGTGCCTGGTTCTGCGCAAAAATGTAAACCAAGTGAAATGAACTTTATCTCTTATTTACTTATTTCAAAGACATGAAATATTTATTTCATTTTTTTACATTTACCATTTATTTTTGCTATATTCCAACAGATACCCAATTCAATAGACTGCAATTACATTGTGATTTGATATTGAGTTACAAAAAATATTCTAAAAGAGTAATAAAATTAAAATCCAATTACAGAAGCATGATAAATAGAAAAATTTGCATTAGTCGACTAAGGCCAAGTAGGACTTTAAACAAAATTTAAATATGTTAGAATAGAAGAACTTGACTTGAATTTAGATTTAAACAAACAAACAGTACAATGAAAATGATATTTACATGAACCGAGAAATAAAGGAATCCATAATCAGTTCTCTGCCCCACCATGTATCCAAGTCCTGTCATATAGGAGAGGACGCTGCACTTTTGCTCTAATTGTATTTCCTCTGCCCCTTGAAATCTATGATGCAAATTTAAATTTCCAAACGTCGCCACAAACAAATGGTGTAATGGAGCCCATTAAGTTACAAGGAAATTCATAAACCGAATGTATAAAATTTTCCACCTTCTATGAAGAATGCTTAATAATGGATAAACAGGAATAAATAAAAAACGTTGTTGTATACTAAAAGAAGAGATCTGATTAAATTATTTATTTACTCAGAGGAATACAGACAGGATTCAGTCATTTATTCTTTTAAAAAAAGCATACCAAAATCTAGCCGCAGCAGAGGAGCGAGAATTGATGCCCAGTTCAAAGGGGGATACTGATAGCTCCCTCCAATCAATGCAATGGGTGCCATGGCTGCCTTTAAGAAGCTTGGATGGACTTGTTCAGGCCCTAAAACAAAGCCTCCAATTATTACTTTAACAATTAGATATCTTGAATAACTGATATGTCTTACAATGATAAAAACAAAGAACCACTGGATTATTTTTTATGAGTTTTAACTATATTTTACTGAGTTTCCAAAATACAATCATTTTTATCTCCATAGTAATATCTGATATAAAAGCCCTTCATTTCCCTCTTTTCTTCAGATATACAAAATAAGTATACAAACACTGTCCAGATACCCCTCCATTTCCTCCCAAAGAATCCCAATTTGATATGCAAGAAGTTAAAACTGACACAAGCAAATAGCATTCGCCACTCTTTATTCCAGAGTCCAGGGGTCCCCAACACCCGCTTCGCGGCCCACTGTTAGGCTGCCATCCCTTCAGAACCGGGTCACAGGAGTGGTGGGGAGCGAGCGTGCACACGCAGCTCCATTTGTGAAAGTGGGCACAGACCCTTTACTTTCTATTATGAATATCTTCTTGTAAATGGTAAAAATTGGGATTCTTTGGGAAAAAGTGGAGGGATATTCTTGGCTGTGTCCATATTACAGACATTCAGTATGTGTAGAAGTTCACATCACAATGTAAGTCTTCTCCGATTGTAAAAGAGAATGCTGATAATTTCTATAGTAAAAAAAATGTTAGGACCATACTTTCAGTTATCATGTTACATTTGTGGGAGAGAAGAGAAATAATTATTTCATTTCCTCACTGGGAGATGTTTTCCCCATAGAAGAATTTTTCATTTACCTTTCTTTCCGCCTTCTATAATAAAATCAATGGTTGCTCTAAGGAAACTTTTCTCAGGGAGGTAGCTAAAGTCAGAAGGAACTGTAAAGACAAAGGCAAGTCAGGTTAACCAGTTGCACATTCACACTTGACAATTTTATAGCAGAATATAGGAAGGTGCCTATAATTCAAAACTAAGGTCCACGCATAATATTTGTGTAGTGTGCTGGAAATAGTAGACAGGACCATATCAAAAACTAACTTTCATTTCATTTACATTTAATGAAATGAAAGCTAATATGATTAACTCTTCATCCCAGGGCAACTTAGAGCAGGAAAAAGCAGGCTGTGGGAAATTCAGTGAGAGCTAGAAAACCAGAAACAAAAAAATTCTCTATCAGAGTTATCAACAGGTGCCCGCTCTCTCCATGAACTGAAAAAAGGACACTCTACTCAAGTTGACCTCATTGCCTCAAAAATAAGTCCCAGCCTAACAAAACTCTTTATTATTATTCTCTCTTTCCACTGACATTTTTATGAATCTACAAACTCATATGAGAAGCTTCAACTTACCAGATGTTCGACTACGGGTTGCAGACACATTAGAAAGGTACAAATGTCCTAACATCCATGCAGCATTTACCTGAAGGCCTATCACTCCAGAAAAGCTGATTACCTACAAGGAGAATCGTCACAAACGAACCCAAATTATAATTCATTTTATGTAGGTTATCATAATTATAAAATGAATGCCACTAGTTTAATGTGTTGTTTGCATAAGATAAAGGCACACTCAATATTTAGGTGAGTAGACCATATTCTGCACAGAATAAAAGTTGCTTTATTCTTTGAGGAAAAAAATAGGCATGTGTTGAAGGAAGGAATGCCCCAATAATGATCATTCAATTGTCTATGGATATTTTCTCGTAACAAAGCTAATTTCTATCCTCAATAAGAAACCTTAATCAAAAATAAGAAGAATAACAGCAAAATACCAACTATATAAAACTATTTGGGGATTGTTGCCTGATTATACCCATATTCGGAAGTCATTCTGTTCAAATTGAAGTACACTTCTATGAATATTTAATAGGTGTGAAATACAAAATACAAAGCAAGGAAACCAATTATTCCAAAATTGGAAAGGGAATTTTAATCAGTATGACCATAAATGCATGCTGCTATTAAGGTGTCCTTTTTCTTAATGATTATTGGAGTGAGACAGGCTGGAATAAAGACTACTGATAAAGCTGAAGATGGAACTATGACATGTTAGATCCAATGGATAGTGGATAGCAGCTTCAATGACTATTTCCCAACCTCGTTAAAAGACTGATATGATTACTAACCATTTCCAAGCCAACTCTTTCAGAAAAAGAAATGGGCCCAGGAAAGATATAAGCAAGGTAAGCTCAGGAACAAAATATGTGTTTGAATCATATTAATTACATTGGTAATTAAATTATTCCATTATATTTAATCACTTTACCATGTCACAAAAAATGTCACAGCAACTTTTGAAATAGAGCACCTGAAGACTTAAAGGACTGCCTAGATAATCCCATACTTTACCCCAAAAGAATTTCACAGCAATGTCAACAGGTTAAGCCATACCTGAGTCAGGGTTCGGATGACTTCATTAAGTTTGCTTTGAAACTGAGAAGATTGGATAGCTTCTGATTTCAGCTATTTTTTAAAAAAAGGAAAAAGAAATGGGAGAACACTGATGGATGAAAAAATAATTGCACAGAAAGCCAAAGCTGTATGGTGAGGGACTTTTATGTATGTGCACACATACATACATGCACACAAATGTTTTGTTTTAATGTTTATTTAATATGAAAACAATTTTATTTTCTAACACCATCTAACGCATGCTGCCAAAGCAATGTTGGGTACGGTCTAGTGGTTAAAGCACCAGGACAGAAAGCAGGAGAGTCTAGTCCCACCTTAGTCGTGAAAGCCAGCTTTATGCCACAAAGTCACTTTATCTCAGCCCTTTTGCAATGCTATGGGGCTTGTTCAATTCACCAGAAAATATAATGTAAGCCGTGAAAAATCAATACCATATGGTAAATTCCAAATAAAAAGATTTATTGCTCAAGCCTAAACACAAGAATCTAGCCCATTAATTGGTCAGCACTAAATTGGTGCTAGATGAGAATCAACAGAATTCAAGAAGGCCCGGACTTGGGGCATCTGTGGACATGTACCAAGTTTAGGCTGAGTCCTTTTTCGATTCTGCTTCTCCTACATCTATTCTATAAAGTTGCCTCCCTATTCTTAAATTTGAAAACTATGTATATTCAAGATGGAAATTATAATGCCCTTATTTTACCTGTATCATAGTACTTTCAGAACCCACTAGAGAGACCAAGCCATTGACTGCTGCTAGTCTTTGCATTGTAGGGGCTCCCTAGAATCAAAGCAAAACCAAAGTTTGTAAGAGAAAAAGCGAATGTTCTTGAACTGCTTTCTTGCAAGAAAAGATTCCACCCTCCCCAAATTCTTCCACCCACTGATCCAATGACAGACATCCTGATACCAAATATGCTATCATCAGCATTGTGAAATGGATAGCTTTCTACTCATCATCTCAGGATCCAATTCATAACTTATTCAGCCTTTCAATCATTTCAGAAATGATGTGCAGCTATGGGACTCTGTGGTCAGGAAGATATGAATAGCACAAAAGGGAAGAGAAAAATGACTGCTTAGAAACTTTCACCTTCAACCACTTTAACCCTCAAAATCTTTGTGGTTGCTTTTCTATCTGTTAAAAAACAATACTGCGGTAAAGCAACGGGTTGGGGAGAACAGATGGACAGAGAAGTGTTAAGTAGCTTCACTTAACTTTTACCATGCCACTGGTTTTCAGTTAAAAGCAGTGTAGGAACCAGGAAATGCATCTGCTGATATAACTTTGGCCCCATGTCAAACTTATATGAAACAGAAGCTCATTCAGCTCCACTGCATGAATCCTGGAACTTCAGATGTACTTCAGATGGGTGGGGGAGATAGAAACAAAAGAATGGAATTGAACACAAAAATAGTTTGTCACAAAAGCATCTGCCTGCGAAGGCTCCTGGATTGGGGCTGAAAGGCAAAAGTGGAAGCAGTATGCTCCGTCCCATAGTTGGGAAGACCCGGTTGCCCTGATAGACCAGTCTCAAAGGGGTGGGTGGGATGGATAGAATCAGCCCATTCTAAGCCTCAAGACGTCCCATTAACCACAGCTAGCAGAAACAAACTGCTTTATTCCATAGGGTTTTTTAAAAAAAGAAGAAGAAGCAGACTGGCACATTGCATCCCCAGGAATGGTTCAAGCTGTCAGTCAACTCATACAGTTCCAAGTGCTTTACCTCAGCAAGTACAGTTTTCATCCAGGCAGGAAATAGCTTATTGCTGAGAACGTCTGCTTTTCCATGTCCGCATATAGATAATCCATGAACAAGGTTCCCCAAGGCTAAGGCAAAACCTGGTGTCTGGAGCAGAACAAGATATAAAGCAGGCAGCACATCAGGAAGGCCGTTTGTTTTGCATTGTTTCAAAAGTGAGAGAAAAAGAGTGAGGAAAGTGGGGGGGGGGCAGAGAAATCCTTAATTTAAGAAACATACTGTAGTACTGTTGTGAGTTCTTTAAAACAAACAAAATCAAAATGCTTTTATGTTGTTGCAGTCAAGCATGGAAAATGAACTTGGACTGTATAGTATTGGACACAGAGCAGCCCTTCTTCCAAACCAGATAAAATACTGCTTAAGATCAAGTGTAATTAAAAGTGAAAAAAAATCTTAGCATTCACAAACAAAAATATACCAGATTAAAAGATTGCAAAGCCATGAATGTCTTCATTATATTGTAAACACCATCCACTTTGAAGTGACCCATTTCGGTTTACTAGTGTTCTTTATATAATTGCATTAAAAATTAGAAGGGTAGACTCTTAGCAGGGAAACAGTTGACATAATGACATCAAAGTACTGAATAAGATGACCATGTTTCATGGAACAGCCTTTTTCAACTGGTACCCTGCAAATGTGTTGGGATTATACTCTTAAATTTTTCAATTATTTGGACATTGTAAGAAGAAACCATGTTAATTGACAGTGGCAAAAAAAATTAAGAGTGAATAAGAATTTTTATTTAAATTTTTTATTATGCTTTTTTGAACCGCAACTCACTTCATTGATTGCAAGTGAAGGATTTAAATTGGGCAAAGGCAGGAGAAAGAGAAAAGTAAAAGTGATTATACAGATGCAATTTACTTATAAAACAAATCACAAGTATCTTATTAATTAGCAATTGTAATGTATTAATATATGTCAGTTTTGTATCCATTAAGTCCTTTGCACAAAGACTTTTTCTCCCATTTGTCCTAGATAGAATCCAGAAGGAAGAGGCTGAAGCACCACACTAGAAACCAAGAAACCAGAAGTTCTGGTCCTGCCATAAGTACAACCCCAGTTACTCTCTCACAAGTCTAGGAAGAACACAACAGCAAACCACTTCCAAAAATCCTTGCAAAGAAAACTGCAGGTACTTGTCCAGGCAGTCACCAGAAGTCAATAACTCATGACCTACACATAAAAATTTCAGATAGGTATTGTTGGCAGATGATCGCATACATCACAATGGAAGCAAAGCAATAGCAATAGCACTTAGACTTGTATACCGCTTCATAGCGCTTTTACAGCCCTCTCTAAGTGGTTTATAGAGTCAGCCTCTTGCCCCCAACAATCTGGGTCCTCATTTTACCCACCTCGGAAGGATGGAAGGCTGAGTCAACCTTGAGCCTGGTGAGATTTGAACTGCTGAACTGCAGCTAGCAGTCAGCTGAAGTAGCCTGCAGTACTGCACTCTAACCACTGCGTATATGAAATGCTTCTAATCTTATGTGTGTTCTTGTTAGATCCTGATAGGTCACAAATTTTATTTCAGAATTCAAAACAAGGATAAAGTAATATCAGAGCATTTCAATCTCCCAACAAATTTCCTGACAAACCTCCAAGTGACTATTTTGGAAAAGCAGAACTTTAACAGTAGGTTATTTACACATTACAATTGTTAACAGATAAGGTACTTGAAATATGCCACATCTGTAACCCTGAATCTGAATATTGTAACTATCTTTCCCTCCCTTTTCCTGCTTCAACTTCATTCAAGTTTAAATCCTATCTCAGTCTGAGAACTGAAGAAGTTTCTTGGATGAGAATTGAAACGGTTTCAAGGGAGAAAAACCAAAGTCGAATTCTTTTTTGGAAAAGCACCTTTGGGACAACTATCACCACAACTATCCACAGACATACAGGTTTCTTTCTGCCTCCATTTGAAGAAGCAGTTTGATTAGCTTTTCAGATCATTCATGCTATTGCAGCAAATATTAGGATGACATAAAACATTACAGAAATATTTTGAAAGCATAAAATCGATCTACAAGCTTTATATGACCTGCTGATTCATTTCTGTTAATTTCTGCAGCTTGTCCATAACATCTTCAGCCTCTGTAGCCTCAACAATCCTAGTACTGAAAGCAGAAACACAGACACAGGCAATTGTGTAGGCAAGGATCTAGAAAATAGAAAAAGTAAGAAATGATTAGAATGAATTCATTATTTAAAAGTATGTTTTATGCACACACAATCTGGGAAAGACAAACATGCTGGAGAAACAGCAGATGAAAAGCAAGCATTGGGAAAGTAAACAGCATTCTCTTACTTCCTGTAATGTTCGGCTTTGGTCTTCTGCATCATCCAAGTACTTGCAAAGTTTACGCAGAGAGGTAGAGATGTGAGCTTCAGAATCTGTCAAGTTGCTGTGACTCATCAGTGACAGAACAAGTCCTACCCCCAAGATACATCCAGTGCTAAATATAGGAAATTATAGAAAAAGAAAGTGTTAAGACAGTCAGAATTCTAATTTAACCAGATATAGAGAATTTTATTTTTTCATATTCCAGTAAATTCTGGATTCCTATTAGTGTCATTTGTAAGAAATCATAATGATGTCAAAATGATTACACATGTGATGACATGATCACATGACTGATATAATTACACACTTGTGTCCTGCATAGAAGTCATTGCATTTTCAAGACGACATGATTATAAAGTTGTGTCTTGTTTACAAACTTTATACAAATATTAATGTTTATGTAATTTGGGATCAATATTACAACTTCATTTTATATTCATATGTTAAAGTTACACACAGCCTCAGAACTATATTTTTAGATGCCTGTTTAAACAAGTATGTGCAATCATTATTCAGTTCACAGCAGTTCATAGATAAGTTAAGAAACTGACATATCTGAAATGAAATTCATTACAACAGATCACTCCAGGTTCTGCCTGACCTATAGTTATAATAATTTATTAAACTTGTATGCCACTCAACAGTGGTCCAAGCATAATTGGATCCACTAAAAAGCATTGAGACAATGTGAAGAGATATGTATGACAGCCTTTTCAGACAGGTGATTCTCATCAAGTAACAAAATACATCGCTCTTACTCCACAGTGTGGAAGTCCCTGCTATTCAGTCCTTCTACTGGAAACAATGAGAAATATCTGTAAAGCTGTATGATATTAGGCACATCATGCAGCACATGTGGAGACTCATAATGAACATCCACAATGCAAGAACTGTGTAAATTTGGAAAACACCTGCCATTCGCTAGTATTAGCAGCTACATAAAAATAAAAACAATTATATCAGTGATGGCCCCGATGTAGTCATACCTTCATAGAGCTGAAGCATATTTATTCAATTCATGAAGAAGATATTTAAGAAAAAATTAATGCTGGTATAACAATTTCACACTGTTGTTGCTTTAATCCAGGGGTATACAAACTGTGGAACTTTAAGACTTGTGGATTTCAACTCCCAGAATTCCAGCATGGCTGGCTGTGGAATTTTGGCAGTTCAAGTCCACAAGTCTTAAAGTTCCACAGTTTGGACACCCCTGCTTTAATCATTCAGTCCTATCCAACTGTTGGTGACTTCCTAAGCAAGTGCTCTCTATGCTACCCTGTCAAGCACAGCTTCTTTCAATTGTTGGATGTCCATCTTTGTATCAATTTTGATGCTATCCATCCAGCGTGTTCTTAGTTTTCCTCTTATCCGTGTTTCACTAACCATTCCTAGCATCATTGTAATTCCTGATTACTTATGTTTAAAAATTACATTGTGAGCAATCCACCACTAGATGGCAATAAAGTCTTATAGGAAGGCTGCCACTGTCCCCTATCAAAAAATGGTATGTGAAACTATAAAAAATACCCATCTCAACAAGCTGGGTCCCATAAACATTTTTATTTAGATTATTTAGAAGCACTTATTATCAATACATTCCAGGAACCATAGATTCTTATGCTTCTAAAAACAGAGAAGAACTGTTCCACATTTCCAACACAATGGAGATAACCCAGGGAACATCTTGACTAACCTCGTTGGGGAGAAGTGCCACCTATAAACCATCTTGTATATGTTTTCTTTGAATGCTGTAGATATTGTAAGTTTAATGGTCTTACTCCATAGATCCCACCATTTGCCCATTTCAATCTCATAGCCAAAGTTTCTCTCCCATGCTATTAGGCTTTTATCCATCTCTTCATTAGCATCTTGGCAGGTCAAAAATTGATAAATCTTCGATAACATTTTTTTGTCTCCACCAAACAAAATCTTATCTAGCCCCTGAGGGTTTGGGTAGATCCCAAACCGTACCTTATCGCTTTTAAACCTGTTTCTAACCTGTAAATATTCCCACCATTCCAGATTCCTGCCCTGCTGCTCTAATTCCATCTTTGTTTTCATGTTGCCATCTTCTGTCATGATGTCTTTATATGTTATGTTTCTTGTCCAATTAAATACACTGGGATGCGTTAAGGCCTCTAATGGTGCCAACCAGCACGGAACCCTAAGATAGTATTTTTTCCTCATCTTTTCCCAGACCCCCATCAAAATCTTCCGAATATAATGTCCCATGAAGTACCTATGGGGGGTGTCTCTTTCTTGCCAGAGGGAGGCATGCCATCCCTGAGGGAGGTCATGTCCCTCTATAGCCAATAGGCGCCTTCTACTCAACATCACCCAATCCTTCACCCATGTCATAATTGCTGCATTATAATATGCTTCCCAGTTGGGTACTCCGAAGCCTCCCAGTTCTCTACGTTTTTGCAATATTTGGGCTTTAATTTGTGCTTTCTTGCCTTGCCATATGAATCGAGCCACTATTGTCTCCAGAGATTTAAAAAAAATTTTGTCCAATTTAGTTGGTGCCGTTTGAAACAGAAACAAAAATTTTGGTAATACATATGAATTCAAATTCAAATTCAAATATGTCTTGACTGTCGCAATCCTGCCCATCAAAGACAGTTGTTTACCACTCCAACTTAATTGTTATTTTGAATGCTGTGTTCTCTCTGTAGTTCTCTAGTGTATATTTCAGTAATTACTGTTTCTTGCTGAATTATATACCGTTCTGCCTCACAGTGCTCCTTCTGTGGGCCTTTTATTTAATTCCCTGTGTACTCTGTATTGTATGGGCATTTTATTTTACATGCACATCATTATGAATAATATAGTATACATATTCATAGTGCTAATAAATAGTTATTTACTCTCAGTTCATTGGGAGGGCAGACTACATAATCCACATGGGAGAATTAAAGAAGGGAGAGATTTCATCTTCTAACAAAATCCCGGTAGGAGATGACCAGACTGAGCCTAAGGGAGGGGTTAAACAGATCATCAGTCTTGAGTCCCTTCAGGGCCACAAGAGATCTAAATCCATCCCCTCTTGAATTCCATTGACTCTTATTTACCGCCAATTTGTTTTAAACATTAAGAGTTCAGATTTTGTAGAGAATAGTAGCATACAATAAACCTATATTCATTTGAACTGCCATCAGATTTAATTTTTTTCCCCATAGGATCAATTATATGAAAACCACATATTTAAGGAAGGTCCACTACTGCCTAAATATGTCCACTTTGTGAAATCCTTGCATTCCTTTCTCTGGGATTTTATAGACCCATTTTTAGAAAAAAATTGCTGTACCTACTTTTGTAGACATCCTAGGCTGGTCAATTAGAGCCACAATGTTTAACTAATTTATAGAGCCATTCATCACACGAGCAAGCGACTCTGGGCAGCACACAACAAAAGAAAAATTTATGATTTCAAAATTTAGTCCACATTTTGCTCTGAATCAAATTGTCCAGAATCTAAAATGTTTCAGTCAAATCAGACTGTTTTCCAAATGATCATTTCAGCATCTGAACTGGGTGGTTGTTATATGCCCTAACGTTTAATAATTAAATTCTAAAAAAAACAAAACCAATAAGGTATTTTAATGGATAAAATATGAATTCGTTATGTACATCCCTACAAAAATTATTTGGCCTATATGAGTACTTAGTTTCTTGATACAGTTTTTAAAACTGTACTTTAGAATGAGGTATTAAGATACTCTTTCTTCAAATATTTTATGAACTAGGAATATTTGCAACCTAAAATGACATTCAGTATAGGTAACAACCAGATTTTTATTTAGCTCATTTTGCCCCAAACCATACCTAAAATAGGAGGCAAAAGATCCTACTCTTTCATCTCCCCACCACTGCACTATACCTCCATCTGCTCTTGGCTGGCAGGGAAAGCTAATTTGGCTACAATAATCAAGCTTTTATCTTATGCTACATGGGCACTCAGACATGAAACAGTGGGCATTGCAAAGCAATGTGGCTAATGCATCTCCCTTTTACCATATGTGCCTGCTATCATGCCAGAAGACAGTCGAGCTATGCCAATTTGATTCTAAACTCAGCTCTCCTTAGATTACAGTGAGGGTAGCATCTAATCAGTGCCAAAGAAAAGTCTAAAATCTCTGCCAACGAAACATGGAATCTGCATACATTTGCATACATTTGCACAGCTAGGTATTTCCCGTTTGCTTCCAAGTGTCAGATTCTCAAATAGCAAAAGAAAGTAAGAAGACTGAACACTTATTCTTTGTGGCATAAAATAAGAGAGGAAAAAAGGAAGGAATTGAAGGATGAAAATGGGGGGGGGGGTTTAACCTAGCTGAGGCAACTAGATACTGAATCAGGACTGATTCATTAATGCTTACAATTTAAATAGATTTTGGAAGTGTAAACCTGAAATTCACCTCTAAAATGGCCTTTTTACCTAAACATTGATTCTGACAATTGCTTTAATGGTCAGAATACACCTCAGGGCCCATGTAATTTTAAATGTTTTTCCCAGCATCACCATTCCATACATCTTAGTCTTTTCCCAGTTTCCCAGCCTTTTTGTTCAACACCTAAAGTTGTAGCCTGCTGCTTGGCAGACCTAAATAAGTTTCCTTTCATCCATACTTTACATCCAATCTCCAGCTGTTAAATTAACACAATAGCTCCTCCAGATAAAGGAGCAGGGTGAGACAGCTGCTCCTGAAGCTCAGACTGTATTATAAGCACATGTCTGTTCTAACAACAGGTTCCAGAGATGGTAGGCTTAACTCAACCTTACCATCAAAAGCTTCAAAAGTGCATTTTATTAATTAACTTGTCAAGGATGATTCTTCTGTCAACACTGGCCGACTTCATGATGCCATTACTGCGCTCCATTTTATCTTAAATGCTCCAAATCCTCAGTGTTCTAGGTCTAGGACAGTGATTGTGAAGCTTTTCGGCACCAAGTGCCCAAACCGGAAAGTCTGCACGTGTGCTGGAAACCCAAAGATCAGGTGGGCGGTGCACATGAGTGCACTGGCCAGCTGGTCTTCAGATTTCCGACACGCGCATGCATGCTTCCGGAAGACCAACTGGCCGGCGCACATGTGCATGCCGTAAACAAGAACAACAGCTGGTGATGGTGCGTGTATCCACAGAGAGGGCTCTGTGTGCCACCTCTGGCACGCATGCCATAGGTTCACCATCACGGGTCTAGGATCTAAGTGACACTGCATAGTTATCTTTATTATGTACTTTGCTTTTTCTGCTTAGCAGAAAAGCAAAGAAAATGTATTTGCTGGGATGGCAAGAAATGCCATCCTAGCAAATACATAAACTAAGTTCCATTTATTGAACAGACCCAGAACACATAGAAATATATTTAGGGGCTGTGTTCTAAATTCTAAATATATCCCTTAAATTAAGTTGATACAAATAAGTCTGCAGGAAATACCATATATATATATACCTCCGTGGAATAAGAATAAAAAAATTAAGTGCCTGAAACCATTTTCCCATGTACTCATAACAAAAAGGATATCCTTCTGTTCATATGGAATACGTTTTTCCCTATACAAATCATACTTCAGTTTAGGAAAAAAGTAATGAATGAAGCAGTCCTATAGTTTTCTACATATTGCATGAAATTTATAAATTCTTCCACAGCTGTGGGAAGAAAACAATGAAATCTAGTAACACAGAAGACTGGGTGTCTCGGTTTCAGAGGGTATGACTGTAGATATCTGCCTTTTGGAGATGTTTTAAATCTCTACTATATTTATAGCAAGCGTATATTATATATGTAGCACGCCCCACTTTGTACCATGTAGTAGGCAAGGTTTTTTTACTGCACAAATACTGTGAAAATATATAACAGAAAACTTTATAAGGTACAGTTAATTATTCAACATATGGAGCTGTTCTAAATACATATAAATCTTATGTCTCATAAGAAGCCCAGCTATAATACAATATGGTAAATCTCTACCATCACTGTTTTCAACCTAACCTCATTACTGTTCCCAAAACAGTGTGGATAACATGAGTAAAATAACAGAAATTGCAATACTAAAAAAAGGAAAACACGTGGCATACTAAAGCACAAAACTGCAATAAAATTAAGCAATCTAAAATTTAAGCATTTTAAATTTAAAAGGTATTTTAAATATATATTTATTTCATTTATTCAAAGAATCCCCTTTGGGATGCATCTCATTTTAGTACAACAAAAAAGCATATAACTTTTTTATAGTGGATAATCAAGCAAACATTGTTTATTCCTTCTATTTATACCATTTTTTTCCCGTAAAGCGCTCAGGAATATGTACATTGCCTATAGTTTTATCTTCAAAAACATTTTAGAAAGTAGAATTAAGATAATATTATGCAACTGGTATGAGACCAATAAAGAGTCACAACTAAGCTCTATGATCCAGTTTTAACTTTATTAAACCTGGAACTGCATGATGCTGGTGAATTACAGTTCCTAGTATTCCTGTCAATAGTCATGTTGTTTGGTTGTTGGGTGTTATAGCTCAGCATATAGAGCAGGGATGTCAAACTCGATTTCATTGAAGGCTGCATTCGAGTTGTGTTTGACCTCAGGGGGCCAGGGTGGGCATAGACAGCTTGACATTACTCATGTTGGGGGTGCCTGTGGTAGCCCGAGCACTCTGCCAGCGAAAACACGCTCCCGGTCTCAGTTTTCGGCTACGACGGCCTCCTGCAACGCTCTGCCACCAAAAACAGAGCTTGGGAGGGCCACGTGCAGCCCCCCCCCCCAAGCTCCATTTTCACTGCCAGAGGCAGTGCAGGCCACTCCTTCACTATTTGCAGGGCAGATCTGGCCTTGAGGTGACACCCTGATCTAGAGGAATATAATTCCTGCCCTTGATCTATGCACAACTTCACCCTACACATCAAAATACAAGCATAACAACAAATATATAAATGTACATACTTGTACTCAAGACTTGTGTCGAAGCAGCAATCTTCTAATGCCTCCAGGGACTTCATCAATAGGAGATTCATTTGTTTGTCAGCTACATCACTAGGGGAGGAAAAGTAGTGGTAATATATCCTAGCTGATACATTGTAAGTCTTGTAAATTATTACAGTGTTTCTTGATCTGATAATCAGTTGGCTATTATTATTTATATATTTTTTCCAGTCTGATACAAATCAACATTTTGCATCCATGGGCAACAAAACTATATGCACACACACAGAAACTAGCTAACTACACAACATACAATGTGGTGTAGTAAGAAGGTGGATTCCAAGGAGAGGGTGTGTGCATTCCAAAGGAATAAGAGGCAACTAAGTCCAGATCTTATGTATGGAAGAAAGAGGGTAAAGACAGGACCTCCCTAATCATTCACAGAGTATATTGTAAATGCAGACAGTGAAGTCCTCAGTCTGGCAAAACTTTTTCTATAGGCATGAAACAATACGGAACTCAACTTGGAAGAATCATCATGTGTCATTATTTTTGAGATACACACACCTCCAAAAACAGCATACACAATCATGCCAATGGGAAGTGTTGCTAACTTCTCTTTCTTCTCTTTTGATTTTTAACAAACATATCTCAAAAGACCAAAAGAGAGAGAACTTCCTTATCCTTTGACTCCATTCTCTATGCAACAGAAGCTTTAAAGGATGAAAGGATATGATTCAAAATCAATTTCTAGGCAATTTCTTCTTTCAATCTTTCCATCCTTCTGATTACTATAAAGTGCAAATCTATTTCCTTTCCACTCTTCTCACATGTTCAGTGTTGTAGCCTAAACGATCTTGCAAGAGCAGAGATAAATAGTTATAGAAAACCGAATCAGCTTTATTCTCTCTCTCTCTCTGTTTCAAAAATAGCAACTTTCTTAAAAATGTAAGTTTCCTTTTTCTGCTGAAACTATCAAAGTCTGCACTTTTATATGGTATGTCTCTCAATGAAAAAAATCACTGTGACCTAAGATACTAAGTCCCAAATAGGATGAATGGATGGATGGATGGGGAAATTATCATGAGTAGTTGCTTAGTTCCACATTATACAATACTGTGGTGTCTTTTTTATTAACAGTAGAGAGATAACTTTGCTCCCATGTATAATGCACTGATGTAATTTTATCTATTTCTTTTTAAACTACTTTTGATTTTATTGCTCCTATACTGTATTTTCCAAGCAGTTTTTTCAACAACATTGGGGAAAAAATATATAACTGTAATCTCATGAATTAGTTCAGGTAGTCCTCAATTTACAAGTATTCACTTAGTGATCCTTTGAAATTACAATGGGACTGAAAAAAGTGACTTATGACTGTTGCAGCATTCCCATGGTCACGTCATTTACATTTGGATGCTTAACAATTGACTCACATGTATGAGAGTTACAGTGTCCCAAGGTCATGTGATCACCTTTTGCAACCTTCTGAGAAGCACAGCCAATAGGAAAACCAGATTCACTTAACAATTGTGTTACTAATTTAACAACTTTCACTTAACAACTGTGGCAAGAAAAGTCGTAAAATGGGGCAAAACTCACAACAAATTTCTCACTTAGCAACATAAATTTTGGGCTCAATTGCGGTTGTAAATTGAGGACCACCTGTAATTACTTTTAAGCAAAATGACAGGGGAGAGCAAGATATATTCATTTCAAATATTAGTAGACACGTCTAGTTTTGAAGTATATTGAATACCCAAATAAAAAATAAAATTACAATCCAATGCGGCAAACAACCACTATGGGGATTAAAAAAAGTTTTAGTCATCCTTTTCTTCTCCAAATAAAAATTTGATTATTACTATTTTTAATGTGAGTAGCTGCTTCGTATCCTTTCATTCTGAGATTGGAATAATCCAGAATTTTCTCTTGTTTTCTACTCAAAAGTAATATTGTTTTTCATGATGCTCATTAAGCCTTTCTTGGGATATCAATGTAAAGTCTGGACTGGATGAGGAAGCAAATCTGTTTTGCTGTTGTTGCTGCTTATACAAAATGTATCAAAATGATCCAGTATTGGAATACTAAGAAAGCCCTATCCAATCTGGGGACATCCAAATGTCAGACATTTTATATGATTTCCAGCCAGCAAGATAACAGTAATGCTGGCTACGGAGGATGTGCTATAGCAAAACACACCTGGAGGATACTAGGTTGGGAAAAGCTTAGACTACATGGGTTAAGACTTTTGATTTTATTTTTGCAGAAAAGTCCACACTGAAGGGGCTTTCTCACTGTGAACGTAATCCATGAGGAGGCCTCAGACACTGCTGCAATCTTGAAATAGGGAAAGCGATAACTTACATGGCAGTGAAATAAGCGGAAGAAGGAAGAAGATGGGGGACCAAGGAAATAGTTCAAAATGAAAGCATCTTGCAGAATGACTTGGGAATTGTGAAAGGCAGAAGGCTATACATGTTGCTCTGCATAATATGAATATCTAGTGTGGGAAGAAGCAAAAGTTATTTGCACACCTGCCATAGGATGGAATTCATACCTGACTTTCTCTTCACATAACCGTGAAATAAACATCCCCAATGCAAGGCTCATGTGGATTTGAACAGCCTGAGACTCATCTGCATTTGGTTTCCCAGGTAACATGGCAATCAGTAAATTCAGGACTTCCTCAACCCTTTCCTTGTAGGATACAATAAAAACCGGCACCAAGAGAGACAAAGAGGTTGCTGCACAGGAACGAGCAATAGCACTTGCGGTATTTTCACCAGAGTAGGATTTCTAGGACACAAAAGAAAAGTCCCAAAGATTCTTAGTTTTATCCTTTTGTTTCTGCGTATAAAAGCTTTCAGCACATTGCAGACCTATATAGGAAAGCGAAAGGAAGATATAATAATGATTTTGACAGTGTGACTCTGCATACCTTTGCCTTTTATTTGGTAATACTGAAATAAGCTTTACTTGAAGAAAACAAAAGCAAATCTGTATTTTCTAAAATATACAAATATAAATTAAAATTATCAATTCATCATATAACTTTATTGGAATTTCCTCAGCAGGCAGGAGATGAGGAGAAGAGAATCAACATCAATAAAAGCACTATGTGAAAATGAAAAGAATACATAATAGTTGCAGAAACATCAAATACCAAATGCAAGGGAACTAAACACTTTAATAATTAATACACATTTCAGTGTATTTCTTAAAGTGTATAAACACACCTAGACTCACCTGTCAGTTTGTAGGTACTAACAAAAGTTTATAACAATTAAATATACAGTCTTGGAGGAAGAAATATCCTGAAATCTTAAAACTCACTAACTATGATTAGTGCCTTACTTTCAATGGGATTTACTTTTCAATACATATCTATAGGACTGATCATCAAAACACACTAAATTATATCGTTCCTTCGAGGCAACATTACCATGGCTAAATTACATAGAGAAGCACACTTTGCATAATGAGAAAAAAGAAAGCAACTGGAACAACAGAACAGTATGAAGTCAAGTGACATTTATTTCAAAGCAGTGAAATCAGTCAAATTTGTAAAAAAAAAATGGAACAGTTTATAGGTGGATTTATAGAAATACAAAGGAAATTAGAGAAAAACAGTCCTACTGAGCGTTAGGGAATTTATGCCTTGGGAATTGTTTTAAGCACAGAATTCAGATAACTACCAAATGAACCTGTTTGGGAACAACTCAAGATTTTTAATTTCATTTAATTAACCATACAAAAAACAAAATAACAAATTAAGTTATAGAAAGATAGTAAGATAAAAGAATCCTTAAAAATTAGAAAGGAAAGCATGGTACATAGAGAAGGTCTTCATGGACACATATGCATTCATAAATGTTCTACATAAACATTTCAATGACTGCTGGCCATATTTCATTATAATCACCCATAACTAATTTATGCTGATAAGTGATTCGTTTGTAAACTGTTAACATCAGTTCTGCAGACTATTCAGTGGTTGGAGTTGTATTTTATCTTCCCAGTGCTTAAGAATAAGACTAGCAGCTATAAGCAAGAGAATCAACTTTCTTTATTCAGATGTCAATTTCTGTACAATAGAAATATACTTCAAAAGATAATAAATATCTGAGATTATTAAATCTTGTCTCAATGCTGAGTTAATATATATAATAGCTTCCTCTACAAATGAAATTATTATGGGACACTCTACAAACATATGGTTAAATGAAGCATTACTCTCATTGTACAGGTACTCCTCGAGTAACGAATGTAGTGGAGCCTGTCTATTACATTCATAACCCAAGGATTCATAGGAGTGAATCACATACCTTGAACATGATCACTCCCTGCTTTCGCAATGCACAGGTCGTTAAGTGAATAAGGTATTTCAGGGTGGAGAAGGCCATGGGCAGCCTACTGCTTCTGACCACCCAAGACCTCCCCAGACCCACTGAGATATCTCATGCTCCCCCCCCCCACATCCTGCCCTACTGGATCACTTACGTTACATAAATCTTGATGATCAGTGCAGCTGTCTCCTCACCAGCCTGTGTATTGTGGTTTTGTCTTGAGCAAAGATTTGCCAAGGCCTAGAACAGTGATGGCGAACCTATGGCACGTGTGCCACAGGTGGCACGGTGAGCCATTTGTCAGGGCATGCGAGGCGCTGCCCTGTCGGCTGGCCAGCGCGCATATGCGTGCTGGCCAGCTGAGTTCACCCTTTTTTAAAACCATTTTTCGCCCTCCCCAGGCTCCAGAGGTTTTATAAGAGCCTGGGGAGGGCGACAAGAGCCTCCCCTGCCCCCTCATGGCCCTCCGGAGGCTTCATGAGCTTCCCTGAAGCCTACGGAGCGCAAAAACAGGCCCTATGGGCAAACTGGAAGTTTGGGAACGGACTTCCTGTTTGCTTGGAGGGTTGTTTTTACTGGTTCCTGAAGCCTTCAGAGCGCTTAAAACGAGCCTCTGAGCAAACCGGAAGTGACTTCCTGTTTGCTCGGAGGGTCGTTTTGACTGCTCCCGAGGCTTCAGGGAAGCCTGCTGAAGGTCTCTGAAGGCTTCCGGGGGGGGGGGGGGGAGGCTATAGAAAGCCTCTGGAGCCTGGGAGGTGAAAAAAGCATGCAAAAATGGGGGGTCGCCCCTGTAGTGGGCCCATGTGCATTGGGGGGGTCACGCATTGCATTATGGGTGCGTCACATCTGCACATAACCCCCCTGAACTCCCCACACTTATGGCACGCGAGCCAAAAAAGGTTCGCCATCGGTAGCCGAGAAGGATGAGAGGTTGCATCCCTATAGGCTCTGGTCATCTTTGCAAAAAAGACTTTGCCAACAAGAACAAGCTCCATTCTTGTTAGCAAAGGAGTTGAGGAAAGTCCTTTGCCAATGAAAATGGAGCCCCAGAGAGATGCACTCGCCTCTCCTGGGCTCTCTTCTCAGTGGCAAAGGACTTGAGGAAAAGCCTTTGCCGATGAGAACAGAGGCCCAGAGGGACAGATGCGTCCCTCCTGGCCTCTGTTCTTGGCGAGAAAGGCTTTTTACAAAGACAGCAAAAAGCTTTGCAAATGGAGGCAAGGCTTTGGTGCTTCAGGTCTTCCCTCCGTTTACAAAGCCTTTTGCTGCAGTTCTCATCCAGGCTTCCGTTTGCAGAGAACAGAGGCCTAAAGTACAGTGAGATCATGAGAAATCAGTAGTGCAAGATCTCACACGACCGATCGTGTATAATCTTGAGATACTTAAGGCTTCCGTTCTCTGCACTCACACTGAAGGCCTGAAGCACCAAAGCAGGCCAAGAAAACCAAGGCTCGCTAAATCTTCACAAGATAAGTATCCACAGGTCTAGTGCCTGTGGAGACATGAGGAGGGGGGGAATAGTCACGGTGAATGTTGCAGAGCCTCTGTGATCGTTCTTAAGTGTGAACCACTGCCATGGTACCGCAACATTTGTAAGTTTGGGACTGTGTTGTAAGTACTTGGGAAGCTATGTCATAACTGTGAACGGTTGCTAAGTAAACTGTCATAATTCAAGGATTACCTGTATCTCCCTCAACATGATAATTTATTCAATCCTTTTCTATATAATTGCAATGGAGACTAGTAAGTATAAAATATTTTGTTGCGCAAGATGTAATCTAAGATTTACTAAAGTTTTTGGCTTTGATGTTAACACCTCTTCCCACTGTCTCTTCCCAGAAAATAGAAATTATTAATTTATTATTCCACCTGACCATTAAAATTTGCATAATATGCCAAATTTTCTAGTCAGCAACAGAATTTTATAAAGAATAATTGTAACTTGTTACAGCTGTAATTCTGACTTGCAATAGATTAGATATTTCTAAGGCAGAAAATACTACAGATTCAACTTGAGGTGTCAACAAATACTGCAGTTATAAATACTACCAGTGATTTTGTACCAATTAATACTTGGCCTTTGAAGTAGAAAACAAAATTTTTTCATGCTTAGATATTAATTGAGCCTTATTTTAAATCCCAGCTTCTACCCCAGTTTTTGATTTAAAAAAAGTTCTTATATTGTGAGATTTGGATTATTCAACAGCATACATTTAGCATGAGAAAAAGGATAAAACAAGGAAAGAATTACCATAAATCTCAAGTTGATAAAGGAATTTGACATCTATTTTGCTCCCAAGATAGTCCAACTAACCAAAGTTATATTGTGTGAATATCTCTAGAGTGGCCCATTAGACTTTCTATTAGAAAAATTCATCCCAGATTTGATTCTAATCAGACATGGAAATGATTTAATTCAACACCTGAAAAATTATGTTCATACCTCCTTAACAGACATCTAGTGTCTTTTCAAAAAGGGTTATTATTTTGATCCACCTACCAATTGAGCAATTAACTGAAAATCATTTAGAACAGATCATAGAGCTATAGCAGTTCCACCCCCCAAAAAAAATAATGTTCCCAAATATGTTGGCCTTCAATTCCCACAATCCACTGACAAACACCAATTTAGTTCATGTAAGAATTGTGGGAATTGATTTGTAAAACCTCTAAAAATCAGCAGGTTGAGAAAGGCTGTCCTATCATATTTCCACCATCCACAATTGCCAAGCTACTTAGATGAGTCCATAGCTCCTTGGGAAAATCTGCAATTAGTTATTTGCTGGATCTTTCCAGCAGAAAGTCAGGAAAGAAAAGAGAGGAAAATGGTGCCCCCATTCACTTCTGTATAAAAGCCTCTGTACAAAAGGATCGCCATCTTATTTAACTGAAGTAACATGCGGAATGTCATTCTATTAGAATAGATGAGAATGCAAGTGCTACTTCTTCTGTTCCTGTCCCTCCTATCAGTCCCAAGACTTTGTGGGGAGGCACAGCCTATGTTCATAATGTACACAGGGAGGTTTATTAAAGAGAACTACAGAAGCAGCAAAAGGGAGAAAGAGAGAGACCAAGTGACCAGAGCCCAAAGCAGAAAAACTAACTACATCTAAATCTACATGTTCATTCCATCTCCCATAAATCAGAAGAATCAGATCCTAGGGGAAAACATCAGGTTGTGAAGCTATATGAATGTTCATCTCCTATAAGATGAATGGGTTCTACAGTGCAGTTTTTTTGCCTTAGGGTTCCCTTGAGTGCCCATTCATTCTAAAGAAGTAGATTATTAGTAACTTACACCTAATTGGAGATATATTATTAAAACGATTCTATGATACCATAAATGAAAATGTAACTTTTTAAATTTTGTTTGACTGACACTATATGTTAACTGACAAGGGCACCTGGGTTTGGTTCTTTCTCTCTCACACATACAATGAAATTGCCGTAACACTATTGCATCATTCCTTGTGTGCAGCCTTTTGTAACAAGATAGTCTCTTTCACAGCATGGAAGAAGTGATATCAAAGATTCCCAAGACAGGGGTGGAGATTAACATAGACATACCATTTTTAGAGTGATAATTTCAATGTTGCCAGCCATGTATATTTTTTCCTTAGAGTGCTCTAACTTACAAAGTTGAAAGACTGCATGCTGTTCAAGCTTTGTTATCAACCATTTTGAACCTCCCTATTCTGCTCATCCCATTCATTCAGACTCCTCCTTACTTCACTAAAACATCATTTTAAAGCTGCACTATGCTTATGTTCCCCCAAAAGCTATGCCTTTTCTGTTTATAATTGACCAAAATGATATACAACCTTTTCATCTTTTATTTCTTCAGCAGTTACGAATCGGTAGCTACTATCTATGGCAAAGAGGGTCCATCTTTCAGTGGTGAAGGGCCACAGATTAGAAGACAATGATCACAGTCAGCATGGAACTGAGATGATAATATCACCAAAGTTGATTATGGCAGGATTTTGAGAAGATTCCAGGCCTGATGCTTTTTTGGTAGGGTAAAGTTTAAAAGGAGGTTATATAATTATATAATTGTTTTATTTTGCTATCTAAGGAATTTAAGCTACCCAAATTTTATTTAAATTGGTATGCCACCCATCTCTCTAAAAAGAAACTCTGGGTAGCTTACATAACCATAAATAACAGAGTAAAGCAATTATAGGATTACAACGTTAGACATTAAAAGCTAAAATGTTAAAATTAATATTAAAACAGATACAAAAAGCAATGCATAGATAGGGTTGATGTGAGCTCTTGTACTAATCTACTAACCACCTTTAAAATAGTATGTCCCCATTGGGGCCCCATGCCAGTTGGCAAAACCAGGTTTTCAGACTCTTTCAGAAGGTCATGAAATTGGAGGCAGATGTCAACTTGGAGGACATATTTCAAAGGGCAGAAGAAAAGAACCTTCTCCTGGACTCTGCCAGCTGCAATTCCTGGACTGATGAGATCTAGAGAATGCCCCTTCTGCCAGAGCAAGTGGGGTGGGCCAATCCCATTGGGTTGAGACATTTCCTCAGGTAACTTGGACCTATTGCATCTAGGGCCTGGAGTTGCACCTGGAAGTAAAGCCGCAAACAGTGCAGTTTGCACAACAGTGGTTTAACATGGGTCACCTCAGATCCCCTAAGACTGTTTATGCTGCTGCATTTTGTACCAGTTGTACCTTCCAAGTGTAGTCTCATGTAGAGTGCATTGCAGCAGTCCAAGCACAAGATGGCCAGGGCATGAGTGACTAAATGCATGGCCTCACAAACTAGGAAAGGGCACAACTGTTGCACAATCTGAAGTTGTGCATTGTGCAAAGACTGTCCCAGTCATGACCACCACTTGCTCTTTAAACAGGAGTTGTGAGTCCAGGAGGATGGCCAGGCTTCACACGGATTCTGTCTGGGAAAGAGCAATCCCAGCAAAAAACTAAAGTTATTAATCTCTAGGATCCTGAGGCTGTAGCTGCCCAAAGCCACTTGGTTTTACCAGGATTCAGCTGATTTTTGATTGCTTTTTGATGCCACTGACAGATCTACACTGAAGGCATGCCTACGATTAGAGAATGAGACTAGATTCCATGTACTGTATTATTTCAAATGTAAGGTCATTCTAAAAGCCGAGACGAACAAAGTAAAATCCAAATCGATTTCTTTCTCCAGTACAATAAAGTACAGTTGTAATAATGATTCTTAGTTAAAAACTGCTTTGACCTACCTGATAAAACCAAGGAAAGATTCGGCCCTTGGGAAAATAGTGACTGTCTACAATGCTAAGGAGGGTATCGATCACCATGGAAAGCCAGTGTTTTGTTGGAAGAAAGTCTGGCTCAGTCTGCAGAGAAGAAAAGCACTGAAAATTATCTAACAATATTTTTTGTTTTTTTAAAATCTGGTTATTTAAATGATGCAATAATTTTATGAACTGCCCAATAATAGAACACTAGGCACCATTATAAAAAAATACTCCTGAATTAGTATCTATATGTACATATACACATAAAGACTGAATGACATTATATTTATGTGTGTGTGTGTGTGTGTGTGTGTACACACAATATCTTTTGCGTGCGCACGTACACACACACATACACACACACAAGATATTGTTTAAAAAGAATTGCTGTACAATTCTAATTTTATTACTGTGAGAAGTAATTTTCATTGTGGTCGAACGGATATAGGAATGCAATTTTAAATAAGCAATTTATATAGATTTTTTTAATCATTGTTCTTGTTCTCATAGTCATGAACTATTCATGTTTCCAGTAATATTTTAAGCAAGTACATTTAAAACTCATGTACGCGATTGTGCCTTATACCAGAAATAGCACAGTAAGAACATCATGGCCAGTTATTAATGTTTACATATACAGTATTTGTTTTACAGTTAGAGCAATCAAGTCATTTTAACTCACATCAAATTGTTCCTCAATGTCCGAAGAAAGTTCTTTTTCATGCTTTGCAACAGCAACTGCCAGTCCTGTTAATGCTAGAAGACAATTCCCTTTAACTACTGGGCTTTCTCTGTTGAAATTCATGTATCAGTTGTCAATGAAATAAAGGAAAAAATAAAGGAAGGAGAATGAGGTTAGAGAAATAGAATGAAAAGTAAGCCCATTTCAATAATCTGGTATCTTCTAAAACGTTTAAGATTTACAAATTTTAGGATAACCACGCAACATATATAATTTGAATTATGAAAGTAGTAGGTCTAGCATAGCGAAAAGATTTCACGTTAGGAAAAAGAAAGTTGACTTTTATTATCATTTAGTATACTCTCCATGAACTACAATAGAGGTTTAAATATGTATGGGTTTTGTAGGAAGGGATTAAATTACAAGTTAAATCATTTTTAAAAAGGTTTGAAATTGTTTGCATACATTTCCTAGAAATGGCTTCCAGTATCAGTATTTAGAGATGATGGATGAAAGGACCAGGATTAATTTTTTTTAAAAAATGTTTAAAAAAACCCCAAAGCCCTTCCTTCCCACACCAGGATCCTGATCCAGATTAGGCTATCCACCCTTGCTTTTGAAAAAGACCCTTTTCACTAATTGAACCAAGGGTATCACATTTAGTATGTCTCCAGTAATGTTTTGTAACTGTTATGTTAATACCCATAATGAAGATAACAGAGAAATTACTTTATATTTATTTAGATAGTGAAAAGAACAAAAATACAAATGTGTGTGTGTGAGAGAGAGTAAAAAAATCTATGAAAGCAATTTTGTTTTCCAGATGTTCATCTTGTATGATGGGATAGTGTTTTTTTAGGGAGATTTTCTTTTAAACAACCTTTGGTTAGATAGTGCTTCTTAAGGAAAGCTTCTCATTAGATGGATATAATCATATTTGTTTAAAGTAGATTGAACAACAACAACAACAACACATCCTGCATTTATTAAGAAGCAAATATCTTACTTGGAAGCTCCTTTGACTGCATCAGTTAGCATATCTCTAACCCTGTTAAAAGAGAGAAACAAGAAAGTAAAGAATGTGCTATGGAATTAGACAGTTTTAACTGGGGAGTGGGGGGGAATGGAGTATCTATCAGTGAGTATCCTAACAGGTCTGAGTTGGATAGAAAGCAAAATATGGGGGAGACTAGAGATGGAAGAACTGTAATTGGTTGTAAAATCATCCCCCAATTAAGATCCTGTTCCAGGCAATATCTAAGAAATGGGTGTGCACTCTTGATTGTGTGCATCAACTGAAATTCTATTATTGAATTATATACAGGATTGCTCAAATACTGAACTGATATATGTACCGTAGTTTTCTAGAAGAGGCAGTGATCCATCAAAGACAGATCAGTAGGAATTTCTAAAGTATTTATTGAACAGAATGAAAACAATAGATTGAGATTTATAATCTTTGCAGTGATAGGGAAATTTATTTTTTGCATTGTTTGCAGATTTCTTGGAGATTCTGAATATTCCAGTCACTAGAATTGGTTGATCTGTTAAAGCAATAATGGATTTGCAGAATAAGGAGATAATTGACATGTAGACTCCTAAGCAGCCTCTCTCACTGTTTCACTTCAGATTATTTTATCACAATTCTATATCAGTATAAAACAATACATATTCTTTGGACCATATTTTGTTGCATAGCCACAGAGGCTACATTATTGCATTATGTTAGGCAAACTCAGAGAAACTTTATTTATTAAAAGGTTCCTCAAGTAATGCGCCATTATAAAAATTAACCAATTCTCACTAATAAGCAAATGTTTATCTTAATTATCTTCTGATTTGTCTCTACACAGAGACAGATTAATCTTTTTTAATTTAGTTTTTTTACAGGGACATAAGAATATTATAGGGATGTGGTGGCTCAGTGGCTAAGACGCTGAGCTTGCCAATCAGAAAGGTCAGCTGTTTGGCAGTTCGAATCCCTAGCGCCACGTAACGGAGTGAGCTCCCATTACTTGTCCCAGCTTCTGCCAACCTAGCAGTTCTAAAGCACGTAAAAAATGCAAATAGAAGGTAACAGCGCTCCATGCACCTTCGGCATTTAGTCATGCCGGCCACATGACCACAGTGACGTCTTTGGACAGTGCTGGCTCTTTGGCTTTGAAACGGAGATGAGCACTGCTCCCTAGAGTTGGGAACGACTAGCACATATATGTGAAGGGAACCTTTACCTTTACCTTTAAGAATATTATAAGAAAGTTCACCATAATCAAATCATCTTCATTTATCGCTAGTGCAATTAAACCCACAGTTCAACAATGAGGTGTGGTCTTCCTTGAGACTAGATAACTGCCTTTATTATTAAGATAAACTTAAAATTCCAAAATCTGAACCAGAAAAGCTTGAATTGCATACAATTTTCCATTTCATAACTGAATTTCTATTTTTGTTCTATTTCATGTTTAGAGGCACAGTTGACATTACCTTGAAAATAATCTATCAAATTTCATGTTTTGGATTATGTTTTTAACAACATTTAGATTTCTATGTGGCAAGGAAACAGCCTAATAATGTTGGATAAATATTACATGTATGTATTTAATATACATATATTTCTATATTGCAATCACAACCAGGCATATTTTTATACTGAATCTATACATTTAGATACACTGAACATAAGAAACTGAAGTATGGTCACTGATATTACGACAAAGTCATGTGTTTAAATGCTAAGCACATTTTCTATATGCATCAAATTACTGAACAGTCAGATAGAAATTTCAGAACAAGCAGCTTGTTTAGGGATGTGGTGCCAATTCCGTCATCAAAATTCTTCAGACGTTCTTCTTACAGAAAATAACTACTGGTGCAAAAACAATTCTTCGTGATTACCCTTGGTATTTGCCATTTCTCTGCAAGACCGTATCTGGTTTTTATCATTAACACTTTTAAAGTTAGTAAAACTTACAACTTTGAATCCTTCAAATTATACTACTTGTTTCTTTCCACAATACCCCACCACTGTTCTAGGTGACAAGGAATAGCTAGTCATTGCCTTACCAGAGCCAGGCTGTAAATTGCTTGTATTGCACTTGTTCTAGTTCCTCTTTTCCATGCTTTAACTGCATCTCTAATTCAGCTTGCCTCCCCTGTATAATCATAACAAAAATCAGCAGGGGCACTTACATAGGTAGTAACACAGTGATTTCTACAGGGAACACTTACACAACAGATACAACCTTTTGCCTGAGCACTATTCCACAGTTAAATCCAAATGCCCTTTATGGATCTTTTCTGCATAATAAGCTGTGTCTTAAGTGATGGAATCTGAAATTTTAGGTTTGAAGAATGAAGGTGCATCTCTTCAAGAGCCCAATATATTCTCATTACTTTCATTAATGATTGCCACTTTTGGGGAAATTCTCTAAAAAGCAATGTATGTTTAGACAGTTCAGTACGCTTTGATGCTATAATTTGAGAAAAGTTGCTTGGTCCTTTATTTCTAAACAACTATAGCCTTCAGCTTAAATATCACAATAACTATCGAGGAGATGCAATTCTAATATTAAGAAGAAAGTTTCTAAATTTTCTAAGTGTACAGAAATGGAAAGAGACTATTTCTTGGAACACTGCAAATTCTGCTGTGATCTAAAGATTAAAAAAAATATATGCAATACTGAATCTTTGTGAGAAAGTACACTAAAATAAGTATCTTTACCAGTTATTTGTCACATTTTTCTGGTATGTTCAAATTATAAAAATATAATTTTTAGTAAGGTGGATAAATAACAATGATAAAATTCTTCGCAAAGTTATGTTTGTGAAGCAAACATTCCTTCATTAATTGAGATTGGCAATTATTTCTTCATGGTAATGATATGCAGAGGTTACCCTAATCTTTTGAAGTTATAAATACTCACATATATACAGGCAGCGACACACACACACACACCTACAAATTTAACAGCTATTAGGTTCTGGTAGTTCATGGCTGAACTACCACAACCTAATAGATAGCTTTGTTCATTCAGCTCTAGTTAAGTGAAAAGTTAAACACAGATTCAAAAAGAATTAAATGAATTGTGCTCACTCATGTTTAACAACCTCAAATTAGTGTGAGAAAGAAATTAGGTTAGAACTAAAAGTGGTTCTTTGTATTGCAGTGCTGATCTCAATAAAATAAATGTTAGAAAAATTCCAAAAGAGGCCATTTAAAAAACACACATACACAATGTTCTCTTAGTACAGTAAATGTTCTACAGATTATGATTTCAATTCATAACCCCCTACACTTTTTTAAAAGGTACAATTAAACTGTACAATTCTTTTAATTTTACAAGTTGTAATTATGCATCTGTCCACATTACTGTTGTAATGTTGTAATATTATTTTGTACAGATTTTTTTTAAAAAAACAAATTCAGATATTTTAAAAGACATGTTAAAAACAGGTTAGAGTTATAAGGCGACATTTTTATATGCAACCTTCCCTAATTTTAGATTCCCCAAAAGCCATTTTTTTAAAAACACCCATCACTTTATTCTGGTTCTCAAATGTGTATATAATTATGATGCAGGATTTTAGAATGCAGGAACATTACAGTTACTGTACAGTAACTGTACAGCAGTTACAAAGCAGGAAATTTCCATGATTTAAGTTAATTTAAGATTTTTAAATTTAAGTTTTTTAAAAAAGTAACAGTAAACATTAAAAAAAAATCTTAGAATTAGAAAGTTGGATGCTAGTGGACTTGTTGCAGTGCTATGAAGACCAAACGTACTAGCAAAATTCATTGAAATTATTCTATATTCCTAATAGATACAGAATTCTACTCAGTGTCACGTAATACTTCCTTAACTTCCTCTTGTTCTTCCTCAACATTACACAATAAATGAAGCAAATTTGGTCCAGTTCTTCCAAAAGCATCTAAGTACACAACACTGAAAATCTGTTCTATTACTGATATTCCACCTACTCACATTCAATATTGGATACACACCTTTATTAGGTAAAGGTTTTCCCTGTCCAGTCACTTCTGACTTTAGGGGGTGAGATTCATTTCTTTGCTGAGAAAGCCAGAATCATTTCTGTGGTCATGTGGCCAGCATAACTATACGTGGAGGCACACAGAATACTGTTGCCTTCCCACCAAAGTGGTACCTATTTATCATCTTGCATTTGCATGCTTTCAAACTGCTAGGTAGGCAGGATCTGGGGCAAGTAATAGAGGGTCACCCTGTCACACAGCACCTCATATTAGTTATCTTAAATCCCACTGAAATCAATAGGATTTAATTTTAAAAAATCAGTGTGGATTTAACCCTAGCCTATAGCCTTGAAATGGGAATCACTTTGGCAGGTTCTTCAATGAGCTGGCAGGAACAGATACTTTCATTAAATGTACATACTGAAAATTAATGTTATTTTTTCATCTTAAATCCAGACTGTGGCATACGGTTATAATAAACACTGCTTTATTTACTTACTTGACTTTATATATCCATTGAGTTTATATATCATTCCAATTCAGAACATATCTTTCAGAAACCCTACCCTACCTTAAACTTGGAGGACATATGGGTGTTACATGACTGTGGGTCATTTTATGAAAGCTGTTAAATTTTATTCTCAGAATTAAAAAAAAAAATTCTTAAACCAGTGATGGCTAACTTTTTTCTCTTTGCGTGCCAAAATCATATGCACACGTGCGACAGTCCCCCCTCCCACACATACGCGCACATGTGCCCCACACCCCATTTTGGGCCTAGCAGGTCTCCCTGAAGCCTCCTGGGACCAAAAATGGGCCACACGCGATCCCTCCCCACACATGCGCACATGTCTGCATACGCAGCAGAGACCAAAAAATCAACTGGCTGGTGGGAAGTGCGCACGTATGCACAGTGGAGATGAGCTGGGTAACAGCTTGCACACTTGCCATAGGTTCGCCATCACGCTCCTAAACCATGTTTCTCAACCTAGGCAACTTTAAGATGTGTAGACTTCAACTCCCAGAAAGCTGATTACGGAACTCTGGAGTTGAAATCCACGTATTTTAAAGTTGTCAAGTTGAGAAACACTGTCATCAATGGTGAAATTCATTTTTTTTTACTACCAGTTCTGTGAGCGTGGCTTGGTAGGCGTGGCAAGATCTCAATTCCCTCCACACTCTGGGGCCAGCCAGATGTGGTATTTTCTGGTTCTCGAATTACTCAAAATTCCCGCTACAAGGTCTCCAGAACCTGTGAGAATCTGCTGAATTTCACCCCTGACATAGACATTTATACTCATATCATATCAAGGAGACATTTTATACCCATTTTTCTCTAATGTTAAACTTAGACCTCTCAAGTACAGGTAGTCCTCGACTTACAATAGTTCACTTAGTGACCAAAGTTACGATGATACTGAAAAAAGTGACTTATGACCATTTTTCACACTTATTACTGTTGCAGAATCCCCTTCGTCATATGATTTACATTTGGATGCATGACAACTGGTTGCAGCATCTCGGAGTCACGTGATCCCCCTTTTGCAACCTTCTTACCAGGAAAGTCAACAGGGAAGTCAGATTCACTTAACAATCATGTTACTTATTTAAGAACTGCAGTGATTCACTTAACAAATGAGGTGAGAAAAATAGTAAAATGGGGCAAACTCACTTAACAAATTTCTCACTTAGTAGCATAGATGTTAGGCTCAATTGTGGTGGTCGAGAACTACCTGTAACTGAAAGCATCAGGCATACTTACTTATGTATTTAGACAAAAAGTTCACCCCAAAATGTAAGAAAACTTAAGAATAACCATTGATATACTGTATATGTTAGTATCTCATACTTGTATAATTGCATGGTATGCTCTCTCCATAAATCCAGCCCAGGAATGAGGCAGCAACAAGGAATGATGCCACTCTGAAGGCTGAATGTTAACCTGCATATCAAAGAAAAAGGGAATAAACTGAACAAAAATATGCAGCTACGAAGTAAAACATACACACAAGCACACACACGATCTCAAATTTATACTGGATCACTGCCATTATCAGATTTTTTTTCTTTGTATCTAGTACCAGTTTTGAAGTTTGTATAAATAAAAAACTCATATATTTTTATATTTCCTTCTGGTTATTCAGTTTTACAGATTTTTCATGCAGAAAAATGAAATTGTAATTCAAAGGACAAAACAACTTGTCGTGAAAGCCTCATTAGTCTTATCTGATGGGAAATTGCTTCTCCGTCTTCTACCAAACAGTTAGGGAATTACTACATGAATAAATAAATAAAGTACTGCACTTTGAGAAGGCTTTTAAATGCAGTTTATGTAGCAAAATAGACATCTTGTTAAAGATTTCATAATACAAAGTCTCCAAGGTACCACAAGGACTTGTAAACTATAAATAAATTTGGTCTTTAAATCCATAGTACACTAATTGCACTATATTTATAAATTATTGAATATTTTACAATAGAATCTTAATCATAAGGAAAAATTATCCATATATAGGAAAGGAAAACTTTTACCTCAATTTACTTTGGCTAAGTATCATTTAAGATATAACAGAACTACAGTCAGCTTTTTTAAAAAGAAACTAATAGGACAACTCCACATTTCTTTGTAAAATAGTTTTACTCTAGCAAATTGCCTGGGATCACTTCTATTTGTTCTGGGACTTCAAAGACCCCTACATTTTAAAAAGAAAAAGAGCACTGTAATTAAAATGATTGTGCTGCATTGTTATGTCTCATAATATTATATGGCAGGCAAAAGAATCAGTTTTTTGTTCCTGTGTCCAATTATTTTTAGTATGGCCTCAACCAAAAACATTGGAAGTTGC
Source organism: Thamnophis sirtalis (assembly GCF_051295495.1). Taxonomy (NCBI): domain Eukaryota; kingdom Metazoa; phylum Chordata; class Lepidosauria; order Squamata; family Natricidae; genus Thamnophis; species Thamnophis sirtalis. Next base: position 81,132,192 of record NW_028261385.1, on the reverse strand, counting down.
CATGACAGCCATTTGGAGCCTATTAAACACAAGTTATGAGAACTTGGCAGTTTTCAGGTCAACATAAATTCAGGACATAATGCTGACTACTATGTAACAGATACACAGACACATCTTGGTCTACAAACATATACATTTTGATTTGTTTCACCAATATGTAGGAACTAAATTTTGTCACTCCCCACTTCCAATTTTATTCTTACAAAAGTCATTTTGTGGAACTATCCAGAGATAAAGTAACTGATCCAACATTACTCAGCTTCATGGTTAAGTGTGTATCTGAACTAGAAGCTCACCAATCCAGGTCCAATGTACACAAGCCAGCTCCAATTATTATACATTTTTTTCCAATACCTACTGTTATATTTTTATTTAAAAACATTAGAATTATTTATTTAAAAAACCCAACTTCAATTTTATGTTCAATTCAGTTTCTTTCAATTCTTTATGTTCGATCCCGTTTCTTTCATTTCAATCACAGTGCTTAAAAGTCAGCAACAGATTACACTCGGGTAATTTGAATAAGAAATATTAAAAAAAAATAAAGGAGTACCATTCTAACAAGAATAATAGAGGTTTTAAATCTTAAAAATCAAGGAACACTGAGGAAAGGAGAACTTTCAAAACCACCTGTTGAAGAATGAAATTAATTAATTAATTCCAGCTGAGGCAGATCCATACTACATTGGACTACATAGATAAAACTTTGACCTACAATCCTATCTCCCAAAGTTCTTTTGGTAAATAAAATAAAGTGGCAATCTTTCAGAATTTGTCTTTCTATGTAAACAACAAACATCTTAAACTATGCTCAGAAAAAAAAGGACAACCTGGAAGCTTGTGCAATATAGTAACATTGTTTTTAGTGCTGTTAAAAAAAGCCCAAAGTAGTTTAAATATTCTGCACCATTTGAAGTATCTGAACACTTTTCAACATTAACCCTATTGTAAAGTAGAATTTAGAATTTAGAATTGATTTTATTTGTAGGCCGCCCTTTTCCCTGAGGGGACTCAGGGCGGCTCACAGAAACCAGGGAAGGGGAAATACAGCACTAAGACGACAACACATAATAAAATAATAAGCAACATGCATACAACATTCGGGCGGGGTAATGGTCCTTATCCCCAGGCCTGACGGGCGAGCCAGTTCTTCAAGGCTATGCGGAAGGCCTGGACGGTGGAGAGGGTACGAATCTCTACGGGGAGCTCGTTCCAAAGGGTCGGGGCCGCTGCTGAGAAGGCCCTCCTCCTTGTAGTTGCCAGCCGACACTGGCTGGCCGATGGAGTACGGAGGAGGCCTAACCTATGAGATCTTATAGGTCGTAGGGAGGTAATTGGCAGAAGGCGGTCTCTCAAGTATCCAGATCCACTGCCATGTAGGGCTTTATGGGTGATCAGTAGCACCTTGAAGCGCATCCGGAGATCGACAGGTAGCCAGCGCAGCTCGCGGAGGATAGGTGTAATGCGGGTGAATCGGGGTGCACCCGCGATCACTCGCGCGGCTGCGTTCTGCACTAGCTGAAGTCGCCGGATGCACCTCAAGGGCAGCCCCATGTAGAGCACGTTGCAGTATTCCAGCCTAGAAATCACGAGGGCCCGAGTGACTGTTGTGAGGGCCTCCCGGTTCAGGTAGGGTCGCAACTGGCGCACCAGGCGTACCTGGGCGAATGCCCCCCTGGTCACAGCCGCTATATGATGGTCGAATGACAGCTGTGGATCCAGGAGGACTCCCAAGTTGCGAACCCTCTCTGAGGGGTGTAAAATTTGACCCCCCAGCCTGAGTGTTGGATTAATGGCCAAATTTTTGGGAGGGAAACACAACAGCCACTCGGTCTTTTCTGGGTTGAGCACAAGCTTGTTAATCCTCATCCAGTCCATGACGGCTTCAAGTCCCCGGTCCATCACGTCAACCGCTTCATTGATTTGGCACGGGGCGGACAGATACAATTGAGTATCGTCCGCGTATTGATGGTATCTAATCCCGTGCCTACGGATGATCTCTCCCAGCGGTTTCATGTAAATGTTAAATAGTAGGGGGGATAAGACCGAACCCTGCGGCACCCCATATTTCAGGGGCCTTGGGGACGATCTCTGCCCTCCCACTAACACCGACTGCGACCTGTCCGAGAGGTAGGAGGAGAACCACCGTAACACGGTGCCTCCCACTCCCACCTCCCGCAGTCTTCGCAGAAGGATACCATGGTCGATGGTATCGAAAGCCGCTGAGAGGTCAAGGAGGACCAGGATGGAGGGATGTCCTTCATCTCTGGCTCTCCAAAGATCATCCATCAATGCGACCAAGGCGGTTTCAGTGCTGTAACCGGGTCTGAAGAGTATGTTGCAATGATCAGCCTATCTAGGATTCACCCTCATCATCTTAGTCCTCATGCAAGCTATTACTTTCTGCAGATGCCTTGGCATCATTTGAAAATGGAACATAGAGCTAACTATCATCTGCACAATCTCAATTCTCTGAATGCCTTATTGGCTATTTCATGAAAATCAGCTACCAGATTCTGGTTGGAAATGATGGAGTTGTTACCAACACATCTAAAGAGGAACAGATTGGGGAAGCTAGACGTAGCTATTAGAGAGAGAAAAGGATTAAAAATAGAGTCATAGGAAAGTGTCTACGGAGATTCTCAGTCATTCAGGTCGTGGTTGTTCCCAAGGTGCTTTTGCAAGAGGCATCTGAACTTTCTGGGGGTTTTTTTCTTTGAAGACATTTTGCTTCTCATTCAACAGTGCAGAAAGCATAGCTCCACAACACAATCCTTTCAGCAGTTCCAAGGCTCCATAACCTGAGGTAACCTGAGATAAACCTCCAAATGGCCTCAACGATTCTCCAAAAGGATGCAAATGACCAGCTGTCTGCAAGGAATATAAATCCTTCCATTCCCCACCATCCAGTCAGAGCTGAAGAAGCTTCTTGGATGAAATGTGAAATGTCTTCAAAGAAAAAACAAGAAAGCCCAGTTGCCTCTTGGAAAAAAAAAACACCTTTGAGAATCATAGGAAGTTCCATAATTCAATAATGAAAGTTTTAATTATCCTAGATTGCATTTCTGGAATATTTATCAAGGTAAGATGAGACTCATTGCAAGGATAAGCAAGAAAATGATGATCTTTTAAATACCATATTACCTATGGGAATGTTTGTGTAGTTCTGTTTCATCCAATGTACAGGTAGTTCTTGACTTGCAACAGCTCATATAGTGACTGTTTGACATGACAAAGGCACTGAAAAAAGTGACTTATGACCATTGCAGAATCTCCATGGTGATGCGATCAAATTTAGATGCTTGGCAATTGACTCATATTTATGATGGTTGCAGTGTCCCTGGGTCATGTGATCTTTTCCCACCCTTTGACAAGCAGAGTTAATGGGGAAGGCAGACTCACTTAACAATCATGTTACTTACTTAACAACAACAGTGATTCACTTAACAACTCTGGTAAGAAAGGTCATAAAAGGGGGCAAAAGTCACCTAACAAATGTCTCACTTAGCAATTGCAGTCATAAGTCAAGGACTACCTGTAGTCAAAAGAATTAGCTTCAAAGTTTTAACTTCTGTTTTAGATTATTAGAATTGGTTTCTTCTGTTTTAGATTATTAGAACTAGTTTCTTCTCCAAACCTTGTCAAACTGTAATTAATCTTAACTAACAAGATGAAATGTATGTGTCTAATCATGGCACATTGGAATATAAGGATTCTGCTGATGGCCCTGTTGTCTCCCAGTGGAACTTGTGAAAGTGTCCCTGATTTTCTCTCTAATAGGACTGTTTTCTCTGAAATGTTGCATACTGAGCAATTTTCTACATCACTGTCACATTCTTGTCATCTGGAATAGTTGAGGATGTCATAGCAACCACGGGCCTCTCAATTAATGTGACAAGATATACTCATGATGTATTATTTGCTGGAAGAGATGAAAGTGATCTACAAAAAAGGCAGAACGAGAAGTTCAAAAGAACCACATTATTGATGGATCACTTCTCATAAACTTTGCGCAGGAATGGAAAAAGGGTTATTAACACGGCCTTTGAAAATTACTAGATTCTGCTGCCACAAGCCATAGTGATCTTGATGAAAATCTGGTTGATCTGTGGAACAGGGATAGGGCAACAGTTGACAGCAGTTGACATAATCAGTCCCAAGCACCCTCTCATACTGCATGAAGTCCAGGTTTTGATTTTCTGGGGAGCTGACAGCAGTGTTTGAGTAGATAATTAGTGTAACAATGGAAAAGGACTTAGCATTAAGCCAGCAAAGGATCAAAGGATGGTCCATACATTTATTAGATATCATTTGGATTATTGAGCTCTAAGGGGATTGCTTAGTTTAGAATGTTAGCAACATTATCTGGGTCAGGATGCTAATGTGGACAGCTATGTTCAGATTATTCACATTGATATTTTTGAGAAGGAACAAAAAAAACAGCACCATGGAGAGCTCCAATATGGGAAGGGGGACAGGGAAGGGGGGAGCTATTGAAAGCCAGAACATTACATATGATTCTTTGACTGAATCTTATATAGGATGTTAGCTTTCATTTGTTTTTATCATAACCTAAAGAGGATCTTATCTTGATCAATACTAAATTGACTGTGGTATGATGAAGATTTTAATATTTGAGAGTGTTAATGTGTCCTCCTCAATACCACAATGGGAATTAGTCTCAGGGTGATGATGTCCCCCCCCCCCCCGGGAGAAGAAGGTTTTAAGCTAGTTCAAAGAGATGCTTCTGATGCCAAATCCTCTTACTGGTCAGAAAGACTATATCAATAATTTCTTGTTTTAGGAAAAGGAATTAGATTTTAGAATCAAGACATATCTCTATCATTAGAACAAGGCAAGCATCTTCCAGTGAATAAGATTATTGAAGAGGTAACATTATGGAAGAGGTACTGGTATAACTGTAACATTTTGCACAACATTTCCCTGATAAAATAAACAACTAATAATAAATAAAACAATAAGGAATTGGACTAGAAATGAGAGGGGACCTAAGTTTTGTTTCACTCTCTGTCATTGTCAGGTGGAAGCAACCAGAACTACTTGTGAAAACCCTCCAGGTTGTAACTTCTGGAGAGATTCAGAGAGGCAGCCTACATGACAGCTCTTCATTTTTTTGCCATATTACTGGTTATACATTTTGCAGAGCCACCTTCAGGCTGCAATTTTTTAAATCCAGAAGTCTCAATCTTTGCTTTTTAGAGTAAAGTTCTAAAGCAGTGACATAACAAACAACAGAGTCTTCTTGGATTTATTTATTTATTTTGGATCCTTTATAATCTGACTTCAGTTCTGATTTGGAAAGAGAAACAGTTTTGAATCTCTTGGTAAGATGATTAATACTGAGCCTAAGCCAGGTAGTATTGCTCATTCTGAAGCCTTTTATCTATAGCATTGTTCACTGTACCTTTCTGCTAAAGGAGATATTACAGAGTTCTGACCAAAAGCATATTCAAATTTTGCACCTGGTGTGTGTGTGTGTGTGCATATATATATATATGTATGTATGTGTATGTATGTGTGTGTGTGTGTACACACACACACACACACACATACACATATACATACATACACACAACTTTGGATTCCTGCTCATAAAACTGTCTTTAATTGAAAATAAATTCTAAAGAATGTGAAGGATGCTTTATATACTAAATCAATTCCTATTGATAGTCACTGTATACCCTAACAAAGATTATCCAAAAAATTACATCAGATAATGGTTATTGTATCAGTTGGATATAAGCATATAAACATGATATATACATATGCTCTTCATACATATTTAACCATGTTAGCCAACTTAAATGCTCAACTAGATAAAATGTCTCATTCATTGTGTGAATATGTCCATATGTTTTGTATATAACATGAGCATTCTGCCTAACACTGACATCCGTTATTTACCATACATGCTCAAGAAACACAAAACATAATTTTAAAACAGCAGTTTTTAGTTTTACACTTTTCACCGAAAATAGTGTCTTCAGATGCATCTTTTAATAAAAATGCCACTTAAAAATTCATTTAGAAAGTAACTATCATAAGCTTCTCTGCATGCAATTTACATTCCAATCCCAGTTACAAAACTCCACACATTGAAAAGAATCAGTGGTAAAATTCATTTTTTTTTTGCTTGATGGGTGTGGCATGGGAAGGATATTACAAAATCTCCATCCCCACCCTACTCAGGGGCCAGCCAGAGGTGGGTTTTGCCAGTTCTCTGAACTACTCAAAATTTCTACTACTGGTTCTCCAGAACCTATCAGAACCTGCTGAATTTCACCCAGAAAAGAACTCATTTAACTGCTCCTAAATTAACTTTTGAGAATTTAGTTCAAACGCATCCTATGGATTCCTCTCTAAGCAAAATTAAGGAGTTCCTTAATAAATTCTTACAGAATTAATAAAGAACTTGACAAAAGAGAAAAATAGTAAGAATGTTTAAAACTCATGAGAAATCTCTACAGTGGTGTTTTGGTAGGTAAAGGACAATAATTCATGTAGAAAAGCAACATGTTGAATGAGTTTCTTAGAATATAATAATGATAAAGCTGTCATATCATAGAATTATTTTATCTTCAGAATCATAGAATTATTTTATAATCATAGAAATATATATATATATATATATATATAAAGTCACAACCCCTGGTATGCCCAAATATGGGAGGAAGGTCACACTTCCACTCTCTGTCACAAGAGACCATCCAGACAGAAACCCAATATTTTTTACTGTTGCCTTTTTGTTACATTTGTTATATTATTTTTTACTGTTGCCTTTTTGTTACATTTGTTATAATATATAAAAAAAGAAAAGCAGTAGAAGTGAAATGTTATTTTGCAAATACTATACTTACAGCTGCCGGAAGCTGGCTACTTTTTTTTGCCTAAGAAAAAAATGTTTCTGAAAATGAAATTACCATTTCAAATAACTTTTATTAAGCTATAGCAGGAGCAAGGTTTCATCTTAACATCTTGCATCCTACAGAAAAAAAATTGCCACACAAATGATATAGCTCTGAATCATGTTTCCAAAGCCTAGAACAGCATATGCAAAACACTCTTCTCTCTCATCATTTTCTCAGTTTTTTATTTTTCCTCTGATTCAAATTTAATACAAACATGTGTATTTCTGAATGCCTGTCAAGCCAAAAGGAAATTTAGCCCCACATGAAACAAACAAAGGCCTTGAAGTTATAAAATAAAACACAGACATTTCCTTTTATAAGATTAAAATATACTCCAAACTCTGAAGGAGAAAAGAAAGATTTTTGTGGTTGATAGCAAATAAAAAATGAATTCATAGCAAAAAATATTTATTATTATTGTCAATTTATTTGCCGTGCATCTCGCAGTTCAAAGTGATTCTTAAATAAGAATCTCCTATAGAAAAAGAGAAGAATGTAAGACAACACAGAAGTTCGGGGCGATTAATAAAACATTTCGGATGAGACAGACAGATTTATTCAGGTGATTGTATTTAAAAAAAGTTTTGGTTTTCCTTTTGAATCTAGCAACCTAGAGCCCAACGTCTACCTCCAATAATCCTTCTAACTACCTCTATTCAACTACCTCTAACTACCTATAAACAAAAACACTATGAAGAACTGAAGCTTATTTTTCAGGCTAGAATGGCTCAACTGCTAGATAATTCCCATTACTGCTAAGTATTACTTTAGTTTACTTCCTTGCCTCTTCTTATCTGAAGCACAAAATGTGGAAGAAGAGTCTGGCATTTAGCAGAAAAACAGATTCATCCAGTGCCAGGTTTTAATTACATTTATAAGCAATTATTACTATTTCCTGAAATCAAGGTTTTTATTTAACTTTTATGCTGTAAACTGCCCAGGGTCATTAACATGAGATGGGCACCAAATAAATAAGTAAAAAATAAATAACAAACAAATAAATATAAATTTTCAAATCCAAGCCTGGGAACACAATTATCAAGAATTGCATTGTTCTTTCATTTTTTTTGCCTGAATTCAAACAATAGAATTTAAATCTACATTTTCAATCGTGACTGTATATTGTTTTACAATTATTTTAATGTTCACTCTTCAACTTTAGTACTTCTCAATTGTTCTCCATTATATTTTGGTGCTATGGGTTGCCTTGTCCTAATAGATAAACAACTTTGCAATATATTAAATAAATCAGGGAATAAACTTATTTTTATGCTATTTTTCCTACCAAAACCATTGTAAGCAACATAAAAATAATATTTTCTGTTAACAGAAGTCAATTTAAGACTATAAGATATGAAATATATGACGGAAACAAATACCTTCAAATTATTTTAAGTGATCGCCTCCTGATTATCCTCAGAAATTTGGCTCTGTGAAGTAAGGCTTACTGAACACAAAACAAGACAGATTTTTATAACTTCATTATTAATTCTATAGGGAGGTGGATTCTTCAAGAAAAAGAGGCCACATGGTTTTTACTAATGACTGAGAATATCCAAGCACTGTACATGTAGCTGGAGAGCTGAGCCGCTGACATCTTTCAACAACCCAGGAAAGTGTGAAAGCTAAGAAAGTTAGAACTTGGAGTACTGTACAAGCTAGTCAAAACAGACAAGAGTACTGGAAAAGATTCTACACTCTTTAGCTGAAAACTGAAAAGTGATGGGTAGTGTTAATATGAAAGCAAGATCCCTGCGCCAGATTTAGATTTTTTAAATTGTGTATTTTATCTCAGTCTGACCTCCATAGTATTTTATATCAGAATTCAGCAAAGACCCATAAAGGTGTAAGAGAAGTGCCACTGGATTAGATTTTTTAAAAATAGGAATTTCAGAAGAATAGTTGCAATGTTGCATCTTAAAGATCAATAAGCACAGCATTCTGCAGGTTTACAGATTTAATAACTACTCCTGAACCTGGAATTCTTTAGACCTATCACAGATCAATGACATGATAGTAAAATTTAGAATGCAATTATATCATATTGTGCACTGTGTGTTCTGAAAAAACAGTGGGGGAAATGGGGTGACAATTATTTAATTCAGCTTCCCAAAGTTCTGCCCTTCCAAAAGTGTTGGAAGAATTTTCAGCTTTGATGGACAGTGGGGGAAATGGGGTGACAATTATTTAATTCAGCTTCCCAAAGTTCTGCCCTTCCAAAAGTGTTGGAAGAATTTTCAGCTTTGATGGCTAATTTAAGGGATCCTGAGAATTACATTTCCAGCCTTTCTGGGTGGCACAAGACTGCTCTAATACCTGTAGTTTCTACAATTTAAGAAATGTTAAAGAAAATAAAATAGAAACTCTTCTTCAAAAGTTCGTCTACTCTCATAAAGTTGAGTAAAATTCAAAATGTTCTTCAGTAACTCTTCCTTAGTCTGCAGGGTACCCATTATCCGAATAGAGGTAGATGTAAATTTTTCCTGGCAACCCAGCTGCCATTCAAATGCCAGAACAGACAGGAAATAATTTTACATAGTTAGCTTGCTCAGAAAACCTTCCTCCAGTTATAAAAATAGCACCAATAATATAGCAGTTTGATGCAATCTGACAGAAATGCCAACATACCCGTCACATGATTTCATACGTCTTCTATCTGCTCTCTGCAATTTCTAAAAATCAGTTGTTGTAAGTAGTATAAGAATTACGGTTAATTATACATCCTTTCCTTATTTTTTGTCCCTGCCTTAACTCATATTTCATGCAGGAAAGGTACAGCTTCAGTTTATAAAACTTTAGTGAAACTTCAGTTCTATTAATATAATGCCCCAAGATGCTAAGAACAATGAAGAGACATACTGTGTTGTTGTTGTTATACAGTAGTAACAAGACATATGGGTGACTCCATAGGTTGCCATCCCCTAATTGTTTTTCAGGCAAGCCTGAAACTGTCAAGAATGTCAGCTGCTTAAGCAAAACTGTTTAAAAGAGTTGAAGATAAAACTCTGATGCTCTGATTTCTGTTTTAGAGAAAACACTTCAACTCAGAGAGCATTTCATTAGATAAATTTATGTTTTCCATTCTCCTTAAGTTGACTTAATTAAGAGCAAATTACAACAGCACATTGCTTGCAGCTACCATTTCATAATTAAATATAAGCAAATGGAAGCTCAGGTAGAGAAATAAATGCTTTGAATGGTTATGCAAAAAGAAGGAGAATGGCACCATTTACCTCATGGATGAGAGCTATAAACATCTGGTGGAAGTTTCGCCCCCTGCTGGCTAAAAACCGACTGATAGGTTTGCCGTCTTTGCCCACATGAATTGGAAGATCATAACTCAGTAACATGCCAGCTGAAAAAAGTGTTTATACGTGCATTTAATTGCTGATAACTGTTCCAAAAACATATGTTAACATTATTGTAAAATTATATAAAACTGTAATACAGAAAAGGTGAAAACGGGGATTTCAGAAGAATTTGGTAATTATTTCTTAAAGGCGAGGGGGAGATGCAAATTACCGATTTTCTTTTCAGTATATCAGAAAATATATTTTTTCTTCTATTCAGGACTCACTTTTCTTATAGCAAACTTATTCTATAATACACCCATGAATGGGCATGGAGACCTGATCTATACCAAGTTAACATGCGGAATAAGAGGAAAGCATTTTCCAAAGACATTTTATTACACAAAATTTACCTATTATCTATCTATTCACATGAACTATGTTGCTTTTGTTTAGACTTTCACTAGATGCCATTGGAATATTTAATAATTCATGCACTTGGATGAGGCATGGTCTGGATGAAGATCCAGGTCTTCCCCACTCTTCTAAATAACAGCAGAGTGAGGGAGGGGTCATCTGGTTTTTAGGGGAAGTCTCATTCCAGAGGGCAGCTGCTGCTACAGAAAAGTATGCTTCCAAAATCCTAAAAGATGGCATTATTTAATTGAAGGAATCCAGAGCATGCTAACCCTATAGAATCAAAATGGCTGGGCAATCCCTCAAGTAATCAGGCCCTATAAACTATAGGTAACAACCTAGATAGTGAACCTATGGCACACGTACCACAGGTGACCCACGGAGCCATTCGTTAGGGCACATGAGGCATTGCCCTGTCAGCTCCAGTGTACACCATCTAACTTCAGCCTCATTTTCGGCTATTTTTTGTCCTCCAAAGGCTTCCCTAAAGCCTCTGGAGGGCAAAAAACAACTTAACGTGCAAACCAGAGGTTTGGGAACGAACTTCTGGTTTTCCTGTAGGGCCGTTTTTTGCACTTCTGGGCACTTTTCACACTTCATCCATTCCTTAAATTCCAGGTTACTCATAGGACTATTTTTTGCCCTCCGGAGGCTTCAGGGAAGCCTACTGAAGCCTCCAGAGGGCCTCCGGGTGGTGGTGGGAGGTCGTTTTCACCCTCTCCAGGCTCCTAGAAAGCCTCTGGAGCCTGGGGAGGGTGAAAAACGGGCCCATCATGTGCCAAAAGCGGGGGGGAGGGTGGGGGTCACATGCATAGAATTATGAGTGTGGGCATGCCCATGCACGACCCCCCCCCCTGTGCTCCCCCCGCTTTTGGCACGTGATGGGAAAAGGGTTAGCCATCACTGACCTAGAATATTAGTTTTGGTGACATTTCAATCATAGAATGCTTTGCTTTATGTGCAATATATTTTAAGTCTTTTAAACTATTCAAGTATCTTATTATTCAGGCTTTTAAAATTTTGTTGTGGCTTTTTAAAATCCCTGCTCTTAGTAATCAGAACTGGAATAAGAACACTTAGTAGACAGCATTACTGGGTGACTGTGCAGTGTTCTTGTTTTTTTAAAAAAGAAATGTAAAGGCAAGGCATACATGGTATTTATTCTGAATGTCAAGTTATGCCAATTGTGACATTTAAATGTTTTAAATGTATGAATGCCTCCCAGAGTGACATAAAAATAAAGTCAATAGGTACACAAAGAGACACTGAAAGAATCTTACCTGCAATGCCAGGTTTGAGCCCAGGCTGCTTGTTCCTCTCATGCATTTTTATCATAAAGTTTGGAACACTTGATAGTGTTTTTCCATGGTCTGACCGCACTGCATTACCTCGCAGTGCAGAATGGTATATTCCACGAGGCATGTTAGCCATCTCTTCTTTCACAAGTGATGTTGCAAACTCTACAAAAGCTAAAGGGGAGGAGGGGAAGAAGTGAAAAGGCAGTGAGGAGACTGAAAGAAAACAAAGGGCAACTGACTGGAGAAAGCAGAACCACCCAACCAAAGCAGAACCACAATGATTATCTGGGAATGTTATATTGAAATAAGTGGTAACTCCATTTTCAATCACAGCTTCAAGGTCATGGTTTCTGTAATTCCTAAGCAAGACTTCATATTCACCTCCCACTCAAAATGTCAGCTCAGGAAGCCTTCAATAAATGGTGTCAGATGTTCCAGCTCAGGAACAAAAACAAACAGCCCAAAATGGCTTATATGTTGATCAATGGACCCTTTGTCTGACCATTCAAATGAGACCCCCAATTTGAAACAACAGAAGTGACTTTAGCCTTACAGCATCCAAAAACTATCCCACAATGCTTATTGTGATTTAAAATAAACAATGCAAGAGAGATACTGTGAAAAATAGATAGATGCAACAGGGTTAGGTTGATCAAAGATAGCAAAGCTGGGGTTTTAAAATCACGCTAAGTGATGAAATTTTTAACAATTGTTATAATTGGGAAACTGAAATGCAAGGGCCTCTGTAGTCAGAGGGACCACAGCAGGTCACACCACTCATTGCTTCATCATCAATAGGCAAAGTAAGGCAACATTTGTTAGGTTTAACAATCTGTATGTGTTTTTTATTACATAATGAGAACTTGCATTTTTTTCCCTCAGAGGGAAAGTTAAAAACAACTGTTTCTCATTAGCTGGGTGGATCTGATGTACAGTTTTGCTAAAACATATACAGAGCTCGGTATCTTATAAACTGGAGCTAGTATTGACTGAAAACTTATTCATATACTCATTCCTGCAAGCCAGACATACACAAAGAGTCACAAATCAGTTAACAAAATCCAGTCAGATTCTGATGCTCTTTTACTTTTCATCCTCCAATCTTTTCTTATTTCATCTATTCTCCTGAAAACGACCCATTCTCCCACCCCACTTCCTGCCTGTTATTTCTCTTAATAACAGCGAGAGGGAAGTGTCAGAAAAAGCAGTCCATTATTTATAGGAAGACTAGGACAACTTTTCAAATCTACTAGCAGATCAAAAAATTAACATGACCATAACACCAAATCTGTGCTTCTATTTAGGAATACTTTGGTTATTTCTTGAGATTTTTGTTCATGCTGCCTAAAGTGCATCCGTCAAACATATCTTTGGGGATTTCTTCTTGCCCCTATTAACTATATATTTTGGACAACTGACAGAGATTCATGTAAAACAATTTAATAAAGGAAGAGAGGAAAAACTCCTTATGCAAACATTCCAATAGACATTACTTAGAAATGTTATCCAGAATAATTTCTTTTATAACTATTTAAACCAAACTATTTATTTTACCGCAAATACCAACAGTTCCTTTGTCAATACCATAGATCCTTTATTTGTTACAATAACTTTTATTTACTGCTTAAGAATCAGTTTTATAAATGATACCAAGGTTAGGATTATTGTTAGGAATTCTATTGGCTACATATTGTCTTGAACAAATAAATACAAATACAATAGCAGAGTTGCAAAGGACCTTGGAGGTCTTCTAGTCCAACCCCCTGCCTAGGCAGAAAACCCTATACCATTTCAGACAAATGGCTATCCAACATCTTCTTAAAGACTTCCAGTGTTGGGGCATTCACAACTTCTGGACGCAAGTTGTTCCACTGATTAATTGTTCTAACTGTCAGGAAATTTATCCTCAGTTCTAAGTTGCTTCTCTCCTTGATTAGTTTCCACTCATTGCTTCTTGTTCTACACTCATATATGATATATTTATCAGCACAAATACAACACTAATGTAACAAAGGCAAAAATATTGGGTTTCTGTCTGGATGGTCTTTTATGACGAGCCGATGGACAGAGAATGGAAGCAGTGAACTTCCCATATTTGGGCATACCAGGGGTTTTGACTTTAAATATATACCTTTCTCCCTGGCTCAGCTGATAAGGAGAAGAACCCTGTGGCTTAATGGTTAACACATCTGCCTAAGATGCAATACAGCACAGGTTGCAATCCCAGTAAGGGTATGGCTAGCTGATGAGAGCTAAATAGCTTGAAATAGATCTATACTAGTCTCCCTTTATTTATTTATCAGCACAAATACAACACAAATGTAACAAAAGGCAACAGTAAAAATATTGGGTTTCTGTCTGGATGGTCTCTTGTGACGAGCCGATGGACAGAGAATGGAAGTAGTGAACTTCCTCCCATATTTGGGCATACCAGGGGTTGTGACTTTAAATATATATATATGTATGTATGTATGTATGTATGTATGTATGTATGTATGTATGTATATGTATATATACATACATACATACACACACATACATACATATATACATATATACATACATACACGCACACATTATTATAATTATCAATCAGTTATTTAACTGTATCCATTATCACTTGGTTTTATACATGATGCTCTAAATTTAACTAAACTGACTTAATTTTTTATTATAAGCTTTCATTACATCAACCTGTGTCTTTCCAGGAATAGTGCAGTCTTATGTCTCTTGCCATTTGTGGCATTAGTATTCTGGTTATTTCCTTAGTAAGTTTTGTATGGACTTCTCTTCACTTATTGCATATCTTGTATAAACTCAAAACCCTCCATCTGCTTCTTCGATCAGCTTATCTTTGGTTATCACTAGTGCTTCTGACAAAATTTCTCTCCTTAGTTCCATCAATTCTTCTCTCTTTTCTTCTTCTATACTTTGAGATCTGGGGTAGAGCTCCAGTCCATCTATCTCCCCTTTCCATATTCCACTCTTTCCATTTCCAACCACGCTCAGTTCACTGTCAGTATCAACCATTTTCTTTTCTCTTTGTTTATTTATTCCTTCAGTTTTTAGAACTCTGATCTCCACTTTCTTCATTTGGTGAACATCCTCAATTTTTCCATCAAATTTTGCTGTTCTAAGATCTATGTTCTCCAATCTCTTCTCAATTCTCTGTTACTTCTAATAGTTTTTGAATTTCAAACATAATTTTTTTCAATGTTAAAAGTTTCTTTTTCATGTTGCACCATTCTTCCAACTTGTAAACACTGCCACTCTGGCATTCAAAACTTTTTATTAAATTTAAAGCAAGTTCATTTACAATCTTTCAAGACAAGGCTTTGTTTTCACTCCACTTTAGCTGCCAATGAAGCTCCCGAGAAGGACCTGTATAAACAACCCGTGCTCTTCTCACTCTCTGTAAACAAGCTGAAGAACCTTGAAATGCAAAATCAAATTATCAAAGAGAAAAAAGAATAGACAATATTTCCAAGCTTTCCAAGTCTCCAGCCTCCAAGTGGCAGTGTTACTTCCTTTCCCTCTGTTATTACAGCCCTCTTTGTATTCCTTTTATATCTTCTTTATATTCCAGGCTTAAAGAAAACAAAATTCTTAAATGGAGCCAAAAAAAAAACCCATCCAATCCAGCATTATAAAAATAAGGAAAAATATTTTAATCCATAGGTATTAAAAAAAGAATATAAAAAGTAGTAGAAGAAAAACTAATCCATTCAATTTAAAGAATAGGAAACATTTGCAAAAGTTCCATTCGTATAAGAATTTTTTTTAAAAAGGGATAACACACTATCTAATGTAGCTTAATTTAGCCACCTGTTCTCTTCTGTTTTCAAATGTAATTTAGCTTTAATTTTTTTTGGGGGGGGGTAGTCTCTTTTATAATAATATTTCCTCACCAGATGAACACACTTTCTCTTTCCATTTTCCTTCCATTCTCGAACTGTCCCAACTTCAGCAGCTTCAATGGCTGCACTTCTATTGCCGGCAAAAAAAGATTCTCCTGGATCAATCAGGGACTTTGTGGTGTCCAAGATCAGCAGGACGTACTCTTCCCTATCACCATCTCTTCAGGACAGTTTAGGTCCAAAAGGACAGTCCAACGGCAAAAGTATCGACTGTGATCTTGGGAGCTCTACGTCAGATCCTCCTCTCTCACTTCACGTGATTTTGAGTCTATCCCTCTGTTTATGTAGCCCAGAATTGTGTTGGCCTTTTTGGCAGCTGCTGCACACTGCTGGCTCATATTTAAATGGTTGTCCACTAGGACTCCAAGATCCCTCTCACAATTACTACTATTGAGCAAGATACCACCTATACTATACCTGTGCATTTCGTTTTTCTTGCCTAAATGTAGAACCTTACTCTTTTCACCATTAAATTTCATTTTATTAGATAGTGCCCAATGTTCAGGTTTGTCAAGATCCTTCTGTATCTTAAGCCTATCATCTGGAATATTGGCTATTGCTGCCAGCTTGGTGTCATCTGCAAATGTGATGCGTTCCCCATTTATTCCCTCATCCAAATCATTGATGATGTTGGTACCTTTTTGGTACTTTTTTCCAAGCACATACAAATATAAGGACATCCATCAAACACAGGTTAGAATCAGCCAAAAACCAGGCCCTAAGATGGATCAAAACAATATTTATATTAAATTCTGTTCCAGATTCACAGGTGGTGGCTATGTTTAAGGGAACAAAGTTTTCTTTTTATGAACCTTTTGCAATTCTACTGCTCTACTGGCGAGATTCCACGGACGCAATAAGAGTGGAAAAATGTGTACATTTTGCTGCCCGTATCACCACTAGGTAAGTCCTGATAAAGGCTCTTAATAGTGATCGATCAGATTAGCACAAATGATTGCTTGGTATACTTTACTTAGACAGGTAATCCTCAACTTACAACCACAATTGAGCCTAAAATTTTTGTTGCTAAATGAGACAGTTGTTAAGTGAGTTTTTCCCCATTTGATGACTTTTTTTGCCACATGTATTAAGTGAATCATTGATTTTGCTTGTTAAAAGGTCACAAAAGGGGATCGATCACATGACCCCGGGACACTGCAATCATCATAAATATGAGTCAGTTGTCAAGCATCTGAATTTTGATCACATGACCATGAGGATGCTGCAATAGTCATAAGTGTGAAAAACACCCACAAGGAGTCATTTTTTTCAGTGCCATTGTAACTTTGAATGGCCACTAAATGAACTATTGTTAAGTCGTGGACCAAAAGCGCCATTTCCAAACTGAACTTTTAGAAATAATTTAAATAAACTATATGTTTGATGTTATAAAATTTTAAAACTATTACAAATTATCATGCTTTATGAATATGCTGTACCTTGTAAAACAGGAGGAGGAGTGAGCATCAACAATTTGATATATGAGTGGCCAGGCACAGACAAATCTGCTTCTTCTTCTTCCTCCCCCTCCTCTATCTCTACGTCCATTTTTTGTTGATCCAATTCTGGTCTTGCCTGTATGCATGATAAATCATGAAAAAGAAAAAAAGTGCCTGCAATTGGTTATACAGAATCGAACTTTAACAACTGAAAATAAGTTTCCCTAAGTCCACTGAAAGGAAGGGCAACTAAACTTGGACCTTCCTCAGTTTAATTCCTTCTAAACATAACTAGAGTTCACATAATTCCCAGACTTCATAGTTATTGGAGAAGTTGTTATAAATAAATTTGGTCCCACTAAAGGCTTTATTTTCTTTTCTAAAAAAATATTGCAACCTTCCTATAAGTGCTATAACCAAAAGATGTTTGAGTCCTCTCAGATTAAAAAAAACTGGAGTTAGGAAATATCAACTCTATACAGACTAAATTGTAATCTGCTAAATTTTGAATTGATGCATTATGTCAGGGGTGTCAAACTCAATTTCATTGAGGGCCACATCAGAGTTGTGTTTAACCTTGGGGTGGTTTGTTCTCAGAAACTATTATTAAAATCTTATTAGAAACAATCTCCTAAGTCAAAAGAAAAAAAAACATGATACATGTTGCTTCTCTGTAAATCTTTTACAACTGTATTGGAGTACACAATCGCCCTATTAATTGACTATTAAGGATGAGAGGTAGGGGTTGGGGTATTTTTTGGCTTGGCTTATCCACTCCATTATGACTTTATTGATCCAGCTCCTGCTTACTATGCAGCTGGAACATCTGATTATTTTCAAAACAAATCTTCCCATTTAAAGAAGACTTTGCTTCCAAACTTCCACATGCAACAGGTAGAAGGATATGAGTCCAGGCAACTGGAATATATTGTAATACAAGAGACACAGTAGCAACCATACAGCCATTTCCTATTAAGATCAGATGAATTACTGAATGTCCAAGCAAGGTTTGGACACTGTTTCCACACTGTTTTGTATTCCTGTTGATTACAACACTTACCCATAATTAAAGTAAGAAAGATCTACCTGTTCAGGAAGATGGAGGATGGTGTATTCTTCAGGATGAAATTCAGAGAGAGATTTATATGCAGAGATAGCTACAAGAGAATCCTAAAGAAAAATATTGCCATCACATCATTGCAAATAAGGATGGATAAGGAAAAATACTGTATTGATCTATTATGTTAAATGCATCATTGATTTCCCAAGTAGAGAATGTAGGACAAGTTCTAAATTGTCTTGAACCTTGTGGTTAAAAGCAAATAGTGTGTGCTAAAAATCACATCTCCCAAACTTACTGAGCAAAAGAAACCTTTTTTTTTTACTGTACATAAGTTGTATTATTCTGCAATAGTTAGATTATAGTAGGGCTTTGGGGTAAACATCTGAGATATTACTTAATGGTAAGATCAAAACTTTCAAAATAAAAATTGACTGTCTTATATTTTGAACCTTCTGACTGTTAAATGTTTTAGAAATAAAGAATGGTGACTTGCCCAAAGCAACACACAGTTCATTTACTATGACTGTATTGTGGTCTTGATGAAATTTGTGGATTTTTATGGAAAATTATCAATATCATTGACCAATCATAACTAGGCAATAAAGAATTAAGAAGGTATGCAGTAGTTGTAGAAAAAAAGATTGCCTTTTTTAATAACATGTCATAATCATGATTATGTGACACATAATTGGACAGAGAAACTAGATGCTTAATGCAACACCAGAAAATATTTAAATAAGCCTAGTACCTGGCCAAAGTCAGTTCATTTTCTAGTATCTCACCTTGCTTTGTGTGTGGCTCCATAGGAAACTGACAACTTGAGCTTTAAACTTCTATAACGTCAAATGTAGGAGAGAGAACAAAATCCAACTTATAAATATTCTTTTTATTAAGGAAACATGATAGAAAATTGAGGTAAATAACACATTGTAAAATAAACCAAGACAGGCATTTATGGATTAGCATTTTATTTGAGGCAGTGACAAGGGAAAAATATTTCTTTGCGGCCACTGGAGTTTAATTTAAAATAACAAGAAAGGTTTTTGCAATTTAGCTGGCTCCAAAATGAAGACTAATAGTCCTTATTACACTTACTGAGAAAATTTCAAAGGTCAAAAATTATATTCAAGATCCCATATTCAATGATGTATAATAAAAATGCAAAGTACTACTTGAGGTTGAGGGGGAGGGTTGACCTTTAAGTACCCTTAAAGAGGCAATTCACAAAACGTTTTCAATGTTACAATCTCAACCATGTAAACAGATTTAAATGCTTTTAGAAGCATAGACGTTACCTATTAAAACATTCTGCTCAGTCTTTCGTTGACAGAATAATTATATTAAATATATGCAACTGCATTTGCAATATGAACAACCAGATACAGCCAAATGACCCTAAGAGAGCCATCTTTCTGCTCATTAGAGCAAACTGTGTGTATGTGGTGAGGGGGGGTAGGGAAAACATAGCACTAGAATTTACTCAATATTTAACTGGATTTTATCAAATTCTTTGGAAAATATATCTATGGAGTAATATAAGACACAAATCCCCAACCTTTTTGGGTCTGCGGACTGGTGGCAGCGGCTTCAATGGTAGAGGAAAATGGGTTAGGGTTTCACAGTGCAACCTAAACCCTGTGCACACACAAATGAAGCTTCGCATGCTTGCCTGCTACTTCAACAGCCCAGTTCAAAACGGCACAGCCTAATAGTGAACCACAGCCCAGGAATTGGGCATCCTTGATATAAGAGACTGCACTGTAAAGTAGCTGATTATATCCTTTTATCAAAGATCCCAATGATCTTCAATACAAGGATATAATCATCCTATTTACTCGCTTTCAGATAATTTATTTCCATCAGGACAAAACAAAACAAATTGCAGTCTAATATTATACAGGTAGTCCTCAATTTACAACCATTCATTTAGTGACTGTTCAAGCATCCTAATTTTGATGATTTGCAATGGCACTGGAATAAGCGTTTTTCACACCTATGAACGTTGCAGCATCCCCATGGTCAAATCATCAAAATTAGGATGCTTGGCAACTGGAGTGTAGTTAGGATGGATGCAAGGTCCTGGGATCACACAGTCACATTTTGCAACCTTCTGACAAGCATAGGAAATGGGGAAAACAGTTTCATTTAATAACCAGGTTACTAATTTAACAACTGCAGTGATTCACTTAATAACTGTAGCAAGAAAGGTTGTAAAATGGTGAAAAAGTTATTTAACGGTCTTGCTTAGGAACATACATTTTGAGCTCAATTGTGGTTGCAAGTTGAGGAGTACCTGTATAGCTGTAATATACCAAAAATATATCAAGCAATTACCTGTATGTAGCTTAAGTGTATGTTCATAGACTAGGAAAACTACCCTGATTTTATAATGGCTAATTCAATTAAAATATCTGCCTATAAGACAGCTATTATTAAAAAGTCAAATTTTGTATAGACATCTAAAATGGAATGTATTTTTCATAACTCTTCCACATTAGATTGGCATTTTATGAAATAAATTGAATACCTAACTGCCACTGTTACAAGATTTGATTCGATTGTTCATTGCTCATTTACTTTTTAAAAAAAATGTAGGCTGGAAAAATGCAGAAAAGCACCACCCCAATGATTACAGTGTTGTACAAACTCTGCAATACCAAAAGGTTAAATTATTTGGAGGTTTTCACCTCAAGGAAATAGCATGCTTAGTGGAATGAACATTTGGGATCTGTTAGACATTTAACAGTTAAATTCGTACAGAATACAGTTATCCACCTAGCTATTTGTAGATTATTTATAAAATGTAGTATGCTGCTGAATACTAGTTGCTAGGCAACATAAGGAGAAAGTGCTAATACATTCATATTGCGCCTATGGAAGTATAGAGGATGGCTTCTTTAGAATAGAATGCTGAGCTAGATAAGCTTTTGGTCTAATCTGGAGAAGGCTTATTTACTTGTGGCAAACAAAACTATTTAAAATTAAAGTAATTTTCAAGTTGTTATAGAGATGGTTCCAGCCAATGAGAAAACTAAGGGCAAATTCCTATTTAAATTGATTCTTCCTGAATACGATTCCTTTTCCATAAGTTATTAAGAAATCCTCAATAATTCCATGAAAGCGCCAGACTTTCAATTTTAACAAAATGATCATAAAAACCTTCAGCTCTTCAGTCCATTCTAGTTTTAATCGCTACTCAGCCATGAAATATAGGTTGTCCTTGACTTACAATTTGTTTGTTTAGTGACCGAAGTTACGCCACTGAAAAAGTGTTCCTACAACCATTTTTCAACTTATGACCGTTGCAGCATCCCCATGGTCATGTGATCAAAATTTAGACACTTGGTAACTGACTTATATTTATGACAGTTCCACTGTCCTAGGGACCTTCTGACAAGCAAAGTCAATGCGGAAGCCAGATTAAGTTAACTGTGTTATTAATTTAGCAACTGCAGTGGTTCACTTAATACCTGTAGCAAAAACTGTCATAAAAAGAGTGCAAAACTCACTTAACAACTGTCTCACTTAGCAACAGAAATTTCAGGCTCAATTGTGGTCGTAAGTCGAGGGTACCTCTAAACATTAGTTCTGGCCCCGAGTAGTTCTATGATTGGTCTGAACTTCTCAAATCTCCAATGTATTTAATGCATCTTACTTAGAAGTAAAGATAAAATCTCCTTTAGAGTACTGGCAACAAAAAAATGGCTTGCCACTGCTGTCTGTTGGAATATTTTTCAATTTCTTAAACTTGCCTATGTCTAGCGAATTCAAAGTGCTCTGCTATCCAAATACTAATGAGGTCCAATCCTGCTTAGCTTTTTTGAAGAACACCAAGGTTGATTGTTATCTGCTAATCTATAAAAATAACAATTCTTCAAAAGTTGAAGGAAAAATAGCAAAGGAAATCTGGCTCTACTGCTTTCCAATAATGCCATTAGAACATTGCCTTGACTCTGCAGTTCAATTGCCTTCACTTATGTTCATAAACAATCTTCAAGGAAGTATTAACTTGATTGCCTTATTTAAAATTACAGATTTTTAAAAAAGTAAATCAGTATGAGACACATACCTCATATTCACTCGAATTTACCATTAACGAAGGGACAAGAGAGAACAGTTCATTGAGTGTTTTTAAAATAAATGGCCGGGTATCACAGTTCAGTTTTGGTGAGAGTGCATTCCATGTAGAACGAATGCAAACAACCTAGAATAGAGAAACAAAGGCTGCTTTAAGCATGGCAGAGGCTCTGTGTGTGTGTGTGTTTAAAATATGTTTAACGATATATGATATATGGATTAGAAATAGCACTTACAAATTGCATTTTGTAGGCACTCCGGATGTGCCATATTTCAGATAGAAACTTAATTATTATTAAGCAACTAAAATTTAACCAAAATTAAGTCCATTTTATACTGTTGATATTTACCATGGATATAATAAACGTATTAATGAAATCCAGATCTTGATAGCTTCAACAGACTGACTATATCCAATGCCTTGGGATTGAAAAGTATAACTAACATGCATATATACCATCATAAAATTCCCTTTTGCTTTAAGCAACATTATGTAAAACACAGAATGGGAATAAAAATAGTAAGCAAAAGAAATTAAAGACATGACATAAGAAAAATGAACACAGCCGGAACTAGTTTATATCAACAACACACACTACATACTGTGTACCAAAAAAAAGACACCAGGTCTTATTTTCAGAGGATATTTAATTACTGACTCACCTCGAGGCGGTGGCATTGACAGCCCCGTCCAGCAGGAGCCTGTTGCTGGCCCACTTCTCCTGCAACTGCTTGTTATCAGCTGCAAAGGGCTTTCCAGAAGGCCTCTGCAGCTGATAACAGATTGATTTGGAGCTCTGTTATTGGCTGCATGACAACAAAATGGAGGCCAGGGGCGATGTATGCGAGCGGTGGAAAACAACCGTAGAAGTAAGCCTGCAAGATGAGGCAGATGTTGGGGTGTACGAGGCCTGGTAAGTAGGACAGCTCCACCACCACCCCATTCCTACCCTAGCTTAATTTTTACTTGTGTGCCTCACACCATCTGGTGCACCTTAGTGGACAGGGTCTTAACTAGGGCTTATTTTGGGGGTAGGATTTATATTGGGCTCATGTGTAAAAATCAAGCTAGGACTTACTTTTCGGGTAGGTCATCTTTTCAATACTTTTCATACTTTTTTGACCTTGTAAACTACATTCTTCCTTCCAGCATGTCCATAGACTGTCACAAACATTGCTTTTGCTTTATTAAAATTCTCATCTCTCTCTTTTCCAGGATCTCATCAACTACCAAAATTGCCCAGTTTCCCCCTACTCTCATCCTATTTTCATTTTTGTTTCACAATTTGATCCTCAATACCGGTTCTGTGGGCTGGGTGGGCATGGCAGGGGAAGGATACTATAAAATCTCTACTTCTACCTCACTCCAGGGGAAGGATACTGCAAAATCCCCATTCCCTCCTGATCAGCTGGAACTCGGGAGGCAGAGAATAGATGGGGCCAGGGGCAGTCAGAGGTGGTATTTGCCAGTTCTCCAAACTACTCAAAATTTCCTTTACCGGTTCTCCAGAACTGGTCAGAACCTGCTGAATACCACCTCTGATTCAGGCCCCATTCTTGACTGTACTTGTTTTCCACATTAAATATCTCTCTCCTATTGAATTGAATGTTCTGTTTGTTTCTTCAGATTCAGATTCAGAAGTTTATTTGTATGCCGCCCTTTTCCCTGGGGGGACTCAGGGCGGCTCACATCCGAAAGGGAAAAGGGAAACAGACTTTTACATATACGACAACACATAATTAAAAGAAAACACAACATTCATACCATTCGGGAGGGTGCAATCTTAGCCCCAGGCCTGGCGGGATAGCCAGATTCTAATGGCTGTGCGGAAGGTCTGGAGAGGTGAGGGTGCGAATCTCCACGGGGAGATCGTTCCATAGGGTCAGAGCTGCCACCGAGAAGGCCCTCCTCAACGTGGTCGCCAGTCGGCATTGACCCGCAGATGGAACCCGGAGGAGGCCCAATCGGTGAGATCTAATGGGTCGTGTGGAGGTAATTGGCAGTAGGCGGTCTCTCAAGTACCCAGATCCACTACCATGGAGGGCTTTATGAGTGACAAGTAGCACCTTGAAGCGTATCCGGAGATCGACAGGTAGCCAGTGCAGCTCGCGGAGGATAGGTGTTATGTGGGTGAAGCGAGGTGCACCCACAATCACTCGCGCGGCTGCATTCTGGACTAGCTGAAGTCGCCGAATACTCCTCAAGGGCAGCCCCATGTAGAGCACGTTGCAGTATTCCAGTCTAGAGGTCACAAGGGCACGAGTGACTGTTGTGAGAGCCTCCTGATTCAGGTAGGGGCGCAACTGGTGCACCAGGCAAACCTGGGCAAATGCCCCCTTGGTCACAGCTGATAAATGGTGTTCAAAAGTCAGCTGTGGGTCCAGGAGGACTCCCAAGTTGCGGACCCTGTCTGAGGGGTGTAGTGTTTGACCCCCCAGCCTGAGAGATGGAATACCTGCCAAATTGGCAGGAGGGAAACACAACAGCCACTCGGTCTTATCTGGGTTGAGCACGAGTTTGTTGACCCTCATCCAGTCCCTAACGGCTTCTAGTCCCTGGTTCATCACGTCTACCGCTTCATTGAGTTGGCACGGGGCGGACAGATACAACTGAGTATCGTCCGCATATTGATGGTATTTTATCCCGTGCCGCCGAATGATCTCGCCCAGTGGTTTCATGTAGATGTTGAAAAGTAAGGGGGACAGGACCGAACCCTGCAGCACCCCATATGTTAGGGGTCAATCTCTGCCCTCCAACTAACACCGACTGCGACCTGTCCGAGAGGTAAGAGGAGAACCACCGCAAAACGGTGCCTCCCACCCCCACCTCCCGCAGTCGTCGCAGAAGGATACCATGGTCGATGGTATCGAAAGCCGCTGAGAGGTCAAGGAGAACCAGAATGGAGGCGTGGCCTCCGTCCCTGGCTCTCCAGAGATCATCGGTCAATGCGACCAAAGCAGTTTCTGTGCTGTAGCCAGGCCTGAAGCCGGACTGGAATGGGTCAAGATAGTTAGCTTCCTCCAAGGACCGCTGGAGCTGAAAGGCCACCACCTTCTCAACAACCTTCCCCACAAAGGGGAGGTTGGAGACTGGACGATAATTGTTAAGAACGGCTGGATCCAGAGATGGTTTCTTCAGGAGGGGCCTCACCACCGCCGCTTTGAGTGCGGGGGGGAAGACCCCCCCCCCGAAGCGAGGCGGTAACAACCGCCTGGATCCAGCCCCGTGTCACCTCCCTGCTGTTAGCAACCAGCCAGGAAGGGCACGGGTCCAGTACACAAGTGGAGGCACTCACAGCTCTCATGGCCTTGTCCACGTCCCCTGGGGCAACATCCTGAAACTCAACCCAGCGATGGTCAACCAGATTATCCCCCTGATATACAGTATAACTGTCTCCTGATATACAGTATAACTGTCACTCTCATATAACTCCTATATAACAAAATGAGTAAACTGGTCAGAACATGTTGTTATGCATAGTTTTGCTTCTTTTGATAATCATATATATGTTCCATTAACTCCACATTGTGGCACACAGTAAAATCATTATTTTATATATTCCAGGCATAAAACCTCCATATGTCAAGCTTCCATTCACACTATTAGATTAATCCAGTTTATAATGCTTTTTTAAACAAGACTTTTCCCCCACTTTTTTTTTTTTGCTATAATCTTAGGATTTAAAAGTTTTATTTTCTTTTAAAACAAACATTTCATCATTCCTCAATCACTGAGACATCAGAGTACAATTTTTGTGTGTGTCGAAATAGTTCTAGTTTACCACCAAAGTCTTGTCTAGCCTAATGTATACCCCTCCCTGCCTCCCCCCCAACCCCCCTCCTCCTTCCCCCCCCGATTTCCCAGAACCCGTACACGGTATGGATTTTTAACAAACACAGTCTAAAATCTATTGAGAAAAAAGAAATAAAGAAATTAATGATATCTCTACATTGATCTTAGCTTCTTCTTGCTGAGCTAACTTTAAACAATTTAAATCATTTCTGATCTTAAGCATAGGCTAACTGGAATTTCTTGGTCCCGTATTTATTTGGTATATAGTCAATCCATTTTTTCCAGTCTCGTTTATATCTCTCATTTGAGTGATCTTTAAGATATGCCGATATTTTAGCCATCTCGGCTAAGTTTGTAACTTTCAATGTCCATTCTTGAATTGTAGGCAAGTCTTCCTTCTTCCAGTATTGCACCACCAACAGTCTTGCTGCCGTTATTAGGTGCAGAATCAAGTTAGTCTCTACCACTGTAAAGTCAATACTTATACCTAGTAAAAATAACTGAGGAGTAAACTTTATCCTTCTTTTAAAGATATTTTGCATAATCCACCATATATTTATCCAAAATGCCTTAACCTTTTGGCAGGTCCACCATATATGCAAATATGTAGCATCGAGAGAGCCACATCTCCAACATTTAGGCTGTAAATTCGGATACATAGAAGCCAGCTTTTTAGGATCTAAATGCCATCTATAGAAGATCTTATAAAAATTTTCTCTCAGGTTTTGAGCTTGTGTAAATTTCACATTTCTTACCCAGATTCTTTCCCATGTATCCAGGATTATTGGTTCTTCAATGTTTTGAGCCCACTTTATCATACAATCTTTAACTAATTCTGTTTCCGAATCCATCCGTATTAATACATTATATATCCTCTTTATATGCATTAAGCTTTGATCTCTTATTTGTTTAAACAAGTTATCCTCAACTTGGATAAAACCAATTTTTTGATCTATTTTCCACCTACCCTGTAATTGCCCGTACTGGAACCATGTTTGAACTACCTTCTCCTTTTTTAATACCTCTAAAGATTTTAGTTGTAGTACCCCCCTTTCCAAGATAAGAAGCTGTCTGTAGGTAATTCTATCCTGTTTTTGTGCTATATTCATATTTTCAATTGCGTGTCTAGGAATTGCCCACATGGGTATCTTGTCATTTAATTTATATTGGTATTTTTTCCAGACCCGCAGTAAAGCATTTCTTAAAATATGACTTTTAAAATTCTTGTCCAATTTTTTGTTGAATAACAGGTAAGCATGCCAGATCGTGTCCCTCAATATTCAATATTCTATCATTAGTTAAATGAGTCCAATCACTAATTACAGATAGTGCCACTGCATCATAATATAGTTTTAAGTTAGGTAGTTTCAAGCCTCCACTCTCGCGTACATCTTGCATTATTTTCATCTTTATCCTTGGCTTCTTTCCTGCCCATACAAATTTGTTGATACCCTTCTGCCATTCTAAAAGATTCGCATCTTTTTTAAATATAGGTAACATTTGGAAAAGAAATAAAAATTTTGGTAAGATGTTCATTTTCACTGCCGCTATCCTACCCAACAAAGATAAGTGCAATTTCTCCCTTTTTTTCATCTCTGTCTGTATACTATGCCAAAGTGGTTCATAATTATGCTTATATAGTTTCCCATTTGAAGTTAAGATGTTAACTCCAAGATATTTGACTTTTTAACTACCTCACAGCCTAGCATCACTCCTAGTTCTTCCCTGTTTAGTATTCATATTTATAGCTAATATTTTTCTTTTTCCTAAATTTATTTTAAAACCAGAGACTTGCCCATATTGATTAATCGTATTCATTAAAACCATACTGGATTCCTGCGGTTGTTCCAATATTATGACCGAATCATCCGCAAAAGCGCGCACTCTGTATTCTTGCTGCCTAATCTTGATCCCTTTTAGACCATCCAAGCCCCGTATTTTATTCAACAATACTTCCAAAGTTATAATAAACAATAATGGGGACAAAGGACAGCCCTGTCCTTGTACCTTTTCCAATTTGAAAAGAGTCTGTTAAACTTCCATTGACTATGATTTGTGCTGTTTGCTGTTGGTATATTGCTTTAATTGACTAAAAAATTATCTCCTATCTGCATTTTTCGCAATATCTTCAACAGAAATTGCCAGTTAACTCCATCAAAGGCCTTCTCAGCATCCAAAAATATAAACGCAGCAGGGATTTGGTTGTTCTTTCCCAAATATTCTAATGCATTAATAATTAATCTGACATTACTTTTCATCTGTCTCCCCTGTATAAAACCTGTTTGGTCGGTGTGTATCAATGGTTAAATAACCAGCATTAACCTATTTGCTAGTATTTCAGTAAAAATTTTATAATCTACATTAAGTAATGAGATAGGCCTATAATTTTTTGGTTGGGTAGTATCTTGATCTTCTTTGGGTATCAAAGATATAAATGCTGTCTTCCAAGATGGAGGCACTTTACCTTCCGTTTGAATCTTATTAAATAATTCTCTAAGAGGTTCTACCATTTCTAACTGTAAATTTTTATAGTAAACCGCTGTCAAACTGTCTGTACCTGGTGCTTTCCCTAACTTTAATTGCTTAATTACCTGCAAAATTTCCCTCGAGGTTATTGGTTGATTCAATTTTTGCTTGTGCTCTTCTCTAACTGAGGGTATTTTCTCTTTATCTAAATATTTGTCTATATCTAAACCATTAATTTTATCCCCTTTATACAATTCTGTAAAAAATTCCCGAAATGCCTTTTGAATCTCTTCCTGTTGAAACACCTCCTTCCCTCTGTAAATCAGTTTAGATATATTTCGAGTTTTCCTTTTTTTCCTAGTCTGATAAGCTAACCATCTGCCAGGTTTGTTTGCGTTACAAAAAGTATTGTGTTTTGCATATAATAAATTAGTGGCTACCTGGTCAGAGATCAACATGTCAAATTGAGATTTTAATATGGTGATAGCTTCCTTAACCTTTGAATTGCCTGGATTCATTGTTAACTCCAACTCTTTTCTCTTAATTTCCTCTTCCAATTCTGTTCGTTTTAGCCCTTGTTTATATCTATGTGTTTTATTTATATTCATCAGCACTCCTCTCATATACGCTTTGCTTGCATCCCATACGAATTCCATAGATGTACCCTTATTCATATTCAAAACAAAATATTCAGATAACAATTTTTTACAATCATTAATATACTTTTCATATCTAAATAAGTTTTCATTCAATCTCCAAGACCTTCTTGCCTGCACTACCCTTCCCAATTCCATCCAAACTTTCCCCCCACTTTCTGAAGTTGTTATGCTTTTAGTTTCTTTCAAATCTGACTACCTTTATAAATCTGCTAGTTCTTTCTCTTTCATTTTCCTTCTTTCCTTCCCTCCTTCCCTTTCTTTTTTCTTATAGTGTTCTGTTTTGATTTGTTCCTCTTACATTCTAATATGCCATGGTCATCATAGGTAAGCCCACAGATACTGACATATCCTTTGCTCCTCATATCTGTGAGGCCAAAGTTAGAAAGGTGTAGACAAGGTGAACAGTTTTAGTCACACCTATGGCACATGCAGTATTCCCTGCTAATGGTAAATGCAATACAAGTCTCTTCAATACATTTTGGCCAGCATGCCATATGCACAAACAAAATCCACTTTTTTTCAGGCACGTTCATGTCATTCTATGGGTATATAATACAGTGATTGCCCTGCAAGATAATATAGTATTGCCTAAATCCCAATAATTAGAAGGGATAAGCAATGTAGAAATATACATATAGAGGGCCTATTTTAAAAAATCTCAAATAATTACACAAATTTGTTGTATTTATTCATAGCTAGAAATTAGCCCTTGCAGGATCACTAGAGTGAAAAATACTTTGTGTTAATAGGATAAGAAAAGATCCATCAATAAAATAGGAAAATCTGACTCATATATAAAATCAATTTTGGTGAAACACATAGTTTTTTTCTATAGTTGGAAATAACAATTTACAATTAAAAGGACATTAATTTGAAAAAGTTAGAGTAAGAACTACAATTCATTAACATTCCCTTAACATACAATAATATTAACAGTAAAAAGGTGAATCATGGTTGAAACTGTTTTCATCGGACATATTATCAAAACTGTAATTTGTTTTGGCAAAAATCTCTGAACAAAGTGAACACCATCTGTCAATGCAGGTAAGGTTCTAAAGAAGCAGCCTAAGTAGAACTCAAAGATTTGAATAAATATAGCCCTAATTAAAAAAGCCTATAAATTATAGAGGTATGCTAATATGTTGTCCCCATTTGTGCATAAATCAATGGAACTGAACATTCACTCATGGCAAAATTTATTACCTTTAGGCAATCTAATTGTATTCATTACTAATTATCTGACCATTATTGACCCAGGACAAGCTACTACATTAAAAGTTGCTTCTGCTTCAACATTTTACCATCGCAGAATCCCCTATGGAATTTTCAGCCTTTAAATCCATACACTTTCAAAACTCTATATTTTGATATAAAAGATTTTAAAAAAAAAATATGCTACCATTTTATGACAGCGGTTTTTGAGTCTAACAAAACTGTAACTTGTGTCCATGCATGAGCCTACTTGCTTCAAAATTATAGCTTAATAAGTCAATGCTGAAGCAGTTTGTTTTCTAGATGAGCCCCCAGAGAGCTATATGAATGAAATTCAAGAAAAGCAATAATTTAGAGAGGTGTAATGCACATCTAGACTAGGCGATGTATTACTAGATGTCAAGGTGGTATTAATACCATTTATTAAGTCAACTGATTTTTAAACACAGAAATCTAAGCTCTAGTCAGTAAACACAACAACATATATCCATCTACTGCCCAATAGAATTTTATTACATGGTCATGACTGAAGAAGCCATCAAGCAAATAATTAATGTGCAATCTTGGGAACAATAGAGTTTTTTGAAGAATGCTGTGTATGAATAAAAGACACTACCTTATTACCATGGGACAACTATTGTCTTTCATGTTCTATGATAGGCATTTCCTTTTTATTTTTAGTATGAAATTCATATACTCTTTGCTATATTGAAGTTCTTCTTTAGATATGGTTTCAAAGGACCAGACATTTAAAAATTTTGAGTAGAGTAAGGCATCAACAGAGAAAAGATTTCAGTTTCAGGATTCCCAACTGTATTGTCAACATCCTTACTGACCAGGAAATCTAGAAGTTGTAGTTCTTAGAAATCTGAAGAACGCCAGAGTAGATAAAAACTTCAATTCAACATAGATGGCAATGTCACATATAGGGGAAACAAGGACATTAATAGCTGATCCCAAAAGGTAATCAATATATTGTAAAATGTTCATTTCAGTTTTATGGTTTTGCTAAGGGATGTAATATTATAGACTAAGGGGTTTTGCTTCATTTCTTTTTTTAATGTGTACATTTTGATTAAGCTAAACACTGTTTTTTTTAAAAAAATAGTAATATCAGCAATAATATTAGCAGTTCTACTTCAACACTGAGATTTTCCCATTGCCTCCCATTAAGAATGAGATTGTTGGAAGAAGGCGGGGCTTAGCAGTGAGAAGATGGAGTTTTAGGCTACTCCTGAAATTCCTCTATACCAAAGGATTTTTGGACGGGTTCTTTGAACCCCAGCTGTCCCGAAGACGACAGTGGAGGTGGGGAGGGACCCAGGACCCCAGAGATAATCGCAAATCTCTGGGGGAGGGTATTAACTCCCCGTGCCAATTCCTTTTTGGATTAGCTGTGTGCTAACTGAAACTGCAGGTCGCCCCTAAGAATGGAAGAAGTGATATCATCTGGTAAGCTGATTTTATTATCCAAGAGAGATTGTTCCTGTTAGAAATTAAGCTAATTGAAAACCAAACAATAAGAAGATCAGCGGCGAATTAGCTTTTCTAATGGATTTATGATTGGTGGTTACTTTACCTCTTAAATGCTTCAAGAAACTCCGCGATATTCTCCCCCCTCTGAATCTCCCTAAGTGGATCGTAAATCTCCTACTAACTAGCCCGTTACGATTCGACATTTTTATTACTTTACTATCCAGCTCTGTTTACAACTAGATAAGATTGACAGCCGGTAAGAGACTAAAAAAAAAAAAAAAAAAAGTAAAAAGTGCTTTGAAGCCTCTGGGGAAAAAAAAAGAGAGCCTTTATTTTAACTACGACACATCATGGCGTCCCAAGATACCTCCAAGACTTCATTTCAGACTCTTTTCTCTGCGTGTAGAGAACTTTTTCATTCTTACCAAAGATTGGAAAGAAAACTGGATCAATTTATTCTAAAATATGAAGCTAAAACTGAGAACGTTGAATGCTTAAATGTTCCTGAAACACAAACGGAAAATGTGAGAAATGGTGTCTGGTCTATCTCAGAGGAAGAGAAGAAGGGGGAAGCCATAAAGACGACTCATTTAAAGAGACAGTGTGCAGAAGGAATGGAGAATCCACCCTTGAGAATTAAAGTTAAATTGGGAAGCTTTATAAGCCAAGAACAACTTTATTACTTCATCACTGACATTCAGAATCCAAAGGTGCCGAAATATTTTTGTTTGGACTTGCTTATGGAAACATTTGGTAAATTTATTCAACGAATGGCTACTGGACGGAGGAAACCTTGTGGCTGGAGGGACACAGGCTGACAGATGGGACAATAAAATTTAAAATTAGCTAGATCGGATTACTTTAATTTGTAATAGATATAGCTGAATAATGACTGATATGGATAGCAATATATATAATCTGGAACTGGCTGATAGATTGTTGAATACAATTGAAAACTAGTTAAACCTAATTGCTTTTCTGTGTAACAAATATTGTTGAATAATAATTGATATTGATAGCAATGTATATAATGTGGAGTTGACATGATAATTAACAATTGGATATGAGAAAATACTTTTAGATTACACATAAAGAGTATTAACTATAATAATTAGCACTATTAAAAAATTAAATAGAATTCATACAATCAAATGTTAATTAATACTGGGAAAATGTTATTATATATGATATAATTGAATATTATGGATGTTTAGCTAAAATAGAATCTAGATTGGATTACTTCAATTTGTAATAGATATAGCTGAATAATGATTGACATAGATAGCAATATATATAATTTGGAATTGGTTGATAGATTGATGAATATAACTGAAAATTAGCTAAATCTAATTGCTTTTTTGTGTAACAGATATTGCTGAATAATAATTGATATTAATAGTAATGTATATAATGTGGAGTCGATATGATAACTAACAATTGGATATGAGAAAATACCTTTAGGGTATACATAAAGAGTACTTACTATAATAATTAGCACTATTAAAAAATTAAATAAAATCCATATAATTAAATGTTAATCAATATTGGGAAAATGTTAGGATATATGATATAATTGAATATTATGGATGTTTAGTTAAAATAGAATATGAGGATTTGATGATAATAGAGGATTTTACAAATAAGTAAATGAACTGCCAGCATGTGTTATGGACTAATTCCTTAGCATAACTAAGGATGAAGGATGTTTAAATAATTATAATAATTAAAACCGGAGGTATAATGATGTTGATATGGCAAATATTCGAGTTAAGATACTTGAATTAATAGGAGTCAATCGAAGAGAAGCACCAAAACATGTTGTAACCAGTTGATATACTTCTTATTTTTTCATAATAGATACCTGTGTTTTGTTTTGTTTTTCTGATTGTTGTCTTTGTTTTTTTTCTGTATTATCTGTAATTGATTGATATATTAAGAAAGATGTTGTACCAGTTTTTAAACTAAAACTAAAAAAACATTTAATAATAAAAAGAATGAGATTGTTAATGTATAATTTCTTGTTATTTTGTTAGTAGAATTAAAATGGTGAGGCTTACACTTTTCTTATTGTAAATGCGGTTCACAAGGCTCCCCTCGTCGGGGACTTAATTTTAGACGAGGGGGCAGACCTGGCATGTATTACTGAAACCTGGCTGGGCCCGGAGGGA
This sequence comes from Thamnophis sirtalis, assembly GCF_051295495.1. Classification (NCBI taxonomy): domain Eukaryota; kingdom Metazoa; phylum Chordata; class Lepidosauria; order Squamata; family Natricidae; genus Thamnophis; species Thamnophis sirtalis. The sequence continues at coordinate 81,097,988 of NW_028261385.1, read as the reverse complement.
GGAGTCCCCCTCACTGAGATGTGGCCAGAGGGTTTTCAGGTGCTTCACCAGCCGCGACCCCAGGTAAGGGGTGGGGGAGTGGCCGTGGTTATCCGAGAGTCTCTAGTTCCTCGTAGGACCCCTGCTCCGGAGCTTGTCGGGTGTGAGTCCTTGCTGGTGAGGTTGGACCCCGCGGGTCAAAAGGGCTTGCTGCTAACATACCTGCCTCCCAACAGCATTGCAGCAGGAGCTGGCAGTTGAGTTCCCCAGGCTTATGGTGCTGGGGGATTTCAACTTGCCTTCGCTCGGAGAGCACTCTGATGGAGTGCAGGAGTTCATGGCTTCCATGACAGCCATGGGCTTGACCCAAGTAATTCGGGAGCCGACTCACTTGGTGGGTCACACAATTGACCTCGTATTCCTCTCGGAGCAGTGGAGTTGCGATCTTGGTCTGAGGGGTATTGAGATCTTGCCCCTGTTGTGGTCAGACCACTGCCTTCTGAGGCTTGACTTTCAGAGGCCGATCCCCCACTGTAGGGAGGAGGAACCGATTAGGTGGTTCCACCCCAGGCGCCTTATGGACCCTATGGGCTTTCAGACGGTGCTTGGTGTTATACCTGATACTCTCGCCCACGATTCGGTTGGGACTCTGGTCGCTGCTTGGAACTCGGCGGCGGCAGGGGCCCTTAACTGGATTGCGCCTTTACGGCTGATCCGAGGCAGTGGATCCAGGAGGGCCCCTTGGTTTACTGAAGAACTCCGGGAGATGAAGCGCCAAAAGAGACGCCTAGAGCGCCGCAGGAGATCCAGTAAGTCCGAGTCAGACCGAGCACTATTAAAATCCTGCACCAGAGCCTACCTCCAGGCAATTCGGACGTCAAAAAGAACTCACATTGCCGCTCTGATAGCTTCCGCTGAGTCACGCCCAGCCGCCTTGTTTAGGATAGCCCGTTCCCTCCTTAAAGGGAGGGATATGGGCACTCCCTTACAAGGTAAGGCTGAGGAGTTTGCCCAATTTCTCGCGGATAAAGTGGCTCGGCTTCGGGCAAACCTGGACTCCAATTGCGCAGAGCCAGCCGAGGTACCGGGGGAGGGTCTTGAGCGACATTGTTGGACTGATTTCCAGTCTGTTACCCCTGAGGAAGTGGACAAGGCCATCGGAGCAGTGAGTGCCTCCACATGTGTACTGGACCCGTGTCCCTCCTGGCTGGTCACGAACAGCAGGGAGGTGACACGGGGCTGGATCCAGGTGATAGTGACCGCGTCTCTCCGGGAAGGGTCCTTTCCCCCCCCCTTTAAAGGAGGCGGTGGTGAGACCCCTACTGAAGAGACCGTCCTTGGATCCAGCCTTGTTAAATAACTACCGTCCAGTCTCCAACCTCCCCTTTGTTGGGAAGGTTGTTGAGAAAGTGGTGGCCGCTCAGCTACGGCGGTCCTTGGAAGAAGCTGATTATCTAGACGCCTTTCAATCTGGTTTCAGGCCTGGCTACAGCATGGAAACTGGTTTGGTCGCACTGACTGATGATCTCTGGAGAACCAGAGACAGGGGCCAGGCCTCTGTTCTGGTTCTCCTGGACCTCTCAGTGGCCTTCGATACCATTAACCATGGTATCCTTCTGCGACGACTGCGAGAGGTGAGGGTGGGAGGCACCGTTTTTCGGTGGTTCTCCTCCTACCTCTCGGGCAGGTCACAGTTGGTGTTGGTTGGAGGACAGAGGTCATCCCCTAGGCCCCTTAATTATGGGGTGCCGCAGGGGTCGGTCGTGTCCCCCCTCCTGTTTAACATCTACATGAAGCTGCTGGGAGAGATCATCCGACGGCACAGGATAAAATACCACCAGTATGCGGATGATACTCAATTGTATCTGTCCGCCCCGTGCCAGCTCAGTGAAGCAGTTGACGTGATGTGTCAGTGCCTGGAGGATGTGAGGGTCTGGATGGGGGTTAACAAGCTGGCTCTCAATCCTGACAAGACTGAGTGGCTTGTGTTTTTTCCTCCCACAAATTGGCAAGGTATTCCATCTCTCAGGCTGAGGGGTGAAATCATATGCCCCTCAGACAGGGTTCGCAATTTGGGAGTCCTCCTGGACCCACAGCTGACCTTAGATCACCATCTGTCGGCTGTGACCGGGGGGCATTTGCCCAGGTTCGCCTGGTACACCAATTGTGGCCCTACCTGAATCGGGAGGATCTTACAACAGTCACTCATGCCCTTCTGACCTCAGGACTGGACTACTGCAATGCGCTCTACATGGGGCAGCCCTTGAAAAGTGTTCGGAGACTTCAGCTGGTCCAGAATGCAGCCGCGCGAGCGATTGTGGGTGCACCTCAGTACACCCATGTTACATCTATCCTCCGCGAGCTGCACTGGCTGCCTATTGGTCTCCGGATACGCTTCAAGGTGCTAGTCATCACTTATAAAGCCCTACATGGTATTGGACCTGGGTACTTGAGAGACCGCCTCCTGCCAATTGCCTCCTGTAGACCCATTCGATCCCACAGATTAGGCCTCCTTCGAATTCCACCTGCCGGCCAATGCCGGCTGTCAACTACCTGGAGGAGGGCCTTCTCTGTGGCTGCTCCAGCCCTTTGGAACGAGCTCCCCGTGGAGATTCGGACCCTCACCACCCTTCAGGCCTTCCGGACAGCCGCTAAGACCTGGCTGTCCCAGCAAGCCTGGGGTTGAGTCCCCCCCCCTACTCGAACTGTTGTGCTTGCTGTGTTTTTTAAGTTGTTGTATTGCTATCCTGTTTGTCTTACTTTTTTCTATTTGTTCCCCTTCCCTTGGTTTTTGTTCAGCCGCCCTGAGTCCCTTCGGGGAATAGGGCGGCCTACAAATCGAATAAATACCAAACACCAATACCAAATGCATCATAGCAGCATCAGCTGAGAGCCAGTTCTCTTTAGTTGCTAGATGCTAGCCTAAAAAGCAGGATATTGTGAATTTTACACCTTTCATATGCATGAAAGCTAGCTGGATGACTTTGGACTTGTTTCTCTCTCTCAATCCAACCTACCTCACAGGCTTGTTGTTGAGAAAAAAGAGGCAAGAATATTATGTTCACTGCTTTGACTTATACATGTAAAAAAGGCAGGATAAAAATCTAATAATAATAAAACTGTAAATATTAACATTTTTTCCACAAAAAATTATTCCATGCTCCAATTCCTGAAATTTTCAAGAGACACTAGTTTCCTAAGTTGTCTAACATATCCTTTATTCTTCAGGCCACTTGGAAATATATTAAGTAAGATCATAACTTAAAAGAAATAGATCAAGCAACCAATAATTTACTTTTTTGGACATTTAAGCTGCTTTCTCCTTTAGTTTTCCCCACAAGGCATTCTCCAAAGCTGCCCCCCCCCCCCCGAATCTCTGCAGGGAGCAAACCATTGTAATAAAGACTTCAATGGATTTCCCTGGGGTCAATCCATAGACAGAAATGCATAAAAGTTCCCTTCAGGAATTTCAACTTTTCAGACGTTGTTATCATATCTGCAGGTTTCTGCCAGTTGCCTGCAATTATCATGAATCATTCAAGTCTATGCTGTAATGGTAGCAGAAATATTGACAGACAAGTAAAATTGGCTAGAAAAAAAATTCTTCCAAAAATTAAAACAGCAAGATGATACTAAGGGGAAGAAGACAAAGTAGTGTCTAAATTAGGGTTGCACATCTGGTTTTATATTGAAAATAAAGGAAGTAGATGCCAAAAACAGTTTCATAATATATATAAAATTGTAATAAAACTGCAATTGCCTCTGCCAAGTGGGAGAATCAAATATCTGCATGGGCAGATAAATGAGTTGACATTGTCCTTGGATGCTCATTTTGAAAAGATAATGAGTTAATGAAATCACTACAGCAATATTTTATGCTAGAAAAAAATCAAAACGTAGGGCATCAGAATTAAACAGCCACTTTGGCAGCTGTAGAAATACTTTAAGGGAACCATTTCAAAATCAGTAATGATAAAGCTTTTAAGAACTCCTATTGAGTTAAGTCCTTTTAACGAACAGGCGGATCCATGAAGACAATTCCAGTGTAACTCATGTTGACAGCTACTGAAACTTAATCTGATTATATGTTGAGTGAAAATGACACTTCTCCACCTCCACTTTAGAAAACATTGATCTCAATAACTAGACATAACAATTCATGTGGAGAATGTATATAGGCAAAAGAGAAAATGAAAACAAAATCCTGAAATCATAAATATTTATTTACAAACTAATTGAAAAACATATTAATCAGTGTATTATACCACAAGAAAAATAAATAGAAAGAATAGTAAATCTATGCCTTCTCTGTGTGTTTTAGTGTAAAATGATACCAAGAGCCTTTATTTTGCAAAAAATATATATTAAAACTAGAGACATTTTTATAAGTGACTATTATCTTAGAAGTATGTCAGTTAAGATTGTAAATTCTATTATAATTTACATCAAGATCCAGAGTCTGGTCAATGAGAAAATGACAACACATTGACACTGATCAAGTCTACAAGAGCAGATGTTAGTACTAGTAACAAGCAAGTAAATATTTTTGTTTGTTAGCAGCATCAGGCTTCAATTTCATACTGACTAACCTGGGAATAATTTTGTCATGGTCCCAAAGAATTCCTACTTAACATGAATTTCTATCAGGAGGAATTACCAACATTAATTTTGCAAATAGTTACACTTTTTGGAAAGCACACAAAATAAAAATCACCAAAAAATGTGTGTAAAGTAGCGTGTTAGTGAGTGAGTGAATGAGTGAGTCAGTGAGTGAGAGTGTGTGTATGTGTACATGCATGTGAATACTATATACCCATGATGACAAACCTATGACATGCATTGCAGAAGTGATATGCAGAGCCCTCTCTGTGGGCACGCACGCAGTCGCCAGCTGCTGGCTTCTAGGTTCCGTCGTGCACATACATGCTGGCCAATTAGCCTTTGTGCAATACATGCCTAATATGATCCTCAGATCAGAATAATTATATAAAGGGATGGAAGAGATACAGTAAGACTTACTGCACATGTTAGCTAACCATTATCATTAAAAAGATATGCCTCTGTTACATGAAAGTTGTTTGATTGTTGAGGAGTGCTGGTATTAAACTGGAATATTCAGTTAGACTGCAACATCTAATCAAATAATCTGTATCTTAAAAGTTTTACTTTTTTTCCAAAATAATAATCGACAAAACATTACACTCAGTGATGGCTTTCAAAGGGACTGTATGTTTTCTAGGGCAGAGATGCACAATCAGCAGGTTAGGGTTAAATGCAGCCAGCTGTTTTAAACTATCCTGTTGAACTGCATTATTTAATGTGATAGCATGGGTACATTATTAAACACATGCTGCATGCACATATTAAATGTATAATACTGTAAAATATATTAACTTAATTAACTTAACACAGTTCAATTTTCAAAGAATTTTAATTTTGAACAAATTTAAGTTTTCTCCACCATACAGTCTTAAAGCTTTAAATTGGCCCCTAAAAAGGTTGCTCATCTAGAGCATTTTCTGGAAAGCATCTGGAAAGAAACTTCCTCCAGAACCATAATATAATGAAACCATCTTACTTAAATACTATCATAAATGTTCCTCAACTAACTTCCTCAGTTTTACACATTTATAGTTCAAAACATGTACCATAGTTATCATGTTATCACAGAGCAACTTTAAGCGTGACATCTGGCCGCCGGCCCCCAGTGTCCTCTAAGTTGAAACACCATAAAAAAAGATTAATGCTTTTTAAAAAAAATCAAAACCTAAATCAAGACAGATATGCACCAAGATAGTATAATAGCATTGATGATTATCATACTTTGAGTCATGGTATTATTTCCAGCTCAGTGGGGTTCATTCACCAATCGTGATTTGCAGCCAGTCAGCCAGGCTTCTCTGCTGGTGGTTGGGTTTCCCTTGTTCATAACAGACAAAGTCAAAATTTCCCTAGCCTTCAAAGCTGCTGATCTTTTCCAAATGCCCTTGGAATTTTGTTGAGATACAGTAAATCAATGGAGAAAGAAAGAAAGAGAGAGAGAGAGAGAGAGAGAGAGAGAGAGAGAGAGAGAGAGAGAGAGAGAGAGAGAGAGAGAGAGAAGAAAGAAAGAAAGAAAGAAAGAAAGAAAGAAAGAAAGAAAGAAAGAAAGAAAGATCAGGATGGATTAAAGATAGATTATGATTTTTGAAACTCCAGCATTTCAGTTTTAAAAACCATCTCAATTTTTTTTATCCAATAAGAATCTCAGATTAGTCGAGATATTAATAATCAGGCTGTATGTATATCCTCAATCAAGGCACAGGATATAGTATATTCTGAAAAGTATACCCATTTATCTGATTTCCATAGAAAGAACACATTATATAACTTAAATTTTGCATATTGTAAAGATAAAATTTGTGGGGTATAAATGCTATATTACCTTAATATTGGTAATTTTGTGCTACAACATAAAGTTGAATTTAGACCTGTGGAGTCTGTCCCAGGCATTTATTTTATAAAAAAAGAACATTACAGGTAGCCCTTGACCTATGACCACACTGGTTGCAAATCATTGTGGTCATAAGGCACCATTGATGAATTCAATTTTATGACCATTTTTATGACTTATCACTTGCAATCATAAATTTAATCATATGATTTGTTAAGTGAATCCCTTCTTGTAAATGGGTCCTTTTTGCTGGAAACTGACATAAAATATTACAAATGGTAGTTCTCTAGTCATGGGATGACGCAACCAGTTGAAAATGTGAGCTGATTGCCAAGTGCCCAAAATGTGATTGATCTCTGCAAAACAGGCAGTCATAACTTTGAGAACAGGTTGTAAGTAGTTTTTTTGTAAATATTTGAAAGGTTGTTTAATAATTGGGTCAAATTCAAAGACAACCCATAAGCTTCACAGAAAAACAGCTGGTCTTATCCTGAATTGTAAAGGAAAGGTTAATCTGGTTTGGTAACATTTAATGGTAGAAAAAGAACAAACTGGTAACAGGTCAGGGTCTGAATATCTGATAATCTGGAGGAAAGATAATAATTAGTAGCCCTCCAGATGTTATTGAACTACAGCCCTCATCCACTGGTGATTTAAGCTGTACATTTATTTTTATATACATATTTATTTATAATCACTATCCTAAGGAGCTTGTAGAAAAATGGAATCTATAAAAGCAGGAAACTATGGTAAAACGAAATCAAATAAATAATTATAAAGCATGCTATCATAAACATAGTGATAGTAACAAACAGGCACTAAAGGGTTAAAAGACATAATCAGGTTGTAGTAACTACAACCCAAAAATGAGAGCCAAAAGTCAGGTATTCTTCTCTTACCAAGACATATCGAATTACATGTTATTTTATTTTTGAACAATACCATACAATTTTCCTAGCATTTTAAGTACATAATGAGATCAAAAAACTTTGAGGTCTTCTTTAAATTGCTGTTCATCCAGTGTAATTGCTCTTCAAGCAATGTTATTTAATTAATAGTATTGGCCTACCCTGTACAACCTTTTTCCATGCCTTCTGAATGTATTGAAGTATACCTCAGAAAATTCCCAACTACTCTAAGCAATGATCTACTAGCTGAAAACTATACAATTATAGTCTAATAGACCTACAAAGTGAAAGGCTAACAAAAATTAGTAGAAAATGATATTCTATCACTTTATCACCACTCTTAAAAGCACATTTTTGTGCCTAGGGCTTTATAACATGGGTATACCTTATTTGTTATTTAGGCAAATGTATACTAAATATCTTTTCCTATAAAGCAATAAGGTTAGCCTCTAATTTTGATCTATGCTTGAATTGTTTTCTATATCATGAGAAATGTTTCTATAATTCTTCTTTTCAATAGCACCAGTAGTCATTATTGCCTCAAATAAAAACACTAAAGCCTGAGAAAAGGTGAATATATTGTATGTTACAACATGAAAAATATGTCATGTTTAATACAGCAACCTTACATGAGAACATACATTCCTATCTCATAAAGTTAAACACAACATTCTGAGTTAGCAGTATACAGTGAAGCCAATCAGAAATGCAGTTTCTTAGCACCACACTATTAAGATATCTTTGGAACCTTTGGAATAAAAACCCATGCTCAATTTAAAGCATATACCGGTAATCATATATATTCTGCTAGCTTTAAGGAAATGTTTATTGATACTGAAATATTTGTATAATAAAATGTATTTGAACAAACTTGACTTCAAATTCAAATGTTTTATTACCTCTTTCTGCAAAACAGGTTTTTTAGAATAATGAAACAAAACAGCAAAATTGAGAATCAGCTATAGTCAAATGTTCTCATGTTACACAGAAACCAAATTTATCCTTTTTTTAAAAAATATATTTTAAAAAAATGTAAACAAATGCAAAGGTAATAACAGCACTACAGTAACAATTTTAGTATGGTGCATTTCCGGGGGAGCAGCCAATTCTGTCTTGTGATAAACGGCTTGCAGTGAACTCTTTCTCTCGGTCATGAATCCCCAGGAAATGCCCAGTGTCTGGATAGTTATTGCTCAATTGTACATTGCTGTTATTTGAGAACACAACACCCTCTAGGAGTCGCAGAAGATGAAAGCAGTTTTGTGCCTCAATATGGGGGCACCTATTAGTTCTGACACAACGGAGCGATAGCTGATCAGAAAGCATCTTTGTAACTCCAGGCAGTGTTCAAAGGCTGAGGGTGCAAACAGTCTTTGTAAGTTTGTTTTAAACTTTGTGCTTATTGTTCCTTTCTTTATTGTTGTTTTAGCATGAATAGATGATTTCCATCTCTAAGAACTAACAAGGATTTAATGTCACAGATTTCAGGACTATTGACAGTGTCTTTTTTTATGCTTCTGTGCAACAGAACACGCCGATTTGATATACACTTTCAACCAGAAAATGCTTTAATTATCCTTGCCAAAGCTGAGAATGGACATGAATAGAAGAGTACATTGTTAGTGAAATCATTTGCATAAAGGAAAATAAAACTTAATAAACCTTTCTGTTAGAAACAAAGCTCATAAAAATACAGTAGGTTTATGAGTGCAGTAAGTACTTTCAGAAGTTATTCTAACTTGTATGAAGATCTGAAATGTATTTTATAGTATACTAACCCTCTTCTATGTAACCATTGCAGAAAGTTGGGAGGAAAAATGAGGACTTAATTCTTGTCAGACTTCAGCCAAAATTGTGAATACTTCAATTGAGAGCCAAATTAGATGTGATTCCATTATTCTTAAAAATGGCATTCATATTTATATAAATGTCAAGGAGGAGGAGGAGGAGGAGGAAGAAGAAAGGGAGGGGGGGAAAGATGAAAGGAAGAAGAGACAATCCAGACTGAAGTCAACAGGTGTCGAGAAATAATGTACTTTAGTAAAAAAAAAAATTCCTTGAGCAACTGGAAATTGTTAAGGTATTTTGATTAAACTATACTGTATACACTGCCTTTTGTTTTTAACTCAACTGATGGAGGAGAAAATATATTCTGCTCAGAGTAAGTTCTGATGGAAACAACCTATAAGCCCTGTAACACAAACAAAGTTCCCTTATACAATATTTTCTTGAGCCTTGGTACCTAAATGTTGTGAAGGAGATCTACCAGTTTTTCAAACTATACAAATACTACAGTGAGGTTTCTTCTTCTTCTTGAGGCGTGGGATAATCATATACAGATAGTCCTTGACTTATGACTGTAATGGAGTCTGCCCATCACAGTCGTAATGGCTGTAAAACAAGCTGGACATGTGACAGACCAAAGTTTACATTTGTTTTTTGTAGCACTTGTTAAGTAAATGATTCATTATGGACATTTTTGCCCAAAACCAAAAGTGCCAGTTTTTAGCAAAACCATCATAAAACACCATCATGTGACACTGCAAACTACGTGAATGCAGCCAATTGGTGAGTGCCTTATTTTACTATGACAAAGGAATCGGAAGTCAATGCTTTTTCTTTTTCCCCTTGCTTTCCCCCACTATCCACTTCAGTTTTCCCTCCCCTAACTTCCCTACTATTTACTTTTGTATTCTCTTTGTATGTCATATTATAAACTAATACAAATTTTATTTAAAATATGCTGTTGAGTGCCCAACATTTGGTCTTGACTGGAGTGGATTGTTGGAACTTCAATTTGGAGTTGTAAGTAACCTCAAAGTAGATTCATCAAAACTTTGGATTGTCACTGAGCAACCTGTTTTAATTCAAGAACTACATGTATGACTGCTCTATAGCTGTGCACTGGATGGAATCTCAGTATGGCTTACTTATTGGGCTCACTTACGTTAGACAGTGCTGAGAACTTCTCTAAAATTCAGTTCTGACCTATGAAGCAAAGCCTGATTGGCTGTGTTTGGACACTGGATTTCCTTTGCCCTTGTCACTTGCTTCTCCCTTGAATCTGTCACTTGACTGACAGTTCACCAACTCAGATTTGTGCCTTGCGGTTGGATCACAAGGACTTTCTTTCTTCAGAGTGAATCCCCCTTTGACTTTGCTTGTTGGAAGTCGGATGGCAAGATTATAAATGGTTTTCACATGACTCCGGGAAGTGCAATGGTCACAAATACACTCCAATTGCCAAGTGCCTAAATTTTGATCATATGACCAAGGGGATACCACAATGTGAAAACTGGTCATAAATCACTTTCTTCATTGCTGCTGTATCTTTGAAGCATCACTAAATGAGTGGTTGCATGTCAAGGACTATCTGTACTAGATTGTGGAAGAACCACAACTCCATGTATAAACTAAAAACAGGTTGATAACTAGTAGTTTATTACTGGGAAGGCAGCCATGTTACACCTAAAAGGATACCCCTAATAACAAGTATAGGAAGTTGGTTTATTACTTATCATCCAAGAAAAATGAAAGAGGCATTTTGAAGGGCCATTTAAAGTTTTAGTCTATTGGTTCCAAGAACCTGAGTTCTTAAAATCATTTAAAATACCACTTGAAAAAAATTGATTCCTATACTTCACTTTCTTATTCAAATTCAAGATTATTTGATACCTGGTATTTTAAAAAGTGAATTATAATCACATTATTAAAAGTTGTCTGTATCATGTTTTGTTGTGATAATATTTTGTCTTCCTCAAAATATCCAGAATCATTGGTGTTCCTGGATAATATGAAGATAAAGTTGTCCCTTTTTTAAATACCTCTGTGTTTCACTATGTTTACCTGTGTCTAGCAGGAAGCACATGGAATAAATCTCATAAGAATAGGTTGTTAGTCTCCAAGGAAAAGATTTTTCAACCCAAAGAAACTCAGTTTCTGCTTTTCCTTAATCTACAAAAAATATATTTCTTCAGGTTTTAATAGCGAAGTTATTTTAAGAATGGCCAAGAAACAATTTTCTTTCTCATTGTCAAATTCACTAGGTGATGTAATTTGTCATCATCACAGTCCCCATTGTATTATTCTGTTCTGTCAGTCTCCCTTCATTTTTGCTTTTCAGTATGTCTTCTCTCTGGTCAAAGCCTGATAAATGTAGGATCAAGGAATAAACCACCCTAAAATTGCTTCCAGGGAAGAAAAGACTATAAACACACACTCACCACACAAACTTAGCTTTTTCACTTCTGAATCTTAGCCTCCCTGATAATAGTTCCCATATGAAATCTATTATAGACCAGGACATGAAGGCTCATAAAAACTATGCCAGCTTCTGTTGAATTATTCTAGTAAAAAAATGGATTTGCCAAGACTTAACAAATATGGTCTGGCAAGGATTACTTTGTATGTCTTCCAGATTTGACATGGAAAGCAAAGAATACTATAAGTATCATTTATGGGGTATATCATTTAAATGTCCAAAAAGAATTAGCTGTCTTCACAAAACCTGAAAGCAAGCCAAATACTCAGAAGTAATATGAGTGATTCATGAATAGTGTTTCGCATTTCATATAAGCTATTGTATTTTAGTAAAGGCAATCATTTCAATTTTAAAAAGTAGTTAAAAGTTGCAGGTTACAGTAGAACTTCTGGTCACGACTATAATTCATTCCATAATTTTGGCCGCAGCCTGATTGGTCATGACCTGAATCTAACCAAAATTAATGCAAAATTAATGCACCGGCCACACGAGGTTGCTGTTGTTTGGCGCTTACAAAAAAAATGGTGTGGAAGGTGAAATCAGCAGTGGCCGTGTTTGATCACCACCCGAGTATGTGTTCGTGACCAGATTCAAACATTTATTTTTTGGTCAGAACCTGATTTGGTCATGGTCAGAAGCGTTTGTGACCAGAGGTTCTACTGTATTCTGTAAGGTTCAGATTCAAGATTGACTTCCAGTGTTGATTGTTATGGTGTTCTCCTTTAAAGGCATCCTTAAATTGATACAATCCCAGGACCACAGAACTGGGGGGGGGGGACGGGGGACAGGGAGAACCCAATTCAAACAGAAGCTTTCTAGTGGGAACATAGTCACTGATGGGAGACTCACCAACTCTCTGAGAAATTGGCCTTTATGATTACTTCTCTCCATTTAGTTGGAATCTTCTTTCTCATATTTTAAACTATTATTCTTTCATCAGCCACTTTGAGATAATAGAGAACAATCTTGACCTTTTCTATGACATCCTTTCCAGAATTAGAAGTGTACTCAAGACTCATGCCCAACGGGTTTAATTTTTTCCCCACAGGATTTTGTTTCTTGTTCTTTAATCATTTTTCATTACCCTTCTCTAAACTTTAATGTAACTCACAGAGCAGAGGTATAACATGAACTGATATAGGTGGGCATATAACAGCCTGCACCACTGAATTTTGTACCAGTTGAAGCTTCTAGATGCTCTTCGAGGGCAGCAACAGAGGTGGGTTTTCACTGGTACAGTACAGTACAGTTGAATAGGTAGTAACTCTAGCAGACATGTGACCGTACCAGTTCTATCCTCAGCAACGCCATCTTGATTTTCTGCAAATTGTTTTGGGCACCGAACCGGTAGTAATGGCAGCAGAAACCCACCCCTGGGCAACAACATGTATGACATGTTTCCCATCCTGTATCTGTGCATTTGATTTCTAAGTATATGTGTTAAACTTCATTTTGTTATTTTTAGTTATGAATCCATTCTATTGTCATACCATCTGACTAACATTTAACTTACTTGCTAACAAAATCATCATAAGGTATTTTGAAAAAAAATATCACTGATATTAAGGAATATTAAATCCATAACATTGCCACAATCTATTAAAGAAGTTGCCCAAAAGAAATAATGATGTGATATTATTGTCTGGCAAGATCAAGTCTTGAAAAAACTGTGCTAACTTCTGCTAACCACTTCGTAGTATTCAAGATTGATAGCTCTGGAATCTTCCCAGCTATCTGTGCCAGACTTCCTAGTCTGTAATTCCCTAGATCTTTTTACTCCCATTTAAAGAAATGGGATTTTGCTTTTTTCAGTTATCTAGTATGTCATCTATTCTCTAACAATTCTCAAGGATAAGAGACTGAGGCTCAGACAAATTGAAGACCACACATACTTCAAAGCATCTTTTTGCCTCTTAATCCAAAGCACAGCACAATTCTTCTGTATCGGTCTCTTTCTTTTCAAACATATACACTAAGAAACTTATTTATTCATTCAGTCAGTCATTCAATTTGTATCATGAAACGTCTCATCATGTGACTCTGAGTGGCTTTTAGGCTTTCACGTTAGTTTCTATTGTCATTCATATTTTTCCCAATGAAATTGTTTGCAATTGTGTTTTTAGTATTTCTTTTTAAAATCCTGAGTTCCATTTCCAATTAGCTTCTCTGGTCACTGAATCCTGCTCTAGTTTAATAAAATAGGCTAAAATAAAATAAAGTCCAAGGTACTTATTCAATATAGCAGGTATAATAGATGCTTTCCCTCAAAAAGAGTCTGATTTTGTGTAACTTCAGGGATACACCCATGCAGGTTTCTTGGCAATAGTATGTAGTTTGCCATTCTCTTCTACCAGGATATTTTTCAACTTCCTAAAATATCTTACAGCTCCATCATTTTCTAATGATCTCCTATACAAGCACTAACCAGGTTTCTTACCCCAGATAAGTCAGCTTTAGTTTCTCTTTTTAGTCTCTTTCCTCCAATGTTCCTGTTATTTCCATTTAAGGTAAAAAAAGGAGTCCCTGCGGATTTTACTTTACTAGTCATTGTCAACTCTAGGGAGCAGTGCTCATCTCCATTTCAAGGCCATTGTACCAGCGCTGTCAAAGACATTTCCACAATCATGTGGCCAGGATAAAGCACTATTACCTTCCCACCCAAGTGGTACCTATTTATCTACTCACATTTGCAGGCCTTTGAATTGCTAGATTTGGCAGGAACCGGGACAAAGACAGGACTGCACCACATTGCGTGACAGGTCTCGAACCGGAGCTGCCGACTTTCCTGTCAAAAAGCTTAGCATCTTAACCATTGAGCCACCGCTCCACTGAATTCTAAGGTAAGTCCAGAAGAAAAATAAATCCCACCCCCATCATCTGAAGGCGATCACCACCAGTAGCACTGTAATAGTTTAAGACCACAAGATGTTTTTCATAGTTCAGTATCAACTGCAAAAAATATCTCTTCAAGCACTTCTGTTTCTCCATTAAATTCCTTCCCTAAAATTGAGTTCTATCTCTCTCATATTAGAAGTATCTAATGTAAAATTGTATTTAGAGGCTGTTCTCCTGCTACCCCTACTATAAAGACTAGTAGGTGGCTGCAAAAGAAAAAGGGTTTTCTAACTATGATATGTAAGCTACAGGCAGCTATCCTGGGGCTCTTAAACTGTCTGCTGTTCTTCTAACAGTTTTTTTTTATTTTCCACACCATATTTTCATTCCATTTTCTAAAACTTTCACAAAACTCATTTAAGTTTTTACATTTTAATTGTCAAAAAGTGTGCTATTTCAGAGGATTCGTTAATTATATTATCTGCTCCTGAAAACTTTAATATTCCATTTTCTCCTTTTATAGGTTATAATTGTACCTCAATGTTTCACTGATGGTTCTAATTCTAAGCCATCTGCAAAAACTCACTGGATGTCATAAAAATACAACAAAAAAAATAAAGTTATGCCTACACATGAAGTGGGAGAGGCTGTGTGGTGCTTTGAACTTTCTATTTCTGAATGGATTCAATAATTTAGGATGTGCAATGAAAATGTAAATGACTTCTACTACTGCAATGCTCCATAGTCTTTCTATTACTTTTATACATTCTCCATTTGTGAGTTCTAGCTATAGAAATATAATGATCAAGAGCAGGAATAGCCCATAGCACAGTGATGGTAAACCTTTTAGATACTGAGTGCCCAAACTGTATGTGCATGCATGCCGAAACTGAAAGGTTCACGCACATGCGCGTGAGCATGCACAGCAGAGACGCAAAGACCAGCTGCTCGGTGGGAGGCACAGCATCCCAACACCAGCAGCACAGCAAGAGGTAACATCTTTTTCTTTGTTGAGCTTCTGTTTTGTCATTTGCAGGGAAACAGAAGCTCATGAAAGAAGCGCCATGGAGATCTGACCTGGGGCGACAGTGCGTGCCAGCAGAGAGAGCTCTGTGTGCCACCTCTGGCACACGTGCCATAGGTTCGCCATCATGGCCCTAGCATCATGCTATTTCATTATTCCGAATTCCCCTGCATTTGTTTCCAACTGTACCATCCACAGTATGAGATGCCACAGAATACCGGATGCCATACCAGCTTACACCCAAACATCTCCATTGTCATATAACCAACAGTATCACAATCCTAAGGAATATTTTCCTCCTTCCGCTTATATTTTATTCTCTCCCATCTTTAGACAAAGCTACCACTTGCTGCTGTTCTGTTTAATATTATTAGCTAACAAAACAATTGAGGAAGCCTAAATACTGCTGTAATTGATATCTCAGATACTACAAATTCTACCACCACCCCCTAATAACAAGGGAGAAAATAGGTCCTTGGACATCAACATAAAACCAGAATCAAAATAAATTCAAGGCACAATTGCAATGTATATGTCAAGAACAACACTTTTCAGAGTCAGTCCACCAATTACTGAAATATAATTTGACTATAACTCTCCAGTAACTTTCAGTTACTAGAAGATTAGTGAATGAGGAAAATAGAATCTTATTTAACAGGAATGAAATATGGAATTTTGTTCCAACAACTACTACTAGAAGGAATGATGAACAAAACATGCAATACATAAAAGAGAAAAATAGCCCTCTGAACTCAGTAAACTGTACCTCAGCTTGACAAAGTGCATGAAGTCCTTGTAAGACTAAGGCAGCAGGTGTGGCTTGATCGGGTTTTGTGCATTCATTCAGTACCTTAGAAATTGCAGCCAGCATATCTGCCCCATGTTGGTAAGGTCTAACAAGATACAAAAGTTTTCATGTAGTTATAGAACAATAGAAAATGAACATAATTGCATGGCAATGTCAAGATCTGTAGTAGTTTGGTCTAGTGGTTTAAGGCACCGGGCTAGAAAGCTGGAGTTCCACCTTGGCCATGAAAGCCAATTGGGTGATCTTGGGCCAGTCATTCTCTCTATCGGCTTAACTCACTTCACAGGGTTGCTGTTGTGGGGGAAATAGGATGAGGAAGATGTGTTGGATATGTTTGTCACCTTGAGTTATTTGTAAAAACAATAAAGGTGGGATAAAAATACATACATACATGCATGCATACTCTGTCTCTGAAAAGGAATCTGTGGCCATCCATATATTATTAATCTACCATTCCAAGCGCTGACCATTATGAATGGGGAATCTGGAATCTGAAATTTAACTACAGCTAGAAGAGCATAATTCACCAACTCTAGCAAAGAGAAAACATAAAAATGCTTGGAACTAGGAAAACTATAATCTTCCATGATATTTTAAAATTCTTAGTTTATTCATCTTTATTATATTCCATTATTCTTTTTTCATATTTTCTTCTGTATTTGTGTAGTTTCTTTAGAGAATCCAGTTTAAAAAAATGAACATGTGTGACACTAACCACTTGTCTGTGGTTTAACATAATGTAAGCTTGACTATTGAATCTTATTCAATAAATCATTATTGTATTAAGTTCAGTAATAGTGACAGCTCAACTTGTGGAAAAGGCATGAAATAAATTGACTTAATTCTCAGACATAACATTCATTAAGGATTTAGTTAGATCTTAACCAATTTTTCAAACAAATGCTAAAAATATTGAAACAGCTTGAATCAATTGAAAACAATTTGGTCTAGGACAGTAGGAAATGAGATGAAGAAATCCTGTGAAAAAGCAGATGGGTTGATGATACTGTATCCCTTTAAGATACACAATGGTCAAACCAAATGTTCTTGAAGCAGAGACAGATGATAAAGTGAAAACCGGAAAAGATGAACATGAAGCTCAGTAAATAAAAGTTTGGAGAAGCAAGGATACAGAATCATAACACATATACTAAGGCTCGTGAGTTCAAGGTTTGTATACCACCTAGTTCTGAGGCTGTTATGATGCCCTTAAGCCATACTCCTTACTAACATTATTATAAGTATAAAAATACATTATTTCATTTTTTTTCTTTGCTACGAAAGAAAAAATGTAAGTACACACAAGAGCATTAAAGAACTGAAATCAGCCCAATTTTAGAACTGATAAACTTACATCAGTTTAAAGAAAAAAAAAGGGGGGGGGGAAGTTGGAGGAAGGAATGAAAATTATGGTATAAATAGAACAGCTCCAAAAACTTTGATCATATTGTACAAACCCCTTTTGCCTTGAACCCTTGCCAAAAAAACCAAGAGTTAACATTCTAATAGGAACAAACAATATACAGTACCAAGTCAAGAAGAACATAAGCTAATTTAATATAGGAAACCTAACATTTACCTTTGCTTGCATATATCTCTGATAGAAGCAGCTTTGGCAATCACCTTCTCCCACTGAGTATCTTTACTAACAGATAATGAAGCCATATCAGACATTGCCATGAATCTCTGAAGTTCTGGATAAACTCGATCCTAAACATATTTTGATAGGAAAAAAGGAAATAGAAGATTAGCGTATGACAATGTATTGCCCTACTGTTATTTATTAATCTATCTTTCAAACATCTAATATTTGAGGCCCTGGCAATAACTGCACCCAGTGTGTGTGTGTGTGTGTGTGTGTGTGTGTGTGTGCGCGCGCGTGTATGTCTTTCAAGATTCCCAAACTGTATGATATGATAATCATACTAGAGCTTTCACAAGATTTCATGCAATGAATGAAAACGCAGAGTATTTGACAAAATTTGGGACAATTTTTAAAACGCAGGGAAAGGACATAAAGTAGGGCTTCTGAATTTTTTTCAAGTTTTTTTTTTTTTTACCAGCAGTTCCTATAGGAGGCCTCTGGTTTTTCTTCCACTTAACAGAGTGAGAACACATGTGTATATAAGCTCTCATGGCAGAAAGCATTGGGAAAGTTATAAATGGTGACCACATGACCTCAGGCCAGAGCAACTGTCATAAATACATACCAGTTGCTGCAAAGGTCGTAAGTGTGAAAAACAATCATAAGTCGCTTTTTTCAATGCTGTTATAATTTTGAATGGTTAGTAAATGATGGTTGTTGTAAGTCGAGGACTGCCTGTATTGCCCAGTGTTTTTCCCATCAAAAGAGGAAACATTACTGGAACTGTTTTCACTATGATGCTCAGACAGATCCCAGGCACTTTTTAAAAAAATCTTTCTTTTGTCAGCTTCTTCACAGACCAAATATGATTTTACCCCGCAATCAATTCTGTTCAGTTTTTTTAAACTACCCACTGATAGAGATGATCTTAAGCCCTTTTATATCATTTTTTCCAAACCCCCAATTTGGATTAAAATGGATGAAAAAAGAGGATATCTGAAAAAGGTACTGATCCCTGTACACAATATTTTAACTAATTTTCAGGTAATAGCAGTAGACTTAGCAGTAGACTTATATACCGCTTCATAGGCCTTTCAGGCCTCTCTAAGCGGTTTACAGAGAGTCAGCATATTGCCCCCAACAATCTGGGTCCTCATTTTACCCACCTCGGAAGGATGGAAGGCTGAGTCAACCCTGAGCCGGTGAGATTTGAACCGCTGACCTGCTGATCTAGCAGTAGCCTGCAGTGCTGCTTTTAACCACTGCACCACCTTGGCTCTGTAAGAGTTTATATTATGTATGCAGTTACATATACCCCTCCAAAAGTCCCAGCATGTTTATCAAATTCTTAAATAAAAAGCGGCTTTGAAGAAGGGATTATATTCCCATCTCTTTAAGTTTGTAACAGTAGAGTTTGCTACAGCAATGAATGACACTGTTAAGCATTTTTTGTCAAACTGAAAATTAACAGTTTGCAAAGCTTTACCTGTTTTTCCCATAAACATGTCATCAGACGTAACGTAACAGCTTGAAGTTTCGGTGTGTTTCCTAACACCTGCAGCACACGTAAAATCTGGGCAACACAGACCTAGAAGATTTTTTTTTTTTATAAATGCAATTTCTTGTATATTCATTTATCATGTAAAATAAATCCAGAGAGATTAATTTTGTACCATCTCCAGACCCACTGATATGCTCTCCTTGTTTAAGACATCAATCACAAAATAATTTTTAATTTGATTGTACAATTTAATATTACAAGTAGACAAAGCAGAAAGCGGGGTTGTAAAAATTGGAGGTACGGCATACAGTTGTCTGTATCTTGATAAATTACAAGATGACAACCTATTACCACTTTCTTCTTCATTATTTCCTACCTGCCAATGTTTGAATTCTTCCCCCATTCACTGATTCCTGTGAATAACTGTTTTAAAATCCATTTATAAAGCACATGTTCTTCATCTTCTTCCATACCACTAGAACAGCATTTTGCAACTTTACATGGTACCTACTTAAAAGGAATCACTTACAATGTATATAGCCATAATTGTCTTGAGCCATGTAACTGCATATTCCAAGGATTACTATGGCAGCATAGAAATAAAGCACCAAAATATCCTCCTAGGCCAACAATCAGGACAATTATAGTTAATATTTTAAATTTGTATAATCAGAACTGTGTATAAGATTTGGACATAGCTATTTGGGTCCCAATGTTATAGCTTTCAACATTATTATTACAAATATCAAAGATCCTCTGGAAAATAACCATGGCATTGAAATTAATTGTACTTCATGTAAATAATATGAGAGAGAAGTTATACTTTCATGCAGACCTTATGAACTCCCAAAGCAGGTAAGGTATACAAGATGTCCCGGCAGAGTGTGGCCTCCAGTGGTCTTCCCAATTTAAACATCAGAACTGGAATCAGATTTGGCACCTAAATATAAAAGCAACCAACCTAAAACTAGCATATTAGATTGCTTATAAATACTAATACAGATAAATAGAAGCTTTTCTTTTGTGCTAACTTTCCCTAATTTCAGAACAGAATCAGGATTGAGGCAAAACACCAAAAGAAATTAAAAGCTTCTGTGAAATATTGCACTTTATATTGCAAATTTAAAAAATGGACTGTTTACAACTGAAGTTTGATAATGAAGCAAAAACAATCAGCCTAGGAGGTAGACAGTATCTGTATATTATGACAATTTATATTATGTTAAAATATATAACAGGCCTCAGTTTCACACATTCCTCTTCCAGTCTGCCTTCCAATATGTCTGAGATAATTTGCAGGTTGTACACTTCTATTTTTGCAAAATACAACCTTTTCTGTTATCTACAAGATTTATAACATCTACAATTACTTCTAAAAATCTTGGTTGTTCAAAACGTACCAGAATTAATGTTAAACATTTAACATTTGCTAATCTGGATAACAAAACTATCATTAAAGAGAATGTTTCAAAATGTTTTCCTATAGGAAGGAAGGAATAAGGATGGTTCATTCTTGCTGTAATAAACTATCATAGTTCCCATGAGCATTCATACCCTCCAGCAGTTCAATAATAGCACTCCTCAACTATTTCCACTTTTATGAATTGGATTATATTAATTAAAAGGGATGTGCAGTGGTGCTTCAGATTGAAAGGGAAAAGGTGCCTTGGCATATGAGCTGGTGTCTATTAATACCTGCTGGGAATGCCTTAAACCAATTAAATCTTTACCCAGGATCATACTGTAGCTGAAGACAACCATTGAATTCTATGAAAAAATGCTTTTACATTAAAGAGCTGATTGTTAAAGTCTCTCAGACAGGAATTTATGCCCCAGTCTAAATCTTTCAGTTCCATTAAAAAAAAATTTTAATTATTAAAAATTAACATTTTCCCCATATATAATTTTTCTGCATATGCCAAGCTTGAAATACAGTATTCTCTTTTAAAAAAACCAATACAATTGTTTCTAATATACGTTTCCAAACAAACTACAGAAATTATGATATGTACAACATCTGGAGTTGTTTCTAACAACAACAACAACAACAACAACAATAATGCCACTTTAGGACAAGGAGAAGAAATGAAAAGATGGGGAAGAGAGGAAAAGGAGTTTGGAGGGAGGAGTCCACAACACTGTAGTTTGCTCTTCATATATATTGTGTTGGAAGATTTTTTTCCTCACTCTTCAACCTCTGTCAATTTGGACAATTTTTGAACTTTATTTCCTTGAGTTTTCCAACTATACCAAAGTTAACCTTATTTTGTTCAATTTTCAAAAAGTTATCCTACACACCATTGAGTTGTAAAGAATCAAATGTAGCAACCTTCAGCATATCTAATTTGTATTGAATTCGAGACATACAATATTTGGTTGATTCTGAACCAATTTTTGAACTCGAAATGCTCAAAACTAGAGGATTCAATTCATTGCTGCCTGGTGTGATGAATTCAATATACTTAACTACTCTCATACCTGTAATGCAGGCCTGTCAAATTGGCGGCCTGTGGGAGGGATACGGCCCATGCAGGCCATGCCCACCTGACTCCGTAAAGGCAAAATAACATCACGATACAGCCTGCGATGCAATCGGGTTTGACAATCCTGCTGTAATGTGTCACTGATGACCAAGTTATTTTTTATTTGCAATTTGAAAGAGGCTATGTAGCATTCTTGATGAGTTGCTCCCCCCTAGTAACCCGGCTACACTTGCGTTCGAATGGATTTGAAGCAGAAAGAGTAGGCTGCACAGAGAAATGGAGGGAAGCCCCCCACCACTACCAAAAATGGATACATTGATCAAAGAAGTTATCAATTTCTGCCGTGGACAAAAAAACCATGATTATGAAGATTAGCAGGTGAATAATTGGGACCTCGACCTGGGATTAGGGTTTTTCTTTTCTTTGTCCCAATACTTGCATGTTTTCATTTTCTTCCCCCATTGAATCTCATTCTGAATCTTGCTCATAGACACAAACAGACACACTGATCTGGTTTATGAATATGTACCCTAGGAAAGTAAAGTGGAGATGACTTGGCTCATTGACAGAGAAAAAGAAAAAGAAATTTGAAATTTGTCCTTACAACCTGAGTGTATTTTACTGGAGCAAAAAAACCTGAATGTCTTTGGAAGACATGCCTAGAAATATTCTTGTAATGAGGTTTTTGGCAGGTTACTTGTCTTTCATTTCCTTCTGCCTGCCTTTTCTAAAAAAGGACATTTTGTGATTGACCCATTCCCATTGCTTGCTATTTTGTAAATCTTGTCATGTCCATCATTTTGTGATCCACCAAGCTTTCAAAATTAAGATGAGCCCCAAAGTTGAGAATCCCCATAAAATATACAAATTCTGCCAGTATTTGCTCAAACTGTGTTTTCAACAGGATTTATTTCCACTGTGCCAAAGGTTGCATTTGCTGGAACTGGAAATAAATTAAGCATCTTTAGTTTCTAAATTAGTTTTTTAGGCTACAATATTGCTCTGAAAATAAATTATTATATGACTTAATTCTATACCTTACATCTAAAATTTAAATTAAATGGGAGAGGTTGAATAAAGACTAAGAGAGTTATTGTTGCTAAAATAATTGCTATTAAAAATTAAATAATAAATATGTCTAATAATAATTTGGTAGATATTTTCATATTTACATTACATTTTGTATTCAAATTTAATTCTCAAGTATTCTTGGTATTTCAAACCATCAGATTCAATGACATGCTCCTCATGCAATAACATAATAAAATAATAATGCTATAAAAGGGAGTACATTTTAATACAAATTTCCTCATTTTAACCAAAATGTCATATCTACTGTATTTTTTACATACCAGCAAGATACAATTAACTCAACGTTAGTGTGGTTTTGAAAGGAATGCATGTTTCAGGGAAAAAAATAATAAATTCCAAAGGCTCTATCATGCGTATGGTAGAGAAAAATAAAAATTATCAAATTCAAACAAGGCACAGATCTTAGGAATGGCGGGTCAGCACCAAACAAATAAAGGATGCACCGTCACATGCAGAAAAAATGTACCCATCCTAAAGTTTTGCAGGTTAGTTGAATCAGGTTTTACAGACAGCCTCACCCTATTTTATCTTACTGGAGCCAGGAGATTGTAGGTGTCTAATCAGGGCAGGAAAAAGCTGGAACTTATTAGGATAATATATATATATTGCTATATATATTGCTGGGCGGTTGCTCATGAGCTTGGTCACCTCATGGCTGCTTCGCCCCTGAGGCTGTGCCCGGATTTTTGGGAGCCAGTTCGCAAGGGAGCAGCCACCCGGCAACTCCCCCCCTCCGGCCAGGCAGAACACCACTCCCCAACCTAGCGGTATCCCAAAGGCACCAAGCAATGTGAGCGCCTTCCCTCCCAGCTCCTGCAGCTTGGTGCCTTCAGGATACCGCTATGTCGGTGAGCGGTGCTCTGCATGGCTGGGGTTGTCCAGGGGGTTTGTTTTCGGGGTGGGCTTATATTTTTGCCCACGTGAAAAATGTGGCAAGGCTTTAGTTTCAGGATAGGTCGTATTTTTGGGGAAACACGGTACTTCCAACTGAAAAAAATCATTAAATGTTAATATATTTCAATTTAGCAGCTAGAACAGTGCAGCTGTACAATGAGCCAGAACGCACAGTTATAGTTGATTGATTGGAGAGTGCTGGCTCCCACGTGAAGGCAATCTATGCTGTGATTGGTTGCTATGGATCTGGAGGGTGAGTTTTCCTTTTTCCTCACCTTTTTTCTTAGGTGTGCTCTGTGATTTACCTCATGTTGTAGTGATGTGCCTGACTATCTTGTTTGCTTTATATATAGATATAAATAGAGAACACAGATTGTTGGGGACAATACGCTGACTCTGTAAAACACTTAGAGAGGGCTATAAAGCACTGTGAAGCGGTATGTAAGTCTCAGTGCTATTGCTATATGTAAAATTACAGGTTAGTGTCACCATCTCTGACTTCATTTGCACCCCGGCTACATAATTCTCTGACAAGATCTAAGTAAGGATATCCTCGAAGAGCACTCAAACTAGAAATGTCTCTCTGGAACCAAATATACAGAGAGAATTAAACTGATAGTGGGGATACACTGATAATTATATACGTATTTGTTTGTAAAGCAGCTACCAATGTTATACCAATAACTACTTTATAAATTATGTTAAGATCATAAACCAATGGTTTCTGAAGTTTTGTTATACTCAACTAGGTTTTTAAAATCCAACAAAAGCTACATCTTAACTTCTGGCATAAAGAAAGGGAGGCTATGCCCTTACCAATGCTAAATGAGCATTTACTTTTCAACCTTTTTCCCCTAAGAGTTCTTTCCACCCCTTTCTTCATTGCTTTGCACTGCCTATGAACACACTCAGAAAGCTATTGAATGTGTTGCTTAGCAATGCAGCATTTTCAACCCCTCACCATCTCCAAAGATTCAGCAGCTAGGCCAACCCTCCCCATTAGATGCCTGACAGAGTTAGCATATTCATCCCTCCCTTTTTCTTTCTTTCTGCAGACAATAAACTGTAGTTTAAAAACAAAATTTCAGTCAAGCCAATCATGCGAACAGACTTACAGGCTGCTCTTAAAATTATTAGCCAGGATCAAAATATGATCCTTCACAAAATAGAATTGCTACCAATGTTTATATTCTGACAGCAAGTCAGTCTTCATTTAGCCACACAGCAATTACCTTGCAAAAGAAAAAAGAAGGGAGGGGAGGGGAGAGGAGAGGAGCAGGGAGGGGATAAGAGAAGGAAAGGGAGAAGGAATGAGAAAAGGGAGAAGAGATAAGAAGAGAAGAGAAAACAAAGCCATCTGATGATATAGAAGAATATTTTTAATTCAAAATACAATATAATACTATATATTGCTACCTAATAGTAGTACTATTAATACTAACAATTGAACCAACAACTTTTATAAAAGTTGTTGGTTCAATTGTTAGTACTAATAGTACTACTATCTGAAGGAGAGTGATAGTTGTAGCAGATGGGCATATATTATATATTGTAGCATCCTTCATATTTTTTATTTATTTTCATTTTGGATGGATAAGATTTGGGAAAAAGCATTCTTTGTAAAACAAAGTCCTTGGATTCACAACTACATACATCTTTTGAAAAAAAAAAAGAAGTTCTTAGAGAAATGAAAATTCCAGACACAACTATCATTTTAAACTAGTTTGCACAGAAACTGTCTAACAAATGAGGATGGGGGGATGTCTGTATTCTATCTGGAAAACATGAAGGCGTGAGTGTTTATTGTGCAGATAGTAAGGCAGCAGGAGACAAAATAACGTCAAGGAAAAAATAAGGAAGGAACTAATTGGGAAAAAGAGCAAACTGAAGTTGAGGGCCTGGAGAAAGCATTGTCTTCAGGCCTCAACCTTGACAATGCAACTTAAAATTGCTGCCATTTTAAGGACACAAACTGCTGTAACTGAAATATAAGATTTCAGGGTAAGAACAATGCTGTTATTCTCCTAATAGCATCACCTTCACTACAATATCATTTCTGCTATAAATTAATACAAAGCATATGAGATTTAATTTTCTACCATGTTCTTCAAACTGTAAAACTGATTAATATATATATATATCACATTTCAGAATTTTGAAACTGTATATAAGTTACTGTTATTTCATCTTTTGCAATCTGCAAACCAGTCTCTTTGTACCTGGACAGTGCTTTTAATTTTGCATTTTATTTTAATCTGATGTGTTTTTACTATTCTATACTGTACAATGCCATAATTTCACATTACTCATATGTTCCTTTATAATGATCGTTATATTCCCTTTGTAATGTAATTTCTAGTTATTAAAAGACAAAAGGCATTTTTACACACACACACACACACACGTGTTCCCAAACTGAGACTGTGAAATACCATTTTTGCTTAAAATCAAGTTTCATTTATTCTTTCATTTGATTTGTTCTTGGCCTTCCAGTTGAGTCCAAAGTAATATAGAAGAGAACTATCTTCATATGAATTTCCCAAAAGGCTGTCATTTACAACTAAATATTTTACTGCTGCAGTTTAGCTAGACCATAAAAGGGTGAATATCCCCCAGGGACTCATAATCCACTAATAATGGTAATAGATCTTGTATTACAATGCACAAATGACCTCTCAGTCAAACGATTTAATTTTTTATTCTTGCAACATGGTTGGATTCACACACAACATAATAATAGTGTTTTTGACACAATGAGTCCATTCAACCCATTAGGAAAGCAGCATTAAAATCTTTTGCCAACAAAACAAATCAGTATGACTTCTGTAGTGATTTTCATCATTCAAAGTAGCATCACGCTCATCTAAGAATTCTTGAACTTCCTAATTGTTCCAAATCATTCTTTGCCTAATAAGATGCATTGGAAGCATATAGACTGCAAATGTTAAATAGCTCCATACTGAGTAAGTATTTAGGTCTCCTTTGCTTAACCTTGTATCAGACTGCAATTGTTATAAGGCCCATATTGGCTATTTTGCACAGTATGCAAATGACCTCAATAAAAATCAGTGACAGATGCCCCTATAAGCATATACAACATTCATGTGGCAAGCAGAGCTACATATCTCACTCCAGAGCAGATTCTTTATGATCTTAGACAAGTCACAATTGATCTCTTCAGTAGAATATAAGAAAGCAAAATAAAGTTTGGGGGGGGGGGGGAACTGCCAAAGAGTATTTGTTTTGCACTGCCTTTTTAAAAGCAGTTTTATTTTTCCTCTAAAAATGAATACTGGAATACTTACAGGGCCCAATTTAGATTCTTTCCTAAGAGGGATTTCTATAGATGCATTTCTCTATTTACTCATAATCTAACAATCAACTTGTGCTGACCCAAACGAAGGCCTCATTTGGGGAACATATGCCTTTAAATGACCAGATACTGTGCAAGTTAAGAAATGGCAGCTTTCTATGCCCATTTCCCCTCTTCCATCTTATCAGCTGTCCCTGGTATATTGAGCTAAGCAGAATTCCTGCAAAAAGGGGATCAAGGAAAAGTGTGATAAACTGCAACTTTTCTACTTCTTTCTTTTTAAATATTAAGAAGTACTGGATAAAATAGGGACTTGGTGACTCAGTGGCTAAGACGCTGTGCTTGTTGATCAGAAAGGTTGGCAGTTTGGCGGTTCAAATCCCTAGTGCCACGTATTGGGGTGAGCTCCCGTTACTTGTCCCAGCTTCTGCCAATCTAACAGTTCAAAAGCATCTAAAAATAAAAATAGAAAATTAGGGACCACTTTTGGTGGGAAAGACCGTTGGCTTACCTGAACGGTCGTTCTCGGGGCACTGCGAAGAGAGTCCAAATGCTGGGTTAACACAGCCTATCTGCCCTTGGACTGAGTGAAGTTTTTGTTGACCACGCCTCCCTTTGCCTGCACATGCTCAGTTCAAAAACGAAGGCACCGTCCTGTAACATTACAGTCAATACAGCCACATCGTTCAACATACAAACACCCGGGTGGGTTTGGACTCTCTTCGCAGTGCCCTGAGAACGACCGTTCAGGTAAGCCAAGTGCACTGCTCAGAGAGTCCAAATGCTGGGACATGCCCAAGCTATTGAGTCCCAGGGTGGGGAAGCGCCGAAGCCTCTGGCATTTCAGCTACTCTTTGTAATACTCTTCTGCCAAAGGAGGCTTCGGCTGAGGCAAAGGTGTCAATCTTATAGTTTCTAATAAAGACCGTGGGGGAAGCCCAGGTGGCCGCTCTACAAATGTCTAGGATAGAGGCCTGGGTTGCCCAGGCTGCAGACGTTGCAGCGCTCCTGGTGGAGTGAGCGGTGATTCGTCTCGGAGCCGTCTTGCCCTGGTGCTCATATGCCAGTTTGATGCAAGCACGTAGCCAACGTCCCACAGTGTGAGAGGAGACCTTGCGGCCCAGGGACGCAGGGAGGAAGGAGACAAAGAATGCCTCTGACGGTAGTCCTTTGTTCTCTTTACATACATGCGCACGGCCCGTCTCACGTCCAGCTTGTGCCACTCACGCTCCTTAGGGTGAGAAGGATGGGGACAGAAGTTGGGCAAAATAAGTTGTTGAGTCCTGTGAAACAGAGAGTTAATTTTCGGAGCAAATGACGGATCAAGTCTCAATATTACTCTGTCTGGGTGAACTACGCACAAGTCCTCCCTGACAGAGAGCGCAGCAAGCTCGGATACCCTGCGAGTGGATGTAATGGCCACCAGGAAAGCGGTTTTGATGGTGAGGTGGCGGAGACTGGTCTTTTTCAAAGGCTCAAATGGGGCTTTGGTCAGGGCCTTAAGCACAAATGGAAGATCCCATGACGGATACCGGTGAACAGCTGGAGGGCTGATGTTCGCTGCTCCCTTGAGAAAGCTCTTGATCTGAGGGAGCTGACTCAGCGAGCAAGAGGCGCCCTTTGCCAGGATGGTAGACAACGCTGCAACCTGGCGTCTGAGGGTGCTGACTGCAAGGCCTTTATCCAGACCCTCTTGCAAAAAGTCTAGGGTCTGAGGGATCGAGGTTGAGGAGGCCTCTATGTTCCTAGTCTTGCACCACTGTGAGAAGGCGGCCCAGGTGGCATCGTAGATTCTAGTCGTAGAGGGCTTCCTGGACGCTTGGATTGTTTGAATGACCTGGTCAGAGAATTTTGGCTTCCCTCAAGTGCCAAACGGCTAGCTGCAGCCACTGGGGCTCCGGATGGGTGATGGCCCCCTGGCTGAGGGCAATCTTGTCCCGGGGGATTCTCCAAGGTCTTTGAACTGAGAGGCTGACCAGGTCTGCGTACCAGGGCCTTCTGGGCCAGAAGGGAGCCACCAGAATGAGGTCTGCCTTTTCGGTCAGGAGCTTGTTCACCACTTGAGGGATGAGTGGAAGTGGAGGGAAGGCATACAGAAGTCCCTGAGGCCACGCTGACCTCAGAGCATTTGTTCCCTCTGCCTGGGGCGAGTGGTAGCGACTGAAGAAGCGTGGGAGCTGTGTGTTGTTGTGTGTGGCAAACAGGTCTACCTGTGGCTTGCCGAACCTCCTCACGATCTGCTGGAACAGGTCCGGGTGCAGGCGCCACTCCGAGTGGTCGATGCGTTGGCGGCTCAGCCAGTCTGCTTCCCGGTTGCTTACGCCGGAGATGTGATCTGCACTGAGAGAAGCCAGATGACGTTCCGCCCACCTGCCCAGCGCTTCTGCCTCGAGCATGAGGGCCTTTGATCGAGTGCCCCCTTGCCGGTTTATGTGCGCTTTTGTCGCCACATTGTCTGTCATCAACAGTACATGAGCCCCTCTTACTAGAGATGCGAACTTTCTCAGTGCTAGGCGAGCTGCCCTCAGTTCCAGCCAATTGATGCTGTGGGCGGCCTCCCTCTGAGTCCATCAGCCTTGGGCTAGGTGGCCCTGACAGTGGGCGCCCCACCCCAGGAGGCTGGCATCCGTGGTGACAACTAGTCTCTCCGGCTCCTTGAACAAGCAGCCCTTCCTGGCTGCCTTGGACCTCCACCATGCCAGAGACCGGATCACCTTTCGTGGGAGCCGAACCCGCTTGAGTGAGTTGCTGTTCCTGGCCCTCTGCACTGGCAGCAGAAACCACTGCAGCTCCCTGGCGTGAAGGCGAGCCCAGGGAACCACCCCCAGGCACGAGATCATTATCCCCAGGAGCTGGGACAGCTGAATGATGGGTACCGACCTGGCAAGGCTGCAGTGCTTCACTCTGCGTCTCAGGTTGGACAGCCGGTCTGGCGAAAGAAATACCTGGCAGGAGGTGGAGTTGATCACCGCACCCAGGTGCTGTATACTGAGGTGGATGGTCGGAACTGGCTCTTCTCCATGTTGACAGAGAAGCCATGGTACTGCAGGGTCTGCACAGTTAGAGAAATATCGCGGTGTGCCTGCTTGGTGTTGAGATAGTGAATGATTATGTCGCCTAAATAACATTCCAGACGAACCGGATGGTTGTGGAGATGAGCCGCTAGCACTGCCAGAATTTTGGTGAATGTTCTGGGCGCAGATGATAGCCCGAAGGGAAGAGCCCTGTACTGGAAATGCTCCCCTTCCGCGTAGAACCTCAGGAACCGCCTGTGGGCCACATGGATGGGGACATGCAGGTAGGCCTCTTTGAGATCTATTGATGTCAATAGGTCCCCCTCCCTCACACAGCCCAGGATGGAGTGGAGTGACTGCATCTTGAACCTCTTGTAAGCCAGCTGCTGATTTAGGCTCTTGAGGTCCAAGATGGCCTTCCACCCCCCTGAACTTTTGGGCACTAGGAAGAGGATCGAATAGAAGCCTCTCCCCTGCTGATCCCTGGGGACTGGCTCTATCGCCTCTATCTCTAGGAGATGGCGGATTTCTGCCCTCATGCGTTCCCTCTTTTCTGGGTTCCTGGGGGTAGGACAGCGGATAAACTTTCTTTGGGGAAAGGATAGGAAGTCCAGGACAAGGCCCTTGCGAATGGTGTTGAGGACCCACTTGTCCGATGTTATCTCCTCCCACCTGTCAGCATACAGCCGTAGCCGACCCCCGATGGGGGGATCCCTGTGACCGTCACTTTCCCTTACGAAAGGGCCGGGATCCACCACTGTTGTTTCCTCCTCCTCGGAATGGTCTCCGAAAGGAAGACTGGGATTGGTTGGCACGAGCCCCGAAGGATCTGTCTTGGTGCCTATCCCCCCCTGCCTGAAAGGGCCTCTGATAGGAGGAAGGGTGAGAAGATTGCCCTGTTTCCTGGCTCCTGTAGGGTCTCTTACGAAAGGATCCCGCCCCTTTCCGGTCACCCCTTTTAAAGGTTGCCGGAAGGATCTTGCGTTTGTCCTTGGTTTCGGTGACAAACTTGTCCAGGGCCTCTCCAAATAGAAGGCCCCCTTTAAATGGGGCTGATGCCAGCTTCCATTTAGCCTTCATTTCGGCCTGCCAGTGCCTGAGCCATAGGAGGCGGCGGGAGGTGATATTGGAAGCTAGAGCTCTGGAAGAGAATTTTGCTGCTGTCAAGGTGGCATCCGCCGAATACTCGACAGCGGTAATAATCTTGGTTAGCTCATGGCGCCACCTAGATTTCCTGGGCGGGGGTCTGGACCTGAGTTGGCGCAGCCAGAATAGGGTGGCCCTAATAAAAAAGGAGGCAGAGGTGGATGCCTTGATGGCCCAGGCAGACGCCATGTGTGTTTTCTGACATGCCTTTTCTGACCTCTTATCTTCTGCCTTAAGTCCCTCTAGGAGCTCAGCTGGCAGGTTGGAATTGGAAGTCAGAGACACGACTAGGGCATCTACTTCCGGGAATTTGAGGATTTCCTCCATTTTATCTTCTACTGCATATAGAGTTCTATCCCCCCCACTGGGGTTGATCAGGGTGCCTGGCTGTAGCCACTGGCGCTGTACCGCGTCCATAAATAGGTCTGGCACAGGAATAACCTCGGGAGTTTCTACTGTCTCTTTGAACAACCCATGCTTAAGATCCTTGGAAGTGGAAGCCTGAGAGGCCTCGGGTCTGGAAGTGGGGCCTAACTCTGTGGCCGTCATGGCTTTGTGTAAAATAGATTTGAATAATGATGGCTGAAACAGGCCAGTGAATTTTGGCTTGTCAGGGGCAGGGTTCTCATCCTCGGAAAGGACGAAGATCTCCCCTTCTTCCTGCTCAGAACTTGAAAGCCCAGAGTGGGAAGGGCTTGAAGATGGGGAGGATCCGGGGGGCGGAGCCTGTTGCCGAGGAGGGCTCAACCCAGCTCCTCTCAGAGATCTGGTCTGTATATCTAAATAAGATCATAGATATCACCCCTTTTTGGCTAAGAAAGCGGCAGGGAGTAGCTCTGTGTGCTAGGGTCTATTCGTAATCCACAGCCTTTCTCTTTTTTTTGGCTGTGGACAGAGATTAGACCCAGCGTGAGCGGAGCTTTTATCTCCAGCCAGTTCTTCTCAGCTGCCTTTTTTTGCAGCCCCAGACAGGCGAGCCCCCCACCCCCCCAGGACAAAGCAAAGTTGTTTCAAGCCAGGACTAATACGGGCGGGTCCCACTCCTGTGAGATTTATGCTTTTATTACTATCTTAAATACCAGCACCATTTGTCTTAGAGGCTTCTTTGTTTAAACGGACTTCAAAATGGCGATTTCTCTCCGTTGGTGACTGATAGGGGATGTACTTAGCCGGTTTTACCTTCCTGCAGACCGCTCCTTAACAAAATACTTTTTTTTTTGGAAACAGAGGGGAGCGAAAGCGCTGTTTATTTGTTTATTTATTATGGCACCCAGGTCAAAATCGAAGCGTCTCTCTACAAATGTGCCTAAAGAATCTAAAGAATTTATACTGGAATCGCAGCCCTTGTCTCCTACGCCCTCTACTGGAGAATTTTTAACACAGGAATTTTTCTTTCAAATGCTTAATGATTTTAAACAAGAAATCAAGGAATTTGTATTGGAGCTATATGATGATTTAAAGTCTAAAATTGACCAAATGAAGGCGAATACGTTTGCAGCCGTGTCTGCCCTGTCAGATTATTCTGCTGAAATAGAGAATAAATTGGAAAGCTTGGAGGAGGCTAATTTTAATTTGACTACTAATATTCAAATATTACAACAAAAAATTAGAGACACTGAAGAACAGCTCGTGATGATAAATTTTAATAGGAAGGCATTTGCAATAAGAGTCAGAGGACTCCGCGAAAAGGAGCGAGAGAATCTGAAACAGACCTTTGTTGAAGCCTTCAGCCATGCGGTGGGAAGCCCGGGACTTAACTTTGATTGGCAGATTCGGAAAATCTATCGCCAGAACTCGTTGGTAGCGGAACAGCGACAGCTCCCGAGGGACATAATTATATATTTCTCCACAAAAGAATCTAGAAACGCGATTATGCAAAAGTTTCATAATAACAGTCTGCGAGTTGATGACCAGGACTTGATTGTCTTCAAAGAAATACCTTTCCAGATGTTGAGAGCAAGAAGAGACTATGCTTTTTTAACTAAAGAGCTTAGAAATCAACAGATTCAATATAGATGGGAGGCCCCAGCCGGCATTACGGTCACATTTGAGAATCAAAGACTTCGTCTTAACTCTGTTTCGGAGGCTCGAGATTTCTATTACAAGACTTTGAAGGCGGGACTTCCTGATTCACTTGGAAAAGAGGAGAGACAAGCTGAAGGAGAAGGCAAGCGGCAGGCCGCGTGGCTGCAAGATGGAGGGGGTAGCCTTTCCTCCCTCGTAGAAGCAGAAAAGCGGAGATCGAGGATTTAGACATTTTAAAATATTTGCCAAAGTTGTGGACTGAATGGGGGTTTGCGACCTCTCTCCGGTAGAAAAAGCGGAACTTATTGGTGGGGTGATATTGATTGTATATATGTAAAATGAATGCGGAATGATTTATGTTGTTTAAATTCTGTTAGAAGGGATTACTTTAAAACAGAAGGTTAACCGACTCTTGTTGAAAGTATTATTTGAATATGTGGAATGATCCATGCTATTTAATTCTTATTAGAAGGGAAAGTTGGGTGAAATTACTTTGAGCTAGATCTTAAACTAATGTCTGCATAAATTTGATAGTGGTAAATATCAGACAAGCAAGGGATGAGGGTAAAATGCATGCGGAATGATTTACGTTGTTTAAATCCTATTAGAAGAGAAAGCCGGTTGGGATTATCTTAAGATAGAATGTAAACTGATTTTTGTGTAAAGTAATATTTGATCCACGCTGCTTAAACTTTACTAAGAAGGGAAAGTTTGGTTAGATTATTTTGAATTACTGTTTGAAAATAAGGTTAAGAAAGATTATTTACGCTGTTTAAATTCTATTAGAAGGGAAAGTTTGATTATTCTTCTGTAAAGTAATATTTGAATATGTGGCATGATCCACGTTGCTTGAATTTTACCGGAAGGGATTATTTTTGAGCTAGACTGTATATTGATGCCTACACAAATTTGTATAAATGTTTATCTGAATACAAGGTTAAGGAAGAGGAACGGGAGAGTCTACAGGAGGTTGGGGTAAATAACAAAGAAGTAAGAGACGAGAATAAAATTTAGATAGAATGACTTACACTATTTAAGCATAGATAAAGATGGGGGGCTGAGTTCAACACAAAGAGTTCTTTTTCTTTTTTTTTCCTTTTTCTTTTTTCTCTTTTCTTTTTTCTTTTCTTTCTTTTTTCTTGTTTTTCTTTCCTTTAAGATATTACTTTTATTTTTAATCCATACGTACACAAGATACTTTAGACAGAAGGCAGTGCCAGGTGTGGGCCTTGGGAAGCCGGGAGGATTAGGGATGGGGATTTATGGGGGGTGGGTGGGTGGGTGTTAACATAGTCTCAATAAGAACAAGAATGTACTTATATACGGTTGGTTTTTTTTTCTTTTTTTTTCTTTTTTTTTCTTTCTCTTTTCTTTCTTTATATTTTTTTTCCTTGGTTTACTTTACTTTTTATCAGATTAAACAACACTTGAATAAAGGCATACACCAAGGAGGGAGGTAGAGGGAAAGAAGAGGGAGGAGTAAGGAAGGAGTAAGGGGAATGTAAGGAGGGCGTGTTGGGAGTAAGGGGAGAAGGAAGGTTTGAGGGGAAAGGGAAGTAGGAGGGGAGTGTTAGAGGGAGAAAGGAAAGTTGGAGCGGGTAGATGGGGTGTATGGAGGATGGAAGTGTCAGGTGGGGTTGTGAATGATGAGTTGTGTTTTCTTTTTTATTTTGTTTTTTTTTTTTATCTTTTTCTTTTCTTATAGCAAATACCCTGTATATAAGTGATTGCAAAATGGAATGTGAAAATGAATAAAATATATTTTATAAAAAAGAAGATGGGGAGGAGGATGCAGGCTCCTTAGAAGTGGAGGCCCTAGGTTTGCGTTTTTCCTTTGGGGCCTTGCCCTTGCGAGAGCCTTTGCGTTTAATGCCTTCAGCTATCCCTTGGGAGATGGCTAAGGAAATTACCTCCCTCATTTCATCGGAAAGAGCAGGGCTTTTTCCCCTTTTCCTCTTTTGTTTACTGGGCCTGCGCTGTCTAGGCCTGCCTGAGCTGGAACCACCCCTCCCAAAGGGGGAGTTCTGGACAGAATCTCGGTCCTCTCCAATGGAGGAGCTAGGGGAGTCGGGG
The DNA here is from genome assembly GCF_051295495.1 of Thamnophis sirtalis. Lineage (NCBI taxonomy): Eukaryota > Metazoa > Chordata > Lepidosauria > Squamata > Natricidae > Thamnophis > Thamnophis sirtalis. The sequence continues at coordinate 81,062,614 of NW_028261385.1, read as the reverse complement.
TACCCCCAAGATGCTTCAGGAGATGGATCCCTAGATGCATAGTTATTCCCAAACAAGAATTCACTTTCCCCGGGGGATTGGGCCTCACGATCAGGGGAAGCTGACTCCCTGCTGCGACGGTCTGGGCTAGGTTCTGGCTGAAGGGGCCTTGAACCCTGCCTGGGATCCATTGTGGCTCTTGGTGAGCCTTTATGCCCCTTGCCTTTATTTGCAGAGGGATCCAGCTTGCTGGAGGGCCCCACCTGTTCCCCTAAGGCCTCCCTGCATTCCTCAGCCATTTCAGGTCCCCACGAGGCCTGGAATATAGCTGGATTTGGGATGGGCACGTGCTGGCCTTTGCGGTCCAAAAGCGCTGGCAAAATCTCCAGGAGGAAAGGGCCGCCTTGGGGTCGGATTCCTTCCTCCCACCGCCCTCGGTTCCCCGAGACTTAGCTTATTTTCTGGAGGGAGAGACTAGCTGGCTTCCCAGTCTAGTCCCCAGCCTCCCCGCGGCGTTCTGCAGTCGTTGAGGGCTCGCTGAGGCTCCGTTGGCTGGCTGGGCTCTTCTTGCTGTCCTCGCTCCTCACACGCTCCGAGCTCTGCCGCTCTGCACAGTGAGTCGGATCGATCCAAAATGGCGGGGGGTGCGCGCGCAACCCCTTCCCGCTCTTTCCAGCCTCAAAAAGCGCGCGAAGACTCCAGCCGTTGCTGCTGATGCCGGGCAAAATGGAGCAGGCGAGGGAATCCCAGCAATCTGGCTCGCCGGCTTTAGAGCCTTCTCAGAGCCTTCGCTGGACCTTTCCTCCCCCTGGGACACCCCTGTTCCAACAGGGAATTTGGTTTATCCCGCTAATTGCTCCAGTTGCTAGCCAGCCCCCGCTGTGCAAGCCTTTTCAACCCCCTGCAGTGCTTGCAATTAGCAACAGCAGGGAAACCCGGCAGCCCTTCTCTTAAAGCGACAGAAACCTCAATGGAGGCAAAAGACAGACCTGATGTAGAAGCATGATTTCCTCTATCTGAGAATTTAAACGTGGTCCAAATTGGGAGACTTTTTCCAGCCTTTCCGCTCTTAGACTGGAGCTCTCCCAAAACAGTCCTAATTCGGGCGGACTGAGTTTTCGAACTGAGCATGTGCAGGCAAAGGGAGGCGTGGTCAACAAAAACTTCACTCAGTCCAAGGGCAGATAGGCTGTGTTAACCCAGCATTTGGACTCTCTGAGCAGTGCACTGGAGAAGGTAACAGCGTTCCGTGCTCCTTCAGCATGTAGTCATGCCGGCCACATGACCACGAAGACGTCTTTGGACAGCGCTGGTTCTTGGGCCTTGAAATGGAGATGAGCACCGCCCCCTAGAGTTGGGAACAGCTAGCACATATGTGCGAGAGGAACCTTTACCTTTATCTTACTAGATAAACCATTCAATTAGGGGTCACTATTAGTCAACACTGATTTGTAGTACTGTAAGCTACAAAGGCTATTGTAGCTACAAGCTAAAGCAACTACAATTGGCCATGAAAGGAAAGCTTATGGAACAACATGTCTCTTTTAAAATCCATTTGGATATGTCAGTTAGCCAGCTCTCGGCAAGGTCTTGTTGTTTAGAAAGAAAAACATTATCTACATGATTATGGAATTAAAATTCATGCTCTGCTCCTCTGACTGCAAAAGTTTGTACTGGTGATCAGACACTGACTGTAAAAATAAAAGGGTGCACCATAAATAAATATAATGGAATATGTTTATGTGACCTTTGATATAACATGTTCAAGATACTTTTGTGCTAAGAAGCAGAAAACGATCAGAGCATCATTTCTGGCAGAAAGGCTTGGTTGATGGAAAGATTCTAAAGGCAGAGAATTGTATCATATTGCTAGTTATATAGTTGCTTTTACATAAGCTACTGAAAATGAAAGCATTAAGAGTTATAGGTTACAAATTACAGGTAGTTCTTACTTTATAGAATTGGGACTAGCAACTCTGTCACTAAAGAGTTATAAAGTGTGATATTCACATGACTGCACCAACTTAGAATTTCTAGGACTTCTGTTAAGCAAACCCTATTTAGTTAAATGCAATGTCACATGGTTACAATTTGTAGTTTTCTACCCAGCTTCCTCACTAACATGCTTACTGGAAACTGGGCACAAAGGACACAAATGGCAGTCACATAACCGCAGGATGCTGCAGCAACATAATTGCAAGTTGGTTGCCTAAATCATGAACATATATGACTGCGGGGATGCTGTGACCGCCACAACTACAAAGACTAGTTGTAAGTCCCACTTGTTCATTGACATCGTAATGTCAAATGTTCATGGAACAAGTGGTCATTAAATGTATTTGGAAGAAAGCATTTGAATTTTTAACCAAAATAAAGAGCCAATTATCTATAGCTTCCATCCACATACCGTTTTCCCCCGAAAATACCCCCTGGACAACTCCCCCCTCTGGCCAGGCAGAGCACTGCTCACCGACCTAGTGGTATCTCGAAGGTTCCAAGCCGGGGAAGCCAGGGGGAAAGGTGCTCATGTTGCTTGGCGCCTTCAGTATACCGCTAGGTTGGGGAGTGGCGTTCTGCCTGGCCAGAGGGAGGAGTTGGTGGGTGGCTGCTCCCTTGCGAGCAGGCTCCTGAAGAGCCGGGCATAGCCTCAGGGGCAAAGCAGCCATAAGGTAACCATGCTCACAAGCAGCCGCCCGGCAAATCGCCTCTCCAGCCGGGCAGAGCGCCATTCACTGACCTAGGGGGTATCACTAAGGTGCCAAGCCACGTGGCGCTCTGCCTGCCTCCCAGCTCCCGCGGCTTGGCACATTCAAGATACCCCCTAGGTCAGTGCATGGAGCTCTGCCTGGCTGGAGAGGGGGCTGCACGAGTGCCTGTTCCGCCCCCAGCCTCACCAAGCCCTTGCACAGCTCTCCCAGGGCACCGCCGCTGGCCATCACTAGCTGCCGCCACAGCCGCCATGCTCTGAACATAACTTCCAAACTCCAAAACTGGAGGCTGAGTCTTCCGGCATCGGCCGTTCTAGGAGTGCTCTCTATGGTGGGCCGGCTGCTGGAAGACTCTCTGTCCAGAAGACTCTCTATCCGGAAGACTCTCTGTCCGGAAGACTCTCTGTCTGGCAGCTGCAGGAGCTGGGGGGCAGGCAGAACGCCATGTGGCTTGGCACCTTAGTGATACCCCCTAGGTCAGTGAATGGCGCTCTGTGCAGCTGGAGAGGGGATTTGCCAGGCAGCTGCTCGTGAACATGGTTACCTTATGGCTGCTTTGCCCCCGAGGCTGTGCCCAGCTCTTCGGGAGCCTGCTTGCAAGGGAACAGCCGCCCGGCAACCCCAAAACAATAAGCCATCCCTGATAATAAGCCCAAGGCCATATTTCATGGGGCAAAAGAAAATAAGACCCTGTCATATTTTCAGGAAAACACGGTAGTAGAACAGGATCCAAAGAGAGCTTAAACAAGGCATTGTTAATATTTGAGGAGGTGCAGAGGCATTCACTAACTCACAGGTATTCGTTGTTAGTATCCAAAATAATATTTGGGTACCTGATGAGCCATCTCTCCCTAATGGGATTAGTCTGCCCCAGAGGTGTGTTGCTACCGGCATTGCTGCCAGTTCGGCGCACAAAAAATGTTCCAATAGTGTGCGCATTTACACACAAAAAGGTCTATGCATGAGCAGAACATATGAAAAGGGGAAAAATACATTTTTGCAATGGAGATTGTTCTGTGCATGTGCAGAAGCAAAATAAAGATGCAGCCACCGACAATGGAACCGGTTCGGATGTGTGGGCGGCTGAGTTCCTACCTACTTGGCCAAACTGGTCCAAACTGGTAGGAACCCACCTCTGGTCTGCACCACATGCACCACTTTTCTGCTAAGGAATTCCAGGAGGTGGGTTGAAGATGAGCCTTTCCAACTGTGGTTCCATCCCTGTGGAACTTCTACCACTGAAGTTAAGAACTGCTCCCACTCTTTTGGCCTGGGACTCCAAAGAGGAGGCTCCTGGAGGAGGCTGACAAGATAAGGAGAAGTCATCCCAGTCTTCTCCATTTCTTAGTTCTGGTTTCATTATATTTTTATTATAATAATCTTTGTAATTTAAACATTTTAATATGTTAATTATTAATTTTAATTATTTTATAACTTATATTCAGAGTCACCTTATATGGGAGATGTGCAGCATAAAAATTTAATAAATAAATAAATTTCTTGAAAAGAAAAGTTTTTTTCCTACTTCACAGTTGCAGCACACACAAATATCTGAAGTCCTATCAATATGCCTTAAGAGTATTCACAACAACCTTAAATAGTAAATGATAAATTAAGATTAATGTTTTTCACATCTTCTATTACATTTTTCCTAGTTAGAATGCCTAATGTATTAAAATATTATACAAACATCAAACAAGAACAGGCTTCTGCAATTTGATCCCATAGATGAAAATTAAATTGTAGAGCAAAATATCTCAATTCCAAATGTAAATAATTTACAGCAAAATAGATAGCTATCATATTGCCTATGTAAATTGCAAAAACTTGGTTTAAATATTTTTGTTACTTATATTTTATGTTTATTTGATCACTATTTTGCAGATTATAATGCTTCGTTCAAAAATGTTGTTAGGAATATAATCTAACGGTTGGGTTGGCGATATATAAATCATGTAACAAGGCTGTACCTGTTTCTTTAAATCATGCTGTAAATGTGATTGGTTGCTGTTTCCTCAATCGGCCATAAGATGGAGCCAGAATCATTGTTAGATGCTGATCTGAGGGTTTTGGAAGCTGGCTGTTAGAAGTGCGGTATAGTGATCAGCGTGAAGTATTGTAAGTTTTGCAACTGCTAGCAAACTTTGAGTACTGAACTGATTATATGATACTGGACTATGTTATTTGGATTATCCCTTAATTGAAAGACGTTGATGACTAACTGTCTTAACTGTGTATGACTTGGACTGTTTGATGGACTCTGATACCTCTATTTCCATGAAAGTAAAAGCCTATTTAAACTGCAGTGTCTCTGTATGCTGGTTTGTGTGTTCTCCAATACCACCCTCACAACGCTTCTCTGAACATACTCACTCTCCCAATGGGGAGCTTACCTAACAAATGTTGTATCTGTCTTAAGCGTTCTTCACGATTTTAGCACATGAACTCTAAATAAATTAGTCTGCTAGAATTTTAATTTATCATAATCAATTATTTTCCAATGTTCTAAAACCTATTGTGACCCACTTGTAAAAGAAAACTACACAAAAGCATCTTCTGCGAATAATAAACTTAACCATAAACCTCCCAACAAGCCAAATACCTAAAGGTTTAAAACTGCTTTTTTTAGCACTCAATGTGGTTGATCTAGGGTTAACCGATATCCTCATCCATAACTATGCAAATAATTTACAGCAGACTGCCATTGGCAACAGTCTCTGTGGTTCTAACCTTCTTCCGTTCCTCTATTCTATACTAAAAATAATTGAAAAAAATCAGCACAAAATATTGAACAAAGACAATTCAGGCCATTTGAGGTTGAAAAGAAATTCCCAAGCTCCCCATTTCGTGTAAAGTAGTTCCCATTTATCTGTTCTGAATTAATATGATAAAAGCATCCTGAACAAAAACCATCCAGAGACAGCTGTTCCCACAGAGAGCTGCAAACTGTAAAGCAGAATTCCTCTCTTATCATTAAGTCTTTTTTTTTTGCATTTTGAATGCATGTTTTTCCCAAGGAAATTGAATACAATGGATCAGCTGTAGTATATCCACAACATAAGATTTTCTCTCACTATTTTATTGTTAACTTTTGCAATTCTATGTACTTTATGATACTTAAACAGCCATTTAATAGGTTCTGTTCTGCATGTTTTAATAATTTTACAGTGAGAAAAATGTAGTATTTGAATGTATCCCAAAGTGTTTAATGTTAATAGAATACAATTACTGAATGCTTCATAGTTATTAATGAATTGCATTTTTTATTCTTGCAAAGCTTATTTCTCATAATTCAATGGTTCAGCTCTTTTTGTATTTTAACATTATATCACTCTATTTTAATGCTTCCAATATACCCAAGGTTAATAAAAAATAGTCCATGAGTATTTTCATATATGTATAGATTAGTCTGTTAAGGTTTCATACAAAGCCTCTGTAGATGAAATTAATAATCACTAACTTCACATCTGATTATCTGCTGCTTTAGTTATTCAAATGTATTTAAAAACAAACATTTTTAAAAGCTCAAAAAAAGGATAATGGTTCAAAGTATCTTTTCTGCCAGAAAATACAGGAATACAGATAATTCTGTTAACCTTCAGCTCAATATTCATTTAGTGTTTGTTCAGCAACCATTTGAAGTTAAGTGGTGAATATACAGTATTTACCCTGGCATGCAAAGTTACACCCAGTGCAGAGCCCCTGCAAACATGCGATGAAAATTTAGGCACTTGGCAGCTCACTGCACTTACAATTGCAGAAGTGGCCATTCAACTCCCCACTTGCCTTTCTCCACGCATCTCTCCCCTGCCAGCCTTACTACCCTATGGTATACCAATCCTGCCATTTGAGGCCTTCCAAAGCCTTGCAAAAAGATCGTATGTGAAGACTTCCAAAGTCTTGCAAGAAGACCACACACAACCTGGAACATACAACCTTAGGAAAAAGGCCGGCACCTGCCCTGGGGTGGTGGCCAAGTCAGCTGGGGCTTTGCACTGGGGCTTTGGGCCATGGTTTGGGACCTAAGGAAGTACTCCTTGGTGGTAGTGACAGTGGCAAACTCAAGGCTGAAATAAAGGTCTGGCAACTGCTGCTGGGCAGTGCAGCCAAAAACACTTGGGGGCAGAGGCAGGTGAGGGGAGTTCAAGAGGAAGCCGACTTAAAAATGTTTGGGGCTGGGAGGGACCAAGCCGGCAAGGATTGGATAGGGATGGGCCCTTGCCTAATGCCAGATGGCATTCAGTAAACAACAGCAATGAGAACTGTCACTAACAGAATAACAGTTGAAAGGAAAAAGAGATTTAAAAGAGGAGCTGCGAAGAACACATAACAAAAAGGTGATATGCAAAAAGCCAAAAGCTATAGAGGTAAGAAGCTCAGACTGATTTTGAGAGGTCTTTTGAATATTAGGTGTAGGCCATTTATCAAAAATCAATCTTACCTGAGATGAATCCACCTTTGCAATTTCTATGGTAGCATCCAGCACACTATGAAGATTATCCCCATTCTCTTGAATGAGGAGATACGCTACCAGGAGAACAACATGGACAGAGACTTGTGTTGCAATAGGAAGCATTGATTTAATAGAAGACAACCAATCAAGCATAGCGGTCTTGTCTCTCAAAAGCCAAAGGAGTTGCCAAGTGACATGCAATGAACCATAGGTACTATTTATGGGGAAGTAATGCTCCCAAGAGATCTGTGGGAAATTAAAAAAAGCCTATTATAACAATGAAACTGTTTTCCTTCATGAAGCCAAAGATGAATATTTTAGTCAACTTTCAAAAATATATTAAAATCATCATTCCCATAACTCACAGCCTGTATGGACAAAGAAAATACTGATTGGGAATTGTGGAAATATTGAACCGGCACATCTAAACAGTCCCAAGTTGGGGAAAGTTGGCCAGTGCAAAGAACAATTACATTATATAATTGCTGTTAAGAGGTTTTTTTTTCATTCAAATAAATCACCAACATCACTGTTGTCAATTATGGCTTCCTCTTTTAAACTAAACCTACAATTATACTTGTATTTTGCACCCTCTTAAAACTTCCCAAATGTCAATCACTATAAAGGAAGTGCTAGAGTTCCGTTACTAAAGAGCACGCTTAAAGCCGCAAGCAATTATGAATGATTGACATGCTAAAATTAGCTGGAGCTCCTTAACATACAAAGGGATTCTTGTCTCCTATTTAAGGAGGTTCTTCGAAAAAGCATTCCATTGCGATTCAAAGTGGACCTAAACATTTCTGGATGTTAAGGCCTATTATACATGACCATATCAATATGGGCTTAATAGAAGGAAGGGGACATGTTTTGGAAGCTCTCCAAACCATTCAGATGAACTGCTGGACTAACCCAGAGGAAACTTGATTTAGCCCCTGATGAACTTGGTTTTATTTGGGACTTATTAATTCTATTTGCCAATTAAATCCCCCATTTTGTATGAATTACAGGTAATCCTCGAGTTATGAATGTAATGGGGCTTGCCAATTACATTCGTAACTCGAGGATTCATAGGAGTGAATCATATGACTTGAACATGATTGCTCCCTGCTTTAGCCATTTGCTAATCGAATGAGCAAGTTAAGTGCATGAGGTATGAGAGTGGGGAAAGCCATGGCAGGCTAGTGAAGGAACCAGCCACCCAAAGCCTCCCCGACTTAGAGATACCTCATGTTTTCCCCCTCAAATCCTGCAGTGCGGATGGGTGCCCGAAATCGTATGAGGTAACTGTCATTTCACTTGGCACAAAAAGTATTTGCAAGCCGACCGAATGCTGGAAGGAAAATTGTCCTGCTCTCCTTTCCCTCAAAAGCAAAGAAACTGTGGCAGAGAGGAGACAGTTCTTTGCAAAATAAGTGAGTGCAGCAGGATGGGAGGAGGAGAAGCAGTTGTTGGGAGCAGGGAATAGGGTGAATGTTGTAGTGCCTCTGTGGTCGTTTGTAAGGGCGAACTACTGCTGTGGTGCTGCAACAGTTGTAATTTTGAGACTTTGTCATAAACACTTGGGGGGATTATCGGGTAACTTCGAATGGTCACTAAGTGAACTGTCACAACTCAAAGAGAGAGAAGCTTTATAGGCCTCCTATATAACAACCTACAAATCTGGCTTCGTCCATTTTACTTTGCTTCTCAGAATATTCTCTATTCATAAGAATCTTCAGTACTAGAAGATAAAATTAGGTCTACATTCATTATTACTAAATCAGAATGCAATAGGAACTGATGGAATATCTACAGAACTATGGGAAGTTAACAGAAGAAGAATCGATAAAAGTCCTAATCAAATGATGCCAGCAAAACCTGAAAATGACTCAGTCGCAAACACATTGGGAGAATCCAATTTGTATAACCAGTACCAAAGAAAGGACAATTGAATGCTAGCTAAATAATGCTATCTATCATCCAGTGCAGACTAGAACCTTTCATGTTCAAGCAGTTTAAAAATAAAAAAAAAAAGGTTGAGAAGCAAGGGCCATTATTACACTGAATAATTGAAAAAGCCCAATAATGCCAAAATTATTTAATATATGCTTCATTGAGTATGGAAAAACTTTCAGTTATGTTGGCCATATCAAGCTACAGAAGAAGAACCATCTTCTGGATTGTTGAATATCCTCTTGTGAATTGCTAAATGCCTACTGTTGTACAAAGAGAACACTGGACAACATGATCAAGAACACTGGACTTAACATGATCTCATACTTTAGGTCAGGCATGTCCAACCCATGGCCCATACGATGAGGCTCCACAAGATTGCATTAAAATATTAAAAATACACTTCATTTATATACATTAACTATATTATATATTTTGTATATGACTCAAGATCATTCCTCTTCACTCAATGCAGCCCAGGCAATCCAAAGGTTAGACACCCATTCTTTAGGTACCTAACAGCCCTGACACATTAACCAAAAGACCTTCTCAAACCAAGATTCTACTTCAGTAAAGGCCAATCCAATGTCTTTTAAGAGGTCACAAATATGATATGAGCTAACAATTACCACATGTGCTTATTTATATTGCCCTTTCATAATCTGATTTATTCTAATATTCTTTCTCCATACTTCAGTACATATTTTAATATTTTACATTGTTTGGTTTGAAATAAGAGTTGAAAGTTTGAATTATTATATAATTATTATTTTCCCACAGCTGGAAAACTTAAAAGTAAGCATGAAAACCTCACCAAGGGCTGCTCCTTAAGCTCTTCCTGATGTACAATCTCTAGAAGATTAATGGCTAATTGCTGCCTAGTCGTGCTATCATTCTCCTCAGTCATGTTGTCCTGACCAGTGGTAGATGATAATATTTGCAATGCAGGCATCACTAAGATGACAGCCATCAATGGAGTCATCTTGGTTTCCGAACCTGATAGAAGCTTGATGGCTATAAAAACAAGAGAACATCTGTATTAAGAATTTTAAAACCCAGAACCATCTAATACAATACTGAAAAGCAGTAGACAAAATCTTCCTTTAGAATAGAAGGGTATTCAAAAACATGCAACATTCAACATCCTAGGGCAGTGATGGCGAATCTTTTTGTAAAGGTGTGCCAAAATTGTGTGTGCATGCTATCGCGCATGTGTGCATGCCCACACCCACAATTCAATGCACCCCACCCATATGCGCATGCACAGATGACCCCCGTGCATGCACATGTGACCCATCTCCCATGTGCAGGGGGGAGATTTCACCCTCCCTAGCCTCCGGAGGCTTTCCTGAAGCCTGGGGAGGATGAAAACAGCCTCTTCTGCCCTACCGAAGGCCCTCCGGTAGCCGGAAACAGATCATTTACAAACTTCCAGTTGGCTTGTTGGGCCCATTTTTCACCCTCCCCAGGCTCCAGAGGCTTTCCTGAAGCCTGGGGAGGTTGAAGATGGCCTCCCTGGGCCCCTGGAGGTCCTCTGGAAGCCGGAAATGGATCATTTCCAAACTTTAAGTTGGCCCTGTTTTTCGCCCTCCCCAGGCTCCAGAGGCTTTCCTGAAGCCTGGGGAGGATGAAAACAGCCCTCCAGAAAACCAAAAAACAGCTGGCCGACGCATGCATGCATGCTGGAACAGATGGCTCGTGTACCACTTGTGGCATGTGTGCCATAGGTTCGCCATCACGGTCCTAGGGAATCATAATCAAGTGGCTGCATTCACATGTATATTCAAAGTTCCTTCAGTAGACAAATATTCTTTAATTCTAATATAATTTTACAATTCTGTCTCATTCAGAGAATATCAGCTCCCACAATACTAAATGTAAATTTATTATGGAATCAATGTACAAATGAGAATTTGAGATTCCTGGGTCGAATGGTGACAAACTTAGTTTATAACTTTGATACCTTCCAAGGACAAGGGACCAAGAAAGCTCAGAGTTGAAATGCGGAGTTCTTGGTGCTTTCTGAGCTTGGCTGTTTTCTTCATTAAGTTTCTTCATTGGTGGTTTTCTTCATTACCCAAACTAGATAACATCAGCGCACACTGATGTTATCTAGTTTGGGTAATGAAACATCTGCAAGAAAACAACCAAACTCAAAGAGCATAAAAAAAAACCTCAAGGATGAGGTAGTATTTCAGCATATTTTCATTGCATTTAATAAGTAGCTCTAATTCTTAAGTGGAAAACCCTTTGTCTTGCTTCATTTATCAATACCTAGGACCTGTAAGCAAACCACAAAAATATAATAAATAAGAATTGGACCATTGTTTCCAGGGAAAGTAACTACTTAAGTGAGCTGTAGAACAACAGAAAGCATTAGCTTCCGACACATTTATTCCCCATCCACAAGAGTAAGATAAAGTAACTGAGGGGAGGGGGGGGACTATGTTGAGTTTTTACTGTCCTACTGCTATGAAGTTTTTAAGATGTACTCTTATGGGATCACAGCCAGCATTTATCCCAGCTAGTGGGATTTTTGGAATAAAATACAAAGGAGATAATGATTTCTCCAGATCTGACTCCACAAACAGTTCAGAAGCAGATGTTATTCAGAAAAGCCCACTGGGCAGGAAATCAAAAAGAAATTAATTCTTTTTTTCCCTTTTTTCCAGCAATTTGTCACAGATGCTCCAGAGAAGTTTATTGTGTACTACATTTGAAGAAATGTAGTAGCAGCTTTTTAAATGCTCAGTATTTTTCTTTTTACATTTTTAGAGGGAGATGAAGTACTTTGGATTAGGGCCAACAGTTGGGAAGAGGGAAAGTCTCCATATTCTATGTCAGTACATCTTACCTGGAAATCTATTAATATTTTCTTTTTTCAGATTTCTTTTTTTCTTTTCCTTCTTTAACAGTCTTTATTTGTATTTTATTAAGTGTTCATTATGATTTTATTAAATACTAATGGAAAAATGTTGACAGTGACTCTGGCATGTGGAGTACATAAATTATTAATCTGATTGTCCACCCATTCACAATGGATGAAAACCTTGGGCATAAAAATAGCTAAACAAATATATATTTATGACATATAATCTCCTATTCATCTTTATGAACAACAATTTCAATCTATTATTGTTGCCAACAATAACAACAAAGTGATGCTTCCTGATAATCTGAAATTATTAAGAAAATGTTCCCTCCCAGAAAGCTAAATAAAGGAAGTAATTTTTTCAGGGAATTATTAAAATTTTACAATGAAGTCTTACCTAGATTTAAAATAGGCTTTTGCTGACTAGCTGGAATCTGCAGTAGGAGCACACCTAATCCAATGATGGTCATCTGAAATGGAAAACCCTGAAGAACCAAGATACACAATCAAGTCTGATTTTCTTTCCAAGTATAACATACAACACAGCCTATGGAAATAAACATCCTAAGCAAATTTTACACTCTTGGCTTTAAAAAAAATCAAATGAAGCATATTTCCTCAGCCTTAACATGTAAAATAAATAACTCTTAAGTTCTTTCTGATTTTACTTGGTGCTGGTAACATAGCTACTTTCCATGTTTCCATTTCCGCAGCAGCAGGCAACAGTGTCATAACATAAGAGCCAGTGACTGACTCTGACTCTGACTCCTCCCAAGAGAGTTAATGAATACTAACGTGTTTAAACATATTGCTTGAATAAGTGTATATATACATGAAAAACGCCAGCCAGATTTCCCTTCTCTGGTCTTGGACTGCAACAACAGCTTTCTTTGATCCTCATTACACAAGAAAAAACAAAGCCAAAAAGTCTATGTAGCATAGCTAATTTATACTGTTCCATTTTATAATAAGGTTAGATAATCTCCACACATAGCTGCTCACTTGTCAAAAAAGTTAATTTTCTTTTAAAGTCAGCTTTTACAAATAATGAATCCTTGATTTGTAAACTAGCGAATCCTGTAATTCTCTACATTACTAAAAATGTTCCAACGGGAACAAAGACAGTAAGACTCAGATTTATTTCCTAGCATAATCATACAGAAGATAGAAAAAAAAATGCTACCTGAAACACTATAGCGAGATAATGACTGGCTTCACTCTTTGTGTTAAGCCAATGACATGACTTCTTTGTATATTCTATTTTAGCATGTATTTTTATGAATTATGATTTGGGCCTTGCTTTTCTAACACAATGCTTTTCTTGTGTCTGCATAACCCTGACTTCTAGTAAAGATAATTTCAGCTGTTTAAAAAAATGAAGAATTGATAATACACATATTTTTTGGACTATAAGATGCTCTGGACTCAAAGATGCACCTAGGTTTTGGGGAGGAAAACAAAAAAAAACTGTCTCTGCCTCCCAGCAATTTGCCTCCTTGCAGCAAACAGCAAACAGTCTGGTCAACTTCAGCACAGCCTGATTTAGCACGAGCAACTGATTATTGGCCTCCCAGAAATACCAACGATCAGCTGTTTCAGGCTGCAGGGATTGCCACCACCTATCACTACCTCCATGTGCCCCATTTTTGGTCTCCATGTGTCCCATTTTCAGCCCATTCCAGGTGGTGGGGATCACTGCTACCTATCACCACCAAATGGGACACACAGAAAACAGGACACACAGAGGCCAAAAATGGGGCATGCGAAGGCAGCGATAGGTGGCAATGATCCCCACAGCCTGGAACAGCTGATTGTTGGTATTTTGGGAGGCCAATCCAACCATCAATCAGCTGCTCGTGTTAAATCAGGCTGTGCTGATGCTGACTAAACTATTTGCTGTTTGTTGCAAGGAGGCAAATTGCTGGGAGACAGAAGCTGAAGAGTGGGGGCCGGTGGGTTGGCAGGGCTTCGGCAACATTTGCTCTATAAGAAAGACAAACATTTCCACCCACTTTTTTTGGGGGGGAGTGCATTTTATAACCCGAAATATATGGTACCTCAAAGTTTGTTTAACAATTGTTTAAAGTTACAATGGCCTCGGAAAGGATGTTTACATAGAACAGCCCAGCACTCACTCTCCTGCAATCACATAATCACGATCTAAGCATTTAGCAACCTGTTGGGACTTACAACCAGTTGCCAAACATGTTATCATCATTTTAAATCTTTTCTACCAGCTTTCCCAGAAAGTCAATGGGGAAGCAGGCAGGGAAAGTTATAAGCTGCCGTTGCCAACCAAAAGGACTTTCTCTTGTCTCTGGGGATTGGCTAAAAGATCTGTCCACCAAGAGGCACTGAACACCTTCAGCAAGGTGGATAAACAGAGCTCCGATCCTGATGATTTGATATCTGTTTCAGCACCTCATGGAAGAAGTTTCTTTCTGCCTGCAGAGAAAAGCTGACATCCTTCCATTCAGTGCAAAAATGGAACTCAGATCCTAACAATTTGAACTCCATTTCTCCACCCAGCAGAAGCTGTTCCTTTCCGAACTCAGAGGAGAGCTGACATCCTTCAGGAGGCAGCTCTTGCAGCCCTAGAGATGATAGGAAGCCAAAATTCAAGCAGAGAATAGAGAGGCAGTGTGGTAAGGTAATCAGCACACAGTACTTTAGGCAGATGGGGGAAGACCTGGGAGGTGGGGTTCCATCCTTCCTGTTCTTCTTTCCCTTCCTCCCTCCCTCCCCCTCTCTTTCTTCCTCCTCTATGTAAGTGTCTGCTGCTAGATGGGTAAGGGATTGAGGGTTTGTGAGAGTGGCTAGGAAACTACAAATATTGAAAATAAAGATCACATGAGTGAAGCCTCAGCCCAATATATACTTAAGCAATAAACAACTTTCCCAAATTTTATTGTCTCAGATGATATGACTCCTAGATTTGGGGCACATTCTATAAGTTAGTCCATTTAAAGTACCTTGGTTAAAAAATTGTTGACCTAGGATGCACAGTTTTGTCCAGTTAAAAGTTGTGAAAATGAGAGTTTTGGTAGTATATAGATGCTTATAAAGTTACATGATGACTTACATTTTTCTACAATAAATCTAATTATCAGCAACTCTTGTGTCCTTAAATATCTGAGATACCTGTTCCCAGTCCAGCTTACTAACAAAACCCTTACAACTAAGGCCAAAATTTAAGGGCCATCACTCAAATTAGGTATAATACATATTTAAAAGTTATCTTATTCCTCAGAGAGCCTACCTCTTTCAGAAGCTCAACATTTTCCTCCATTAAGCGAATTAAAGATGAACATTCCCCTGTGGCCTGCAGGCTAACCTCACAGAAAACCAGAAGCTGCAGACAAAGGTGACACAATTGCGTCTTCCAAAAACTAGGGTAACGCAGCAGACTCCGAAATAATCCCTCCAAAAAAAGCAATGCTTCCGTGATCTGTAGAGCGTCTTTTACCTACGGAAACAAAAGAAACAAGACTGCATCATACATGCAAAGGCTCAGCACTGAGGACCACATAAAATGTTGGCAGATATATATAAATGAAGAATTTACATAGAGAGAGGTATTGTATTCCTAATATGTCAATTTAGCTGGAATAGGTAATCTAAGATCCCATCTCTATATGCATTCTAGAAACACCTCCCTGATATTGTGCTGATGATACTTAGTTGTACATCTCTCTCCCCAGCTGCCAAGTAATATTGTCAAGGTGCTTTCCTAATGACTGGAATCCATGAGAGTCTGGATCAACCCTGACAAGAACAAATGCCTATGGGTCTCAGGGTCCCTTGTATGCAGTGATCTTTGAGTGGGGTAACTCTCCTCCAGGCAGAGTTCATGTACAATCTGAGGTTTCCCTTAGGCTCAGAGTTCCTCTTCAAGGTGGCTGCAGGAGGGAATGGGTTGAGCCATCGTACTCCCTGGCCACATACACATGTTAAAGAAATTAAGAAAAAAATAGAAAGTAAATAAATAAAATAATGTGCACTGAGAGGTTAGCACTGGAGAAGCTTTACCTGATAATACGGGACTAGGTCACAAAACAATTGAAGGAGATGGCATTCAAGGCCAGGGGGCTCCTCTTTGTTGAAAGGTCCATGTGGCTGAAGCAAGACTCTAAGCAGGCTCATCCGTAATTCTGCATGCTCCCGCAACTGGTAAGGTTCACAATATAGGTACCTTAGAAATGGCCTCATTATATTGACACATGCACGTTCTGCCCTGAAATTGTAAGAAATAATTTTAAGAAACTGCAAGACATTTATCAGATCAATGTATCGATCGTTTCCTTTGGTATACAATAAATTAGAAAAATACAAAAAAAAGTAATTAATTTCTACACCCTCAAGGTTTAAAACATAAAGGTAAAGGCATCCCTCGCACATGTGTGCTAGTCGTTCCCAACTCTAGGGATGGTGCTCATCTCTGTCTCAAAGCCGAAGAGCCAGCACTGTCCGAAGACGTCTCCATGGTCATGTGGCCGGCATGGCTAAACGCCGAAGGTGCACAGAGCGCTGTTACCTTCCCACCAAAAGTGGCCCCTATTTTTCTACTTGCATTTTTTACGTGCTTTCAAACTGCTAGGTTGGCAGAAGCTGGGATAAGTAACAGAAGCTCACTCCGTTACACGGCGCTATTCGAGATTCAAACTGCCGAACTGCCGACCTTTCTGATCGGCAACCTCAGTGTCTTAGCCACTGAGCCACCACATCCCTTATTTAAAACATGCAAACCAACAAATGCAACCAAAGGGAAGCAAATAAAACACTGCTACTTCAAGCTGAAGAGACCTGAATTAAAATGTCTTCTAGAATACAGAGCAGTTGTTGATTCCTAATCAGAGAAAAGATTAGAAAGAATGAGAGACAAAATAGGTGACAATCTGCAGGTTGCAGTGCAACCAGCAAGACCTTATCCAATACCTTAGTATTTTCATGGGTATATACTAGATAAAGGATCATAGAAGACAATCAAGCCCAACTGTTCGAAAGTCCATAGGCTACCTGAAACATGAATCAGCCTAGGTATCTAATACAATTTGTGAAACAGTGAAGAAACAAGTGGTATTTTAACCACATGTTAATATGATATGATTATTGGCAGAATACTACACTTTGCTGAACTAGCGGCAGAGTTAATGTACAGTATTGTAGGCAAACTCTAACCACAGCCTGGAGTTTGAGCCTGAAAAGGGCTCAAAGTTGACTCAGCTTTCCATTTGTCTGAGGTCAGTAAAATGACCCAGACTGTTGGGGGCAATAGGCAAATAATACACTGTAAACTGCCCAGAAATACTGTAAAGCACTATAGGGCTTCAAGCCTAAAATGCTATGCCCTGTTACCACTCTATTAATCAGCAGCAAAAATCCTGTATTGAATTCACATAAGAACCTAGAGACCAACTGTGTCACCAATTACTTATACTTATTTTATTTTCTTACCCTTTTGGACATTGCTGGAAAAATGTGGTCATATGTTGAAGAAGGAATGGCCAGCAATCAGGTCTGTTTTCAACTATAATAATTAGAGGGTGAGGAGAGTTTCTGTGAGAAAACAAAAATGAGGAGAAATAAAACTTGCAAATCTGATTATCCTAAAAATAAACACAACCATAAATTCAGTATTTTAATAAAATAGAGAGTTGCCCATTAGATATGCTTTGTTAATAGAAGAGGAGTACATGTTCATGGATACAGAATGAAAGCTGTATTTAAAGGCAATACATTACTAACTCTTTAATGACCTTCATGAATGGTGATAATGACTCTAATGAAGATATGTTTATTATTGTGATAGCAGAAATTTTTCCTACAATATGTTCCTAAAGGCATAAATTTTAAATAATAAATTCATAACATTTCTTCTTTGATGTGAATGAATATATGCGTACAATTTCATACTATACATACTGTGTTGTGCCCTCCTTACTACTGTCTCTTTTCAGATGCTCAAAGGCCATTACAAAGAAAAAATGATAATAGAGGAAAAATACTGGGTAATATTTCATATTTTCTGATATACAGGATGTAGCTTGTTCAGAACTGTATTCCACCCACTCACCCAAATGAAAAAATATGAAATTGCCTCTGTTAAAATTCATTCTGATTTTCTGGCAAGTTTTGGCTTTGATTTTGTTGCTGTTAACTGTGATATTCAATTTCATGTCATTTGCAATTTTACTTTTCACCTTGCCATCCAAGTTATTATTTAATTCTAAAGAACTCTCTATACAAACTCTGACTCTATATCACTCCACTAAATACACCTTTCCAATTCGCTTGTTAAGTTTCAAGTTTTTAATAGCTATTGACCCACCTAATAGACATACTATAAACTAAATTGTTAATTAATGGTATAGGCTATGTTGTAAAATACTTTGCTGACTAATTTCTTTTTGTGTTCAAAGTATTCTCCTGATCTGGAGGGAGGGAGGGAGGGAGGGAGGGAGGGAGGGAGGGAGGGAGGGAGGAAGGAAGGAAGGAAGGAAGGAAGGAAGGAAGGAAGGAAGGAAGGAAGGAAGGAAGGAAGGAAGTCTGATAAGATTTGTTCTCACCAAATCCATACTGAATTCCAGTAATCAATGTATTTGCATTCAAAGTGTTTATAGACCTGTTGTTTTATTATCTTCGCAAATATCTTTCAGGTATCAAATTTCACTTCACCCAAATCCTTTCGTCTCTTTTTTAAAAAGAATCAATTACTCTCTTTAAATTGTCTGGCATTTCACCAATTCTCTGAGCTTTTTCACAGTTAATGGATATAGATTTGATCAAAAAATTAGGTTATATCTATAATGCAGGAGGTTTTTACTTTGGCTTTGGAGATTTAAACCCTTTCACTGTAAATATGTGTCTATTAACCTCAAGCCGCATTTCTATCCCTTCATCATTCTCCATAATTGTCTACTTGAACATATGCTGCTGATTGGAGAATACTAAGCCAAAGGTTTAGCCGAAGTTTTATTTTATTTATTTATGTACAGCCTTTATTATTTTTACAAATAAGTCAAAGGAGTGAACATAACCAACACATCTTCCTCCTCCTATTTTCTGACAACAACCCATTGAGGTGATGTGAGCTAAGAGAGCGTGTCTGACCCAAGGTCATTCATTTGGTTTTCATGGCCAAGGTGGGACTTGAACTCATAGTCCCTTGCTTTCTAGCCCAGTGCCTTAACCACTAAACCAAAATGACTTTCCAGCTTTAGGCTTTCCCCCCAAACCTAGTTCTTCTTTTTTTGTAGTTGTTGCCTAATGAAGCGGATTTTATTATATTTTTAGCAACCAACATTTCAGGCAATTTTTTTATTTGCACACCTGCAACTAATACTTATTTGCAGATTTCATATTTTCACATTTATCTACTGATTAAATGTATTTATAACTACAAAAATGAACATTTGTGACATTTTTGTGATATAATGGGTTGTGAAGATAAACTTGAGAAATAGGAGGAAAAGTCACAGCCAATACAATAGTCAGATAAAGAGAAATCTTGCAAGGTTTGATTACTGTAACCCTGTAATAAAGAGTTTTAATATTCATAATGTTGGGGTTTCAGTCTTTTTTACTTCAAAGTGCTAACATTAGTCTTGTAAATCCGAATGTTTCTTTCAGTTCCTTGCCTTAATAGGGAAGGTTAAGCTTCAGATATTTTCTCAAATTCCATTCTTGATTTGGATTTATCTGATTTATTGATTATTATTTATTATTTACTCAGATTTATCTGATCATTGCCTTGACTGTGGCTCTTCCTGAGCCAAGGTGGCGCAGTGGTTAAATGCAGCACTGCAGGCTACTGCTAGATCAGCAGTTCAGCGGTTCAAATCTCACCGGCTCAGGGTTGACTCAGCCTTCCATCCTTCCGAGGTGGGTAAAATGAGGACCCAGATTGTTGGGGGCAATATGCTGACTCTCTGTAAACCACTTAGAGAGGCCTGAAAGGCCTATGAAGCGGTATATAAGTCTACTGCTATTGCTATTGCTATTGCTTCCTCTTAATCTCAAGGAACATGTGGTCATTTATGGACATGCAGAATGGAGAAAAATTGGGTTGTCCAAGACACATATTCTTAGCTAAAGTTTCAGTACTCATTAATTTAGTGTTCAAAATGACTTTATAAAATCAATACTGCAAATAATGAGAATCCTTGGTACTTGCAATATTAATCATGTTACCATTCAAAACAACATGCCAAATTTGACTGATTTAAGGCATACCTAATTGCATATAAGTCAAGCTGTTGCTGTTCTTCACTTTGTGATGTCTTCAAGGCTTGCATCTGTAATAGCTTTACAATGATTTTTATCAAGCCCTGGACATTCCTATCAAAAGCAAAGTAAAAATGCATGTTCAATCAACAGATTTCTACAAAAAGAGAAACATTTTCATGATGTCTCTTAACATATTTTTAATTTGAAATAACTTACCAGTATATATCATTAATGCAGGATCAAAACATAATTCAATATACCATTTTTCATTTGGTTTGTTCTGATTCCTATAGCTATGTGCCCAGTTTTACATAGTAAATTATCTCTTAGGCATTATCAGAAGACAGCCTTAATTTTGAAAATATTCTCTTTGGAGATATAACAGGTCATATATGCATACACCAGAGATCCTTAAGTGTCAGTCCTGATGTCAGCAAAAAGTCAATTAACAGCATACCAGTACTTAGTTTAACTTTGATTAAATAAACCAACTTTATATTCCTTCCTTTATTCTAACCATCTCAGTCTTTAATCCCTTCAAGTAATATCATTGAATCTTATTGTTTCTTTGTTCCTTATCACAAAACTCTTCAAAACATTAACAAGCCACTTTTTTTAAGTATAGCAAAATTACCCAGGTCACTCTCTTCCTTTTGCTGTTTCGGTATCCCTTTTAATTGTTAAGACATCAGCAAAGTTTTTGTATGTCTAGTGTAGAATCTTTTTCCATGACATTCTTATAGAAATCTACCATGTTTCCCTGAAAATACGACCTACCCCGAAAGTAAGTCACAGCTTGATTTTTACAAGTGCACCCAATATAAGCCCTCCCCCAAATAAGCCCTAATTAAAACCCTGTTCACTTCAGGGTGCACGGGTAAAAGTTAAGCTAGGGTGGTAATAGGGGGGTGGAACTCCCCTACTACTTACCTTTGGACAGTTGCAGCCAGGCTTCACACACCTTGACACCTGCCCTGCTGGCTCATTTTTTCTGCAGCTGACAAGGCCAGCACAGCTTTCCTGACGGCCTCTGCAGCCGATAACAGAGCTCCAGATCAATCCGGAGCTTTGTTATCGGCTGAAGAGGCCTTCAGGAAAGCCTTGCAAGCCAAAGAAGTTCCTGAAGGCCTCTAACAATGATAAGGTGGCCGGGGACGACATGTGCAAGGGATATGAGTCAGTGAATTATATTCCACCCAAAAATAAGAGCTGGTGCCTTTTTTGGTGGAAAAAATTATAAGACAGGGTCTTATTTTTGGGGAAACATGGGTACTTTCAACTCAGTCCTACTCTTATCAGGTAGAACTTGCTCCACTTCCATAAAATCCTTTAGACACAGTCTATCTATAGAGTCACCTCTAGTGTTAAATTTAATTTCTCAGTCCATTGTACAAAAGTATTCTTCAAAATGTCTAATGTTAAAATAATTCATTTCATTCTGTAACTATAAATTGAGTTTAAGAGTTTTTCTCTTCTAACTGTAATTTTAATTCCTTCTGGTTTCCCTTAGTATCCATTTTTTAAAAATCTTCTATGATGTTTTAAAACGAAACAATTTTCACATGGGAAAGGTTGCTTATAATTAATTCCAAAATCTTATTGCAAATTTAACTGGATACTTAGTCCATTTTTATCTTTCTAAAATTAAAGTTTTAATCATTCTTGCTGTTTATTCCATAATTTTCTTAAAGTTCTTAAATTTACTGCTAAAACTTCTTTCACTGTTTGAAGGAAATTCACATACTGTAGTGTTATAAAACTCACACAATCCAAAAGTTTCTAATAGCTGAAAAACAGTTAATAAACATTTTCCAAAAGTAATTAGAAAAGGAAGTATATGAACCTAGTGTCCTTTTGAAGGGAAAAAAAAAACCATACTGAAGACCAAGACAAAATGGATACTGTCTTCCAGGCTTCTAAAAGCCAACTGAGAGGGGAACCCAAGGTCTTGACTGGCTCTTTGCATCCATTTTTTTAATTGTGCTATATATCATCCCTCTTCTTATACTGTGGTGAATTAGGGAGTGGACTCTTTCTGAGCCCCTTTCATATATTTTCTGCATGTTGTGGACTTAAGTTTTGTTTCACCCATCACTTTGGTGAAAGAGCTTGCATATTTCCATCAAGGTCACCTTCCTTACTGTCTACAGCCCATTTGATTATGTATTGTTAAGTTGGTGTTGACTCTTAGCAATCATCTAGATTTTGTCCATGACCTGTTCCTAACCTAATCCTTCAAATCTTCCAATGGTATATAAATCACCATTGTAATTGAGTCCACTTACCTTTCTGCTAGTTGTCCTCTTCTCTTTCACTCTCAGCATTACAGCCTTCTTCAGAGAGCTCTGTCTTTGCATAATTAATCCAAAGTAGGATAATTTCAGCCTCCAGTGCACCAGCTTGATTGATTTGTTTGATGATCTACTTTTTTATTTTCTTGGCTGTCCATGGTACTCCCAGGAGTCTTCTTCAACAGCGAAGTTAAAAAACAGCAATATTCTTCCTGTTCTACTTCTTCAAAGTCTAATTTTTGCTTTCATAGGGTGCCACAGGGAATGTCATTTCTTGCACTATTCTGATCTTTGTGAGTATAAACACATCACAGCATCTGAACATCCTTTCAAAGACTTTCGCAGCTGCTCTATCTTGTTTGTGATTTATTTGACTGCTCTTTCCTTTACTAATGATTGTTGATCCTGAAAGGTAGAAGCTATTTACCACTTAGATATCTTGTGAATTCTAAGAATGGTTGTTCTAGCTGTTGTCATTTGTTTGTCTTCTTTATATTTAATTTCATTTCCATTTTTTTCTTTTTAACTATTATTACTAGAGCTTAGAGATCTTTTGTATTTTCAGCTTAGGTTATTGATTTTTCTTCCTCCAAAGTAACATATTCACATATTCATCTGCTTCCAATCAAAATTCCCTTAATATATATATTCAGGATATGGGTTGAATAAATGGATAGTATAAAGTCAGTCCTACAAGGTAGATCAAACTGAGAAACTAATGTCAGGTAGATTAATACTATTTTTATTATAAAAGCTATAGTAACAGAATCTTGCAAGTCTGAATATGCTCCTTTCCTTTATCTCCACTGAATTAGGGAATGGGCTTACCAAATTACTCTCTTGATGCAGCTTCAGTCTCCTTTTACCTCCCAACTGTCCATCAAGGCCATTCCCTGTCATCAACACTTTTCTCACCCCTTCGCTGACCTGAAACCAATGTGTTTTATTATGTACTATCCATATTGTGGCTTCCTGATCTATATATATACATATTTTCTTGAGGGCTTGAGGACAATGATTGAGGACAATGAGATGTCCTGGGATTCCCAATTTTTTTAATTGACGTTTCAGTTTCATATGTTGACATAAACAAAAGCATTTCTATACAGCAATGAAGCACATGCTGACTTCTTTCTGGTATTTTTTGGCTTTCTTAATTATTCAGCATGCTCAGCAATATATTTTGTGGCTTAGCATTTTTTAGCATCAGCTTGAACATCTGGCATCTCTTTTTCTATGTAGGCTCCAATCTGCATTGGATGATCTCAAGCATTATTTTGTTGATATATCAAATTAAGGATATTGTGTAATAGTTTGCATACTCTGTTAAGTCTTCTTTTTCATATTGGGATATAAATTTCCCAATCTGTTGGCCACTGTGTTGTCCTCCAGATTTGCTTCATTAGAATCTTCACCCATTTTGCTAATAGCTTGGTTAGAATCATTACTGATTCTTCTTCTGTTGGTTGCCATATTTAAGCAAATATTCCACCCATTTCTGCACCTTCTGACTAGGTAAAGACTGGATGTTGATTTAATTTCATCTTCTAGTACTAGAGGTTCTTGTAAGTAGAAATATCTTCTATAATATCTTGGACATTGACAACTTCATTTTACAGTATTTAAGGCTATTCATTCCTTTTTTTGAATCAGTTGAAGCTATCTACTGGCATCCTTTAGCACCGTGATGGTGAACCTGTGGCACGCGTAGTCATATCTTCAGGCCCTAGCTTGCTCCAGTGCGGCCAGCTGATTTTCAGCTGGCCCACCCACGCTGCCCTTCCCTTCCCAGGAGTCTCCACATGATGCCAGATAAGTACAGAACTCATGCGGTGGCTCTGGGAGGAAATTTTTGGCCTCCGGAGAGCCTCCGGGCAGGCAGGGGAGAACGTTTTCATCCTCCCCAGGCTCCCAGAAAATCTCTGGAGCCTGGGGAGGGTGGAAAATGGGCCTACCTGGCTCACCGGAAATTGGGAAATGGGCCATTTCAGGCCTCCGGAGGCTTCAATGAGGCCTGCTAGGCCCAAAACAGAGCGCAGGTGATCATACACACATGCGTGAGAGCATGGGGGGTTGCATGCGCATAGGAAGGGGTTGGGATGCGGGGGGATTGAATTATGGGTATGGGTATGGGCATGCGCATGCGTGCTTTTGGCACCCGTGGGGAAAAAGGTTCTCCATCATTGCTTTAGCATATTAGTTTGAGGTTACAACCCACTTCTAGAGTTCAGAGATATTTTGGAAGACTTTCTATGATTTCCATGTTTGTTTCCATCTTTAGTATCTTTACAGAAGTACTCTTAGTACTGTTTTTTGTCTCTTCTAACAGCTTTCTGAAATTGTTTGATAGGTTTCTTCTTGAGATTTTGTTTTTCTTGGCTCTGGCTTCCTTTCCTTGGTAATTTCCATGATCTGTTCTGACATCCTATGTTGATTTCTTGTTTCTTTGTCTTTGGCAGTGTCTTTTCACATTCCTCCTTAACAATTTTGTTATGTTCAATCCATAGTTCCTCTGATTCTCTGTCAATGAGGCTCAGGATTTGCAAGAAATTCCTGATGTTCTCATTGAAAATGGGGCTTATATGCTCAAGAAGATATTGCAGAAATTGTTTTATTTTCCTGTTCTTGTTTAGCTTAACTCCTGCTCTTACTTTGACAAGTAAACTAGTTTTCTTTAACCCTCTTCAGGACTTGGATTATATTTTTCAGTGATACCCTAATGTACGTTATATGCTGGTAATACACAGCTAGCGTTTAATAGAGTATTTTGGTAGTGTATAAAAAAAAGATTGCTGTTTTACTGTGCTGGGTTAGGGGTTGAAAGGGATGTATTGCTTTTAATAGTTGAAGCAAGGCATGTTCAAAATGTAATTTTTTGAAAGTTAGAATGTAGAAATATGTTTTGATGGTACAAATCATAGAATCTCTGACTTTGAGGGTCAATGACCTTATAATACAGTACAGGTGAAAAACCAAATTACTAACCTTGAGCAATAAAACAACCTCTATGCAAAGAGCAGAAATCTGTAGGTGATTAAGCTTCAGCGTCATTGCAATTATTCTTTTTCATCATTTACCTATTTATTTTTTGCTGCACCACTCTCTGCTCCAACATTTATCTAACTCCAATTTAAGAATACAAGAGAAGAGGCAGAACATCAACGAACATGTTTAGCTTTGGCAAACTTCCATAAAATCTGTTTGGGTTTGGGTTGACAAAAACCTCATGAACACTGAATCCATAGTCAATTCAATAAGATCACTGGGGTCTCAAAAGAAATGGCAAAAAAAAAGTATTTGGTTGTGTTTTCATTCACAACACCAAAATGTTTGAATGATGCTGAGAATACCTTTGAGCATTATAAGGAAACTGTTACATGCCCAACAGCTTTCTTGGAAGAAAAGCATTGTTATTTGACCCAGGCTCAAGACCTGTAGAGAGAATCTCTGAATGGCAAAAAGAGAGAGAGAGATTGTGTGTTCCATAGATCAGGAAAAACAACTTGACTCTGAAGCCCCATCACTATTTAATGTTTGGACACTGGGAAAGGAGGGACACTGGAGCAGAAAATAGCAGAGGTGTCAGCCCTGTGAGGTAGGCCAGGTCACCAGAAAGGATTCCTGGAATGTTCTTTGTTGCAATAAGGTAAAAAACAGGATCTAGAAAAACCTGTCCAAGTTTTTCTCTGCTGCATTATATATTAAACAAAACCGAGGTAGAGTTATTTTGCATCTTTCTCATGCTTTCCCCTGTCTCAGGATTGTACAGGTAATCCTTGATTTACAACCGTTTGTTTAGTGACTGTCCAAAGTTACAACAGCACTGAAAAATGTGATTTATGACCAGAGTTCAAAGTTATGACCTTTGCAGCATCCCTATGATCATGTGATCAAAATTCAGATGCTTGGTAACTGGTTCATAATTATGACTGCTGCTGTGTCCCAAGGTCATGTGATCATCTTTTGTGACATTCTAACAAGCAAAGTCAGTGGAGAATCCAGGTTCACTTAACAACCACGTTACTTACTTAAAAACTGCAGTAATTTACTTAACAACTGTGACAAGAAATGTCATAAAACAGGGCAAAACTCACTTAACAAATGTGTCACTTAACAACAGAAATTTTGGGCTCAACTGTGGTTGTAAGTCAAAGACAACCCATATAATTTTTTTCTACCTTATTATCTCATTCCTTCCTTCCTCCATGGCTCTTTCGCGTTTTCCCCAGGGTCAAACCTACCTTCTTTTTACAAGATGGTATCACTGATTCTGAACTACAAAATCAAAAGAGCTGATCTTTAATTAAAGGAAATGACCATCACCTGGCTGAAGGAATGAGGCTGAGTGCTGTGTTAAGAATGTAGCCAAACTCTGCATGATCTTGTTTGACAAGCTTCACCACAGCCTCACAGCAGGTTGTCCGGACCATCATATTGTCACTGCAGGACTTTTCCCAGAGCAAATTTAACGCTGGGGTCTGGAATCAAAGAGAGAGGAGAAACAAGCTCCATTATTCAGGACTGATGACATAAATTCAATTATTGTTCTCGCAGCTATTCTACTTCAATTGATATCTGAGCAAAAACAGAGAAAGTTAAGGAATATTTGACTCTTTCCTCACTTGCCACTGGGTGAATATATAGTTAATTTACCTCAAACTCAAAACTAGATAAAATTTACCAATGTGATACAAGAAACTGTTGACATGGAAGACTCCTGCTTTTACTAGTTGTGCAAGACATTGGAGCGTGGCTGGAATATCAAATATCACTCTCAGGACAGTATGGGAAATAAAATAATATATGAAAAAGGAATTTTCAGTAGTGGCCTCATGATTAGGGAAGCACCTCATAAAAATAGTTCCCCCCTCCCCTTGTTTTTTGGCATTTAGAATATAAGTTTCTGGCATCCCAAAGGTGCTTTTTCAAGAGGCAACTGAACTTGAAAAAGCACCTTTGGGACAACCATGACCTGGATGGCTGAGAATCTCCATAGACATTAGGTGTCTGGCATCTTTTGAGACAGTTTATTTTAGAGTTTGCTATGAATTTATTAGGATTGACATTTAATTTTAATTTAATCAAAATCTGTAATTTAATTCTGATATGGCTGGTAGTTATCCTATTGCAATTTTAATATTTGATACTTCTAAAAATATAGCTACATTTTTTTAACTGCACCTAACCATTTAAATCAGTCAATCGATTGCAAACACGTTTGGTTATGGACTGAACTTCCTAATGGAAACCAGTACTTTAATTTTTACTCTCCTCATTTAGAATTGGCCAAAACATAAAAAGCCTGTTTCAAAAGTCAAACTATTTAGCATGGCAAATATTCTATGAGAGGACAAAATATTTGGCCTTCTAATAAAAAAAAAAAAGGCATGTTTCCATTTAATACTCAGAAAAATATCTAGTGGATAGTTTATAGTTTGCTACACTTTTATTGTATATATGGAATGTGTATGTGTATGTGTGTGTATATTGAAAAAACGAGGCCTGTAGAATGCTTGGGAAGCCTGCAGATTGCAAAAACTGTTGTTTTTTTTTAATTTACCTCTTCAAAATCATGGTGTGTCTTATACTCTGGTGCGTATTATAGTCCAAAAAAACCCGGTAATTTTGAGTCCAGCTTGCTTTCTAAGTTCTAGCTATCGCACAGGGTTATTAAGGAGAGAAACAGGAAGAGGGAATTCTATGTATGGTATATTGTCCTTGTCTCTTGAATGAAAGCCAGATATAAAGTGATCAAGCACTAAGTAAGCAAAGTTGCAACAAATAGTTTTAGCTCCAACAATTCTAAATTTAAGTTCAGAAACGTAAGTTTTATTCCATTTAACTCTAATGAACAAAGTAAACATCAGGAAATAGATAATGGAATAGGAAAATGTATTTTATATCAGAACCAGGTAATCTATTGCTAGATTTTGGAAATCTTTTGAAAATCTTTCTTCAATTATATTACAGATTTTTACAAATCTCAGCATCTCTCAGTCAAGACAAACAATTGATGAAAATCAAACAAATTTCTATACAAATAGTCCTTGAGTTGCTGTTCGCATTTATGACCGTTTCAGCATCCCTGTGGTCACATGATCAAAATTTGGACACTTGGCAACTGGCATGTATTTTTGATAGTTGCAGTGTCCTAGAGTCATGTGATCACATTTTGCGACTTTCTGAGAAGCAAAGTTAATGGGGAAGCCAGATTCACTTAAGAACCTTGTTGTTACTAACAGCTGCAGTACTTCACTTAACAAACTGTGGCAAGAAAGGTCATACAATGGGGCAAAACTCACAAAAACTGCCTGGCTTAACAACAGAAATTTTGGGCTCAGTTGTGGTTGTAAGTCAAAGACTATCTGTATATGCCAGTTAGTTAATTTTTTGTTTATTTACTTCTGGTAATTGGGACCAGAATTTCCATAGCTAAATGATGCAGTCAGAAAGTATAAAATCATATGACCACATTAGCAGGAAGTCCTAGGCAGTTCACAAGCAGGTCAGCAGGCAAGTAAGTGCCTGCTGTGGCCTGACCAAAGTGCAGCCAGGCCAGGGCTGGTTGCTGCCATGGGTGAAAGGATGAGCAAGCCATTCTGCACTCTACCATCCCAAGCACCGAAATTTTGATCACATGACCACAGGGGCATTGTATTGGCCATGACTTCAAGAATCAGGCTTATGTATCATTCAACATTGTCATAACTTTGTACAAAGGGTTGTTAAGCAAGGACTACCTGTAGGTTCTCTTAATTCTTAATACGGGTTACACCAAAGAGCTAAAATTTCACCATACTTGTAAAAACTAGTTTGCACATTTTCAGTAAGAGAAATTCCAGTAGACCAGAGAGCCGTTTAAAGTGTTCCTTGCCTCATAAAATGTTAGTATTCATGCTCTGCATGAATCTACCCATTCTAGACAGTGCATCATTATCATTAGATATTGTTACGTACACCATTTCAATGGGGTTTTTTTTCCTTTCTCATATATTATCCTCTATATTATTCTCTAGCTGTGAAAATTTAAAATTACTGGAATTGAATTTCAATCATGTTGCACCACAAAAGCAGTTCTCAGGGCAATGGGGGAAAGAAAAATGAAAGCAAAGTCACAAACCTGGTTACTGGACTGGCTGATCTTGTTAGATAAAACATTTTCTTTCAGCACTGCAGCAATAAGATGGCCCACAGCCTGTGAATAAACATAAATCACTAAACTATGATGTTTATTGCAGCCAGCAGCAACCACATCCTACCCACCACACACTGCTACATTAGTTAAACAACAACATGAAGGCTAAGGTTATATTGCGGAAAATAATTTATCAAACACAATTCAATAGTAGCAACTTGATATTCTCTTTATCTTCACAGAGAATTCTGAAATATAATATCTTGATGTTAAAAATATGGCCACTCACAACTATTTAGATTGTCAATACAAGTGGATCAGAACTTGCTACCTGAGTAAGCATAGCAAAAATGTATTAAAGTTAATGTTAAAATATTACTAGATGAGGCTTTACTTAGGAGTTACATATATGAGAAAGTCCTCAGTCTCCCTTAAAAAGTGATTTAATAACTGTTCCTGGTAATACAAAAAGTTCTGCCTAGGGCATGAGATACTGTGATCTGTCATTACAACGTCAGCAAATCTGGTGACAGCTGGAGATCAAGAATCACTCCAGAATCCATTAATCTCTTATTTCAAGGAGAATGCAACCAACTCCAAAACGATCTCAAGCTCAATCTCTAACTCCTATGTAATAACAGTACCTCTGTTTTGGCTGGATTAAACAACAGCTTGTTATTTCCCATCCAGTCCATAATGGCACTTTGGCAATGCTCCAGGATATCAAATAACTTACTTGAAACGGGGTGGTAGGAAGCAGCAAAGCAGGGTGTCCTCATCCTGAAGGCATCTCACTCAAAATTCTTCCCCAGGGGTTTCATATAAAGAATTCATTTTTCAACAAGTACAAGTGCCTATGTGTGGATCAATCTATTCAGGCCACATATGGTACACACCAAACAAAAGCTTTCTCACCTGTGACTGAATAAGCGTGTTAGGAAAATCAAGCCTTTTTCTGATTTCTTCAGACATTGTTTGATTAATCTATAGACAAACTTCTGAAATAATAAAAGTAGATATAAAATGTCAACATCATCACTAATTTGGTTTTTACATTTGCTGAATAAACTGCAGTGAATAAACATAAACCAAAAATTTGAGTTTATACATTTACACTAAGCCTATGTCAAACTAACCACATTATGGCTAAGCCATGTGTGCACTCTGAATAAAAGTTATTTAATTGAAAGTCCACAAAAGTCTAAACAATAATCTTGTTAAAATAAGAGCACATAGTGTAACACAGCAGTCCCCAAATTTTACAGCTTGGTGGCCCGGGAGGGGGGAGGGGAACCAGCCCACAGGTCGCACAAATTGAGCTGTGTGTTTATGCACTGGCCAGCTGTTGGAGCAGCTTGGTTTGAAACAGACTGTGGTCTGGTAATTGTAGACCCCTGGTTTAGCATATTCAGAGATCTGAAATAGACATAAACAGTTATCTGTGGAGATTCTCAGTCACCCAGGTCATAGTTGTCCCAAAGATGCTTTTTCAAAAGGAAACTGGACTTTTTTTTTCTTAAAGACTTTCGCTTCTCATCCAAGCAGCTTCTTCAGTTCTGACTGAGTCAGAATTGAAGAAGCTTCTTGGATGTGAAACAAGATGTCTTCAAGGAAAAAATAAAGTCCAGTTGCCTTTTGAAAAAGCACCTTTGGGAGATAAATTGTTACATTATGGTGAAAGGAACCAATTTCTATGTTATAGCTATGTGCTGGAATTTCCCTTTGTAACATCCATTTGTATCATTTTAATATTTCTGACATTAGCCACAAAATGATTATTATTATTTTGGCATATATAAACTGACATATTATGTTACCTGTAGGGTCTCAACAATTTTGTTAACTTTCTTGAATGCTTGAGTGTACTTGGCCTGCAATATTTTAAAAGAGCTGTTTTTCCATTATAGTCTGTGGCAGCCTTCATTACTCTGGTGCCCTCCTGATGGTTTGGATTTTCATTCAAATTCCCAGCATGTTGCACAGTAGATATTCACATCATAGTGTAAAACATCTGGAAACACCAGTTTGAGAAAGAGTGCTGTAGATGTATTGCGGGAACTGAAAATGTTTTTCCCAGTACATATGTTGCTGTGAGCATAGCACATATACTGAAGCACTAAAGGACTAGAAGGGAGATGTCGTTTGTCTAACAGTCACATGTGAACTTAAGCAACCACGTTATAGCTTTTTAGATAAAGAATCTTGCTCAACATCAGGTATGAACCATTCACTGAACCAGTTGCAGAGAAGATTCAACTGTACAGCTATAGATGAAGAGCTACTGAAAGATCTTTTTTTAAAGCAGTCTTGGAAGCTTAGTCTGCTGCCCTAACAATCTTCCAAATTACTATATGTTCATTTTGTTGAAAACAAACAAACTGTTGAGAACAGTTATCTTTATTGCAGAAAGTAATAATAAACTATAAATAAAGTAAAGTAAACTATAGTAAGGTTTTTTCAACTTAAAATAATTGCTAATTTGTTTCTATTGCTTTATATTTAAACCAAAGCTCTGTCCTTGTAGCTGCTTGTTTTTGTCTAGGACCGAGATGGCGAACCTATGGCACATGTATCACAGGTGGCACACAGAGCCATTTCTGAGGGCACGTGAAGCGTTGCCCTGTCAGCTGATTTTCAGTCTTGATTTTCAGCCGTTTTTGCCCTCCGGAGGCTTTTTGAAGCCTCCAGTGAAAAACCACCCAACGCACTTCCGGGTTGCGTGTTGGGCCATTTTTCACCCTCCCCAGGCTCCCAGAAAGCCTCTGGAGCCTGGGGAGTGCAAAAAAAGGACATGTTTCCTGCCTCCAAGAGGGAGGCCATTTTTGCCCTTCCCAGGATCCTAGAAAGCCTCTAGAGCCTGGGGAGGGTGAAAAACGGACCTACAAAGCTCACCGGAAGTTGGAAAACAGGCCATTTCCAGCCTCTGCAGGGCCTCCGGAGGTGGTGGGAGGCTGTTTCTGCCTTCCCCAGGCTCCAAGAAAGTTGTGCGCACATGAGCGGGGCGCAGGGGGCACGGCACAGGGGAGCATTAAATTATGTGGATGGGCACACAAGCATGCGCAACAGCGCGCATGTGTGTACTTTTGGCACCTGAGGCGAAAAAGGTTCGCCCTCACTGGTCTAGGAGATGAAGAAGGGATCATACCAGAACTATCCCTGCCTGATTTTACCCTGACAACAATTTTGAAATGTAAGCTGCTCAGACTGCTAGTGAACTACTTAGCAATCTGTAAGCAATTTGTAAACTGCCCAGAGATGCTTTACAAAGTGGGATGGGTGGCTTATAAATTAAACAAATAAACATGCAATTTGAACCTAATTTCCCATCCTTAGTCCAATCCTTTAACCATACAGTACACACAAAAGACACTGAACTGAAGTGCCTTTTTAACAAGATGCTTGGGGGTGGGATCTGTTCTGATTTTTTACCAGCTGAATAAGGTATTAGCTCATCTTATTTATTTATAATTACTCTTCTGTAATATCAATACATTGTCAAAATTCTGAATCCTTCTCTTAATCCAGTCAGATTTTTTTGCCTGAAATCCTAGATCATTGTATTCCACGTCACAGTGGATACAGAAAATTTATACCAGGGGTGTCAAACTGGCAGCCCATGGGCTGGATGCATCATGTGCAGGCCATGCCCAACCCATATCCACAAAGGGAAAAAAACATCACGTGGCAGCAATTGGACACCATGAGTTTGACAGCCATGGTCTATACCAGGGGTAGTCAACCTTTTTATACCTACCGTCCATTTTTGTATCTGTTAGTAGTAAAATTTTCTAACCGCCCACCGGTTCCACAGTAATGGTGATTTTATGAAAACGTAATGAAATTTTTTAAATAATGCTATGATTTTTTTTAAAAAAGTCAATTAAATTTTTAAAAAGGAAAGTGCTTCAGTATTGGACAAAACCCCTACCACCCACCATGAAAGCTGGAACACCCACTAGTAGGTGGTAGGGACCAGGTTGACTACCACTGGTCTATACCCTTATTAAAATGCCAGGTTTTAGAAATATAAGAAAATCAGATCAAGATAAAACACTTCAGAATTGTTTCCATCTTCATAACATATAAGCTGTACAATCAATTAAAAAACAAACTGAAAATTGTCTTGTGGTGAATTTAAAAAAAAAACTGGCATTTTAATAGGGGTGTATAGACTGCTTACAGTATATCCACTATATATTAACTTTTGTTTTGCTTTAACTTTCTGGTACTATTGCTCTATTTTTTAATCATGTCACATATTCTGTGTCAGCAAACATATATCATGTTCAGGCTGAGGGTTGTCAATCCTATTGCTCCAAGAACACCGGAAAAGGCATTGGATGTTTACAGTATGAAAAACCAGATGAGTAGAGGTGAGTACTCTGCAATATCATTTAAAATGTTAGCTGACATGTATATGAAACATTCAGCCTTAAAAGTGTTTGCATCAACTGAGTTTTATCCATGTCAAAGAGAGTGACAGTCTACATGTATTAACTGAAGAATATAACAATTTACTGCATCATCAGGAACCTTGCTTCATATCTTCACAGAGCAAGTTTGGAGATAAAGGACCAAGGATGGGACCAGCATACACTAGTCTGCTCCTATCATACCTGCTTTAACACCACCTTTAAACTTCTCCACTGTACAGCATGTCTTATAATAGTGCCAAGCGCCAAGTTAGGAAGGATTGCGTCTCTAAAATTCTGAAGCAAGTTGAAATAGTACTCGTTTGAATCAAGCCTTGTGCTATAGTCCAAAGCTCTGTTCTTGTTGTAGCAGCTTAGGTTTGTTACACAATTCTAATTCATCTTATTCATGTTGCAGTGGTTTTAAATTAATTTCAAATTTTATATAAACAAATCTAAACATTTTTTTAAAAGCAGCATGGAATTTCAGAAGACTCTGGTAGCCCTATAATCTAACAAGGACTACATACAACTAGATAAGTAATTTCCCCAGAAGTGAACTAACTGCTAAACCATTACAAATCTCAGGAAAGACTCTAGACCTCTATTATTTCAGCTTTTTAGAAATGGTGGGCTGCAACCCCACCATTGCCAGACAGCCAAGCCATTCTGCATGGAGATTATAAAAACTAGGAGACCAACTGATGGGGGACTTCAGCTTGTGGAAGCTTGCCTTAGATTAGAATAAACTGCAGCGACCGAATTAGGGAATGAGAAGAGCGTGTTGCCTTCTTAAAACGTGGCATGCATCAACTCAATCCAGAAGAAGAAAAGACATTAAAAAGTTTGAATTACTTTCCAATTGCACGCTTCAACAGCCCTGCGCCACCCCCTAACACTGCAGAGGCGTGCAGATCCACTATTGGAAGGCTACGATGGGCAGCGTTCGAAGCAAGCGTTTCAAACCGAAAGCAGCCTCTTAAGGCCGAAACAGGCGCTCACCTGCGTTCACTCGAGATCCCTCTGTCAAACCCCGCAGCAACGTCCCGTGGCCGGAGACGCGGTATACAGCGCAGGCTCAGTAGCGATTGTTCGGTCGCCCTGACTCACAAAAGGGCAGGTTGGCTACATTGTTGCTTCTGAGCATGCCCGGGAAGAGGATTATGAGGAGGGAGGAGGTGGAGCCGCGTTACAAATAAGGAAGATTTGGTTTCGTAGAATGGTGTGTTAAAGCTGCTGAAGTGTCGGTGACTTGTCAATTTTCTGTGGGCTGTTTTTAAATCTAATATGACTGATTTTTCACTTTCTTCATATTGTTTGTACGTACTGTGTCGCTGCTTATTACAGTCATACATAAGCCTATATATAGCTACAATGAAGCAATTAGAAATCTCTGAGTTATTTAATAGACTGAACATGGAAGAGAATTTAATGACCTGGAAAAGTTAATTTCTTCATACACTATTGTTTAAAAACAGCTGCCTCAAAAAAAAATCCATATCTACAAAATAACATAAATACAATAAAATTAACCCACCCTCCAAACCAAACCACTCTAATTTTATTTAAAATGTGTGGGATTCTAACTAGAGTTAAACAATTTATTCTGTTTTATTAAAAAAGTCATCCTAGGCATAACACTGTTACATAAAAACAATTAAAACACTATACTATGACAATATATCCATCAAAATAAAAATAGCCTCAAATTACAATCCCATTAAAGAAATGATACTAAAACACATAAACATTAATTCAAATAACTGGTTAAACAAAAAGATTTTCTGTAATACCAAAGTTGGGGAAAGGTATTTTATAATAAATTAATACAACAAAATATTTCTCCCTTACTCTATTCACACTTTGTGCTAAGCTATAATTCATTCATAGTTTATTAAACTAATATTGCCTGAGATTGCATAATACACAAAAATATAATTTACAAATTGAAGTGGCTAGGTCTGTACAATATACTAATCATGTTATGTGAAAGCCACATTGTGGCTCAGTACAATGTGTATATTATAGACAGTGTGAGCAACATTCAATACTCTCAGATAAAAGATCTGAATATATTGGATTGTGACTTTAAAAAAAAATTCTATGAAAATGGGCACCAAATATTCTATTTAGTTCTCATTTCAGATCTGTTGGTGAAACAGAGAAACTAATAAAGCACTTTTCTTTTAGAGAAACAATCCTAATTGTTCATATAATTCTAAGTATGAAATATTTTATTGTGGTCATTAGTTAGCATAAAGGAAATCAATATGCAAATAACCAAACCTGAATTGATAATATCAGACTAGTTAGGAGAAACTCCTACAAAGAATTTTAATTCAAAAAGAGAAGTTATTTGTCCTGGGTACCCATGGGTAATGAATGAATGAGTGGAAATGACTTTGGTAGGCAGACAGAAAATCCACAACCTCAATAATACTGTGATAAACGAAATTTAAAAGGAAATGGTGGCAGAATGTCTCACGTTGTTTCCTAGTTTTCAAGAAAATAAAAGGGACGGAAGAGAAGAGTTCTTTCAATCATTTTTAAAAAAATATTGCTTTTAAAATAATAAAAAAGACAACAAATAAAACACAAGGATAATTATAATACATTTTCAAAGACTAAGGCTGGATATTAAAAGTTTTAAAAAGTGAAAAATACAACATAGAAAATAAAGGAATTAACATTTATAGTTTATACATATATACATATACACATACATATACATACACACACATAACATGCATACGCACACACACAGAGACAGAATAGAATATTCAAGTACGATATATTTCTAATATATTTATAGAAATCAAACTATCATTCTTTTCAAAATTCTGCTAATTCAATCTTACAATAAAGATGGAAGTAATCAACTCTGTCAAAGAATCCAAATTTTTTGCCGCCAAAAACGTGACAGAACCCTTCCCCCACCTTTATTGGCTCTCAGAGGTCATGTGACTCCCTCTGGGAACAGAAAGCTGGCTGGTTATTTAAAGGGCCAGGTGCATCCCCACCTATAGCAACAGATTTTTCTTTGTGAAACAAACCATTGTGATCTGCTAATGGTAACTATCAGGGAGGTCATGCAAAACCAGAAGCAAAGAAAATGTAATGCTTCATGGGTTATACATGGACTACTAGCCTATTGTATTTAAAGTTCAGAAATAATATTGGGGGAGGGAGTTTAATATCCAGAAAACTAATTACATCAGTCTATCTTGGCAATCTACTGTTTTATTTTAAACTATCACAAATAAAATATTTATATAAAATTTCAAATTGTCATTGTGGAATTTCAGGGCATGCTGCTATTTATACTGTCATACATCCCAATTCACATTTTTCAGCAAAGAAGGATTCTTCTTTATACATGCTATTTTAATCACTTTCAGCTTATTGTCATAGCTAAGTGGGAGAATATGATTTGCACACACAGAAGTTGGAAGAACATTTGAACTAATGTTCCATCCTGTATAGGAAAACCACTGCTGGAGCATGTGTGACAAATGCCCATCCAAACTTTGTTTGAACAGATCAAGTGAATAAGAGTCCATCTCCCAAGGCAGTCCATTTCATTGTGAACTACACTTATTGGGGAAATGTTCAATCAAGGAGAGAAGCAACCTGAACTGAGGAGAAATTTTCTGAGAGTTAGAACAATTAATGAGTGGAACAACTTGCCTGCAGAAGTTGTGAATGCTCCAACATTGGAAGTTTTAAAGAAGAGATTGGAAACCATTTGTCTGAAATGGTATAGGCCTTCCTGCCTGAGCAGAGGGTTGGACTAGAACAGTAGTTCTTAACATGGGAGATATCGCCCCCCACGGGGTGATTTTGTTTTTCGGGGGGGGGGAATGGAACGAAAAGGGGTGATGCAGGGGCAAAGGAATGGAAGGGGGCAATATGGGGGTGATGGAGCGAGAAGTTTTGGGGACACTTTTGAGACTTTTTTCGTACAGTGAACCGCTGTATATCTGTCATACAAAAACATGAGATCACTTGCTATTAGTGGATTGAAATGTGTTTTAAAATGTTCCTCCAGCTAGCTTCAGTACAGAATGGCGTACATATGTGAATATTCATCGCTCATCTTCATGCGCGTTGCGCAGCAGCCTCTATCACTCTACCCATTCAGTGGCGCGTCATTGGCCAGAATGGGCGGTGATGGAGGGGTGAGCGCTTCTTTCAAAACATCACATGCTGAGTGGCTGTCCCTTGTGATGTCAGCTGTAATGTCAACGTAACTGTTGAAGCTAGGTTTATTGACGTCCACATGTGTTTTATAGTGTTCCAGTGCAGTCTAAAATTTAATTTGCAGTTAGAGCCTTTCATTTCGAAGACCACTCAACATGGCCAAGAAGAGGAAGTGCTACCAATATTCAACAGAATACCTAAAATTGGGATTCATTCCATCTCCTTCCAACGTACAGCTTCTGTTTTGTCTTCTTTGTGAGAAAACATTTTCAAATGAAGCGACTGAAAGACCATTTGGTAAGAATTCATTCGGATAAAGCCAACAAACCGGTGTCATTTTTCCAATCCTTAAAGGCAAGTTTGAGGATCGCAGCACTGTTGAGAAGTTATTTGGAAAATCATCACTCAACGCCGACAAGGGACTCATTTGTTCCTATGAAGTATCTTTGTTGATAGCAAAATGTGGCAAACCTCACACTATCGGAGAAACGCTGATTTTACCAGCAGTGAAACAGATTGTTGCCACCATGTTGGGGCCCAGCGCAAGCACTTTCATGCAACCAATTCCTTTGAGCAATGACACCGTATCAAAAAGAATTGATGAAATGGCTGCTGAAGTGGAAGAAAGGCTTATTGACACCTTGAAAAGTACAGAATTTGTGATGCAGATTGATAAGTCAACGATTCATGAAAATGAAGCCTTGTTATTGGCTTATGTTTGTTTCATCAACGGAAATGAAGAAATCAGGGAAGAACTGTTATTTACTCGAAATTTAGCCACCAACACAAAAGGTTCGTCGATATTTTAAAAGGTTGAAGGGTTTTTTAATGAGAAAAACATCCCTTTGACAAACGTGATGGCATGTGCAACCGACGGAGTTGCATTCATGGTTGGACGATATCGCGGATTTCAAGCTCATCTAAAATTGGATGTACCTGGAGTTATGACTGTCCATTGCATCGTTCATAGACAGCACCTTGTCTCAAAAAATTGAGTGGCCGTTTGCATGAGTCTATACGTTACGTCATTAACGCTGTGAATAAAATTAAGTTGAATGCCCTGAACAATCGACTTTTTCACAAGCTTTGTGAAGAAAATGACGAGGAGTTTGAATGTCTCCTTTTGCACACTGAAGTAAGGTGGCTTTCAAAAGCAAAGTGTTTGCGGCAATTCCAGTTGTTGAATTTCTTGAATCTATTGATCCAAACTTCCACATCTGGATGTAGCTTATCTCGCTGATGTTTTTGACAAGCTGAATGAAATGAACGTAAAGCTGCAAGGAGATAAAATCAATTTTCTTAAGGCCAAAGGAGTAATCTGCTCATTTATTTCAAAATTGGACCTCCTTACAAGCAATAAGAGTCGCCAGGAGTTGTATCAGTTCCCAATCCTTGGTAATGAACGTCAACTCCAAGCAGAAGATTTGGACATTTTTTGCTGCCACTTGAAGCAACTAAAAGAAGATATGGAAACCAGATTCTATGATCTGATAAATCTGGAAGTGCCCACTATTATATTTTCTATATTTTCTCAGTTTTATGGTTTCAATTTTTGTTGTGCTCTTCATGTAAACTTTTTGTGTAGATATTTTTTCTTCTTCAGTTTAACGCATTAAATTTGTCGCTCTGATTTTTGTGGCTTTCCTTCTGTAAAAATTTTCTTTGTGTCTTTTTAACCCTTTTTACATTGTGCATGAATATATATTTTCCTCGAATTTTAATTTAGTATCAGAATTTTTGTCTTGAAATTCTTAGTTCCTGCATTACGGTTTGTTCTTATGCCCTTTTTGTATTTCTTTTTGTGTCTTAAAATTCACTTGGAATTAAATCATTAAATGTTACTGTTTTTTCGGGCATTTCATTTTCTTGCAATTGAATTTTGTTTTCAGTGGTCATTGCATTTAAGTGTCTTGAATAAATAAGTTAATAATGAAATACATGTATCACGAAGTTTGGGAGTAAAGTGATGGGTGGCATCAGAATTTTTCACATAGTTGAGATATGGGAAAAAGACTAAATAAATTATTTGCGTTGATATGTCCTGATGACAAATTTAAAGAAAACAAAAAATGTGTTTGCATAAATTGAAGAATTATTTCCCTGTGTTGTGATTGAGAGATTATGTTGTGGGAGGGGGGTGATGATAACTTCCTCAATGGCTCAAGTGGGCAATTCTTTCAAAAAGGTTAAGAACCACTGGGCTAGAAGACATCCAAGATCCCTTCCAACTTGGTTATTCTGTATTCTATATCCATAATAAAACCTATTTCTTTGTAATGAAGCCATTTGCTTTATGGAAAAACTTTGAACAATCCTGCTCTGTCCTTTTTGTTATATCAGTTGTTTATATTATAGTAGTCCTTGACTTGCAACTTATTTGTTTAGTGACCATTTGAAATTACGTCAATGAAAAAAGTGACTTATGACTGGTTTTCGCACTCCTGACTGTTGCAATCACGTGATGAAAATTTGGCAACTTGGCAATGACAGTTGCAGTGGGGATCATCTTTTGTGATCATCTGACAAGCAAAGTCAATGGGGAAGCCAATTCATTTAACAGCCATGTTATTAATTTAAAACTGCAGTGATTCACTTAACAACTGTGGCAAGAAAGTTTATAAAATGATGCAGAACTCACTTAGCTGTCTCAGCAGTAGAAATTTTGGACTCAATTGTGGTCATAAGTCACGGATTATCTTTGTCAAGTAATGCACCCATTGAAAGCAGAACTCCGAGGCAGGTAGATTTGTCTAAGAACAATTTATTGGATACATCCTATTGGCACAACTGGTGAAAGACAACTAATTAAAAAATGAAATTTCCACCTTTCCCCAAGTCATTGGTCGCATTGTCCAATAGAGGTGCTGGGCGATTGCTTGGTTACTTCACTCCTCCTCTCCCCAGCCACCTGTTAGAGTACCCTTGGTTCCCACAGGAAACTTTTTGTTTTGGGTACAACATCCCCTCCATCTACTTTCCCCCTCCCTGGTCCCTTCTTCCTTCTTGTGGCAACCCTGAAGCCTCAAAGATGGCCTCATTTGATGGAAATAATGTGAATATTATTCAGTAGTGTAAATTTAAGATCCTTGTCCATGTTATTGGAATTCAACAAACTTGTCCATTAATTCAGGAATGCCTGGACAGAAATTATATCTGTAGCATCCAAAGTCCATTAAATAGGGATCTATATAGCTTATGAATAAGGATGATGTAAGAGCTAGGACTTTGTTTTGTAGCATCCTAGCTCCCACTTTTTAAAAATAAAATCAGCAAAGTAGCTAAAATGTAAGCTAGCAATTTGGGGCCTAAAATCTTTTTTCAATCACCGTTTCCTGTCAGAGAACAACACCAAACTACATTAATTTGTGCACAATAAAAGGATCCACCAAGTTCATATTATCTTAAACAGCATTTTTAAAAATTGTATTTCTTAAAATAAATCTTAAGATAAAAAACCAAACATCAAAAGAAGTGACAGTTTAAAATGTACAATAGGAATCTTTCCAAGTAAAGCCTTCCATTTAAAAGAATATTTATTTTAAAGTGCTTAATCCAGGCAGTAAAATATAACTTGACCAAAAGAGTGTTAATCATTTCCATAAATACATGTAATTTAAAACAAAGTAAACTTTTAGGTGCAGCTACTTTTAACCTAAATGATGGTTGATAAGGTTCAAATCCACACAAGCAATATATCCTTCATTCAGACAGCTGGCAAAATGTGTGGCCTGCATTATGTAGAATTAAGGTATGAAAAGACCATTATAGATGGTCTATACTGTATGTAAGTCACTTCTGCAATGCTGCATAGGAAAATCTGGAAATCCAGACAGTTAAGGTCTCTACAAGAATCTGAACTACTACAGTCAGAGCAAATTGGCATTAGATAAGAGTCAATGAAGATCAAGGTGGGCTGGACTTAGATCTTTTATGGATACAAAGGGACTCAAGACTGATGACACATTTGTCACCTCCCTCAGGCTCAGCTGGGTCATCTTCTAGGATTCATTGCTGTGAAGGTCAGCCTGCTTTCTCTCTGCTGCCTGTTACTTCTTTGCCGTCTTCTCTTTTTAGTGGACCAACTATTTCCTTGATTTTTTTTTCTTGTTACTTATATGTTGGAAGAAACTTTTTTATTATTATTTTTGACTTTTGTTGCAAGTGTTTCTTCATTCTGAGCCTTGCACTGAAAATGCTATTTGCTTTGCCAGCCAAAGGTACAGACTTAAGGGCATTTCTCCCAGAAACACAGCTGGGTCAGGACCCTTTTAGGATTATTTATGTCAAATTGGGAACCCAAAGCCCTACACCTTTTAAAAGGTAATCCCAGTTAATATGACTTGTTGAAAAAAGTTGGGAGTTTAGGTTTATCATACCACCCTACTGTACACAATAGGGAGCTCTATGACAAGACCAGTTGCTGTTAAGGTTTCAAAATTTGACCTCAACAGGCCTGAAATGAAGTTAGAAGAATATTCATGTTGCTTAAAAAGTGGCATGATTATAATATGTGACTGTTCTATCATTCATGCTGACTGTCAGGAGTTCGATGCTGACCGGCTCAAGGTTGACTCAGCCTTCCATCCTTCCAAGGTCAGTAAAATGAGGACACCGATTGTTGGAGCTAATATGCTGACTCTGTAAACTGCTTAAAGAAGGCTGTAAAGCACCATGAAGTGGTGCATAAGTCTAAGTTGCTATTTATATTGCACTCTGATCTATATTGTTGTATGGGTCTTAGATATAACAGAAATGAAATTTTAGTAGTAGTAGTATCACAGGGGCTCAAATTAACTGGATGGTCTAAATACCTAGAAAAATGGTAAATATGCTGATGCTGACTCACATGCTTTGGATTGGTTCACATCAGTGGTGGGTTTCAAAAATTTTTAGAACCTCTTCCGTAGGTGTGACCTGCTTTGTGGGAGTGGCTTGCTGGCCCTGTGACCGGGTGGGAGTGGCTTGACAGCCATGTGACTGGGTGAGCGTGACCAACTTATAAAATGTGGTGAAGCTCACTTAACAACGCTCTTGCTTAGCAACCAAAATGCTCAGAAACTCTGGCATTTGAAGCACGCAAGTCTTAAAGCTATCAAGTTACAAGATCCTTGTACCCCTAACCCTTTAGGAAAAAAACCCAGGGGTGTTCAAACTTGACAGCTTTAAGACTTGTGGACTTCAACTCCCAGAATTCCTCCTCTCGCTCTTCATCTTGATGATTGCAGACGGGCGGGGGGAGGGAGCTGGAATCGATTCTAAACGGCACTGTAGATTTGTGGATCCTCTTCTATAGAAGAGGTTAGAACTGGCAGGAACCCACCCTTGGTTCACATAAACATTTAAAAATGGATTATTTTTTAGCAAACATAAGCCACCATGCCCTGGTGTGCACTCCATACTAAGTCAAAATGAACAAGCATTAGTGTCATGTGTGAAGCAGGCATGCCTTTTCTTTTCAAAATCATTTTTATCCAACTTTCTCTCAACAGATGTTACTTTCAGTCACAGAGCTTCACCAAAGCAAAAACATATGTGGTAAAGCAGATTTTGTTAGTACAATCCTGGTGCAAAGGGACCTCAGCTCGACTCCCTTGTCTCAGTCACCATCCTATACAATAATAACAGGAACCAAAAGATTCTGTGAATAAATATCTAAGTGGAAGTAATTTTGGAGAACTAGTAAAGAACTGCTAAGGTAACAACTATTGTAAAATGAGTTACCGGTTGCAAAAAAATACTAAATAAAGGTTGTTCTACTATACACCAATCTCCTGTGGTGTTGTTTTACAAATTTGATACCTTGTGTTAGAGTGAAATATTACATTCTGCTGATTTTGAAACATTTGGATTGGGCCTGATGAGCTTCTGAGCTGTTTAGTTGGGTCAGGAGAACACTGTA
The DNA here is from genome assembly GCF_051295495.1 of Thamnophis sirtalis. NCBI lineage: Eukaryota > Metazoa > Chordata > Lepidosauria > Squamata > Natricidae > Thamnophis > Thamnophis sirtalis. The sequence goes on along the minus strand of NW_028261385.1, from coordinate 81,018,507 downwards.
CACATTTATTTCCATTAAGATCTTTAATAATTGTGAATCACTATCTTCGATTCATATACAGTACAGTACTACATAACTGGAATCCCTAATAACTTGAGTAGAACAAGTGTCTACCACTCTGTCTCAGGAATTCTGGGAGTTGAAGTCCACAAGTCATAAAAGGGCCATGGTTCCTCACTGCTCTACCAGGTAACACTAAGCAATGGAACCATGCCAGTCCATGTATTTTACTTATTTTGTGACTTTAAACAAGCAGTGTCTGTTGCTATATATGAAAGATTCTTTTGTGATGAATTCCATAAAGCGGGTGTAGGCCAACTCTCATCAAAGTTAATGAAAGGATTGCATTACTTCCATGGACTTCAAGTGAAATTACTCTGTTGGTGAGGGTCTCTCCACTGAATATATACTCACAGCCATCAAAGAGAGTTTGTACAAATTTTGTATGGATGTGTATGATTATAAAAACACACAGTTACTAAATCTGGAAGTTGTGCCTTGATCAAAGGTGATTAAAGAAGCAGTTGTTAGTTTTGGAAACAGATGCTGAAATGAGGAAATCACAGCAGTCATAATATAATCAGTCTTGAATAAATCAGGCAGGATCATGAATTTACCATGAATAGAAAAAACTTCACCTATTAAATGTCTACACATCCTGAACAAGAGACCTATCACAAAATATGAGGTTATTTTCTTTCTTGTGGGTTTTTAATTTTTTTTCGCTTTTAAGACAGTTGTATTAAATCATTTGCTAGAAGGTGCTGGCATTTTTGGACATGTATTAAGTAGTGTTATTATTTTCCTGTTAATTATAGAGTGCTACACTACAGTACAGTATATTCATTTAATCTATGAAAATTACACTATGATTTGTCTTTAACAAACATTCAAATATTAGTATCTTTGAATTCCACTGAACGTCATCTAAGTGACATGAAGACAACTATCTAGGGATGTATTTGCACATTCTTTACAAAGTTGCAAACTTTGTACACTCTCTATGCCACATTTATTTTATTTTTACTTATTTATATTCTGCCTTTATTCTTTTTATAAATAAATCAAAGTAGCAAACATACTTAACACACCTTCCCCCTCCTACTTTCCCCACAACGATCCTGTGAAGTGTGTTGGGTTGAGAGAGAGAGAGAGTAATTGGCCCAAAGTCCCCTAGCTGGCTTTCATTCCTAAGGCAGAATTAGAACTCATGATCTCCCAGTTTCTAACCTATTGCCTTAACCACTAGACCGAAACTGGCTCTATTTAATTTATTTTTAACTGAGAATTTAAGCTTGCCATTTTGTTTAACCCCTAAATGGTTAAAAATAGTGACTCTTTTTTTACCCAGATGCTGTAACTTACCATAAACAATAAGGGCCCTAAGGAGGAAGTTGTTTAAGGCTTAAATATTAAAACAGTGGAACAGTGGAATAGTGACATTCAAATAAATATTCTATGACTGTTGTCACCTTCATTTGACAAATTCACATTTTTAATATTGCAGTTTATTTATTTACAATCAAAATTAATAAAATCACAAACACATAACATCAAACAAGAAGTTAATATAATAAGCGCCAATAAGTAAATCAATAAAGTTACAATAAAGTTAGGAAATGAATAAACATTTCCAGTATTAAAACCAAAGCCCTCTGATGGCTGTTACAATCACAAAAACCTTGGCAATCCTCTCATATGTTTCTGGAGATGGTTCCACTTCTTAAATTTCTGTAAAAGATAAAATATAAAAAATATTTAAAAACCAAAGAAAAAGGGAAGAAAAAAAATAGGGAAAGAGTAGATGCAAAGAAATAATTGGGGGGGGGGGAGTAGAAAAAAAAAACAACTTTCAACTTTTTTTGGTATAGTTACCAAAATAAAATACATTAAACTTTTATTCTTAAATTCAATTAAATTATGCAATATTTCTATAATTATAAACAATTATAATTGCCAATTTCCAAAATTAATATAGTATTTCTAGCAAAAAATCCAAAATCCAGGCAGAAACAAGTTTTCTTTAATGTAGTTTTTTTTTCCTTTTTAAAGGTGAAGTCAAGCCCTTAAGAGCGAAGTACCACTCAGAAAGATTCACAATCAACAGTCATTATTATGTTTATTGTCAAGAACAGGAATTAATAGCACTCATTCATTAATGAAATTATGAAGATGACACCCCTCTCTCAAACATCTTTTCCCAAAACTGAAAGGCTAATCCTTTTTTTTTCAGATGAGCTTGACACTAAAATATCCATCTGTTTGTACTGACATATTCTTATTTTTCCCCAGCCTCAGTATCTGCCCTGAGATCACACCCACAGATAAATTTTATTTATTTAGCAAATTTTAAAACCGTGGATGGTGTACAGATAAAACATAAAGCCATAAAAACAGTATATTTAAAGTTTAAATTTTAAAGGAAAGGATGCATTAAAATTAGTGTGAAAGTTAATTAAAAGCTAGTGGGAGAGATTTCAGAGTGCTAATCAGCTCCACAGGTGCATGCTCTTACGTGAACCCCAAGCCCACAGACCCATGTTTTCGCACCTTTCTAAAAGGCCACAAGAGCGGTGGCCTGCCTCACCTAGGGCGGAATGTTCCATAGGGTGGGGGCCAGAGGTGGGTTCCTATTGGTATGGTACGGTTCGGCCAAATAGATAGTAACTTCGGCAGACAAGTGACCATACCGGTTCTATCCTTGGAATCTTGATTTTCTGTTCTGCACATGTAGTGCCATCACCAGTAGTAATGGCAGCAGGAACCCACCCCTGGTGGGGGCAACGGCCAAGAGGCCTTTTTCCTGGACTCCAATCAGGTAAAATTCTTTAGTTGATAGAGTCCGTAACATACCTTCCTGCCTGACAAGATGGGATCAGCCAATGTAATCAAATACAATCCTGAAAGTAACATGGTGCTATGCCATATAGGGCATCAAATGGCAACAACAAATAATTCAGGTTACATATTGTCAGCAAGTTGGGGGGAAATGATAATACACACATGTAGATTCTGTGACGTATTTATGTCACTTTTCGGGATGGAAATACACAAGGGCAGCATTTGAATATACTTTACTTCTGTATTAAAAGCACTGAAGTGCTTCCATGGTGAAAGGATCACTATTGCCCTGGGGACACCCAGTTGGGACACCCAGCTTTGTGTCCTTGTGAAGTTGCCCACCGAAATGATTCCAATTTATCTTCTTGCCCATTTTTGAACCACTGAATTGACAGGATCTGGACCATTTGATGGGAGCTCACCCCACCTAGCAGCAGGTTTCGAACATGAGCCTGCCAATCGTCAGCCCAGAGTTCTAACCTCATGAGCCTCCACACTCCTACAGCATTTGAGTGATGTCACCATGTATATCTTGACATTTTGTCACAGAGGTTTGTTGCAGAATGCTGCTGAATTTAGCATCTATTATTGAATAAGACATTGCTGGCTAAATCAACTAAGTTATCAATCTATTTAGACATCATAACAGGAAGTTTGATGTTTAATGTAGTGCATGAAACTGTATACTACTCAAAATCTCCAGAGATGGAGAGGCTTATACGTTATATTAAATCAACCACTCAAACAACGTATACAATATGATGCACAACCTTCCCTACCGGTTTGCAAATGTGAGTGCACACACACACACACACACACACACACACACACACGCTTCTCTTGCTTGCTCACCTCCGCACATGCACAGATCCTTCCGTGAATGCGCTTTTGGCAAAAAAGGATCTAAATGGGATGCCATAGATCTGAGTGTGGGTGCGCGGAGCCACCCACAATTTCCGCTAGTGGTTCAGGTGATCCAGTTTGAACCATTAGAATAACACCTCTGATATGGTGATATTACAATTAATCAAAAGACTACAGAGTTAATACAAAATGTTGTTTGTTAGTTATTACAAATTTTGCTGCTGAACAGTGCTAGTCTGTTTAGTTCACTATTGGATGCTATTTGGGGTGCACTACAGGGGGGTGAAACTACCAGAAAGACACCACCCCAGAAAGACAGGTGGCATTCTGAAGATCATCTGGAGCCTTCTCCCATTACTTCTGTTGCAATCAGGCATCACATCCAGGTAGAACCAGCACCGGCAGGGGTTCAATTGTCTGTATGAAACACCATCACATTTCCCACTGAAGTGGTACCTATTTATCTACTTGCACATAACATGCTTTTGAAGTGCTAGATGGACACACGTTGAGGCAAGTGATGGGTGCTCACTCCGCCACAAGGTGCTAGGACTCAAACCGCAGGAGCAAAGACCATCTCCAGTGTTTTAAAGCCACTGCGCCTTCTTATCAGAGAACAAAATTGGTGAGAAGATTATTACACTGACAAAAATAATTGCCTGGATAAGGAATTATATAATAGTTCTGCCACAAATAACACTACTTTCTGCAGCCAGGTGCTCTCCAGAAATATTAGCCTATGACAGTAACGGCTAACCTTTCACCGCTATGTGCCGAAAGTGTGCGCACACACTCATAATGCAATGCAATGCATGCGCCCCTTTGTGCATATGCTTTCCCCCCTATGCCACCATAAATGTGCACATGACACCCCTGCATGCGTCCCACCCCCACGCATTCACCCCCTGGCCTGCTTGCACGCCACCTCCCACGAATGCGGAGCAGAGACCCAAAAACCAGCTGGCAGGCTGGAGGCACAGACACATGCATGGTGAAGCTGAGCTGAGGCAATGATTCGCGTTCCCGCAGAAAGGACTCTGTGTGCCATAGGTTTGTCATCACAGGCCTATAATGACCATGCATGCTGGGGATGATGGGAGTTATATATGGAAAGTTTTTCAGAATTTCCATAGTCAAGGGTCCTGTTTGTTCCTGAAACTAAAGGAAACTAAAAGACTGCCGCATTTTTCTCTCTAGTTATAGCTATTAAATTCAGCACATAATTCAACAAATACATAAGATAATTGATTTTTGAACAGAGTAGGAGCCAATAGTTATGATTGTTTTAATCCAGTCAAAATAGCATTAGAAACAGATTAGACTGAAGGCCCCTCGCTGATTATATATGTACAGTGGCTGAAGGAAATAATTTGTTGAGTCAGCTTTGTATTTGTTATGCTGTATTTTCTCCAGGGAATAATGTTTTTGAGGCAATCAGAAGTCAAATGCATCCATGTAGGTGTCTCAGGAGGAAAGCCCAAGCTTTTATTATTTGTCACTAGGGGACTATAACATTTTATTTATTTCCTTTTTTTAAAAAGGTCCACAGCTAATCTCTTATGCGGCTAGACATATTTACAACCTTTGTATTTATTCCCTGTCATCTAGCTCTCCTATTAAACTGGGAAGATAATCAGTAATAATAGCATATATTAAGGCTAGCAGAGCTGGGCTAAAAATAAAATCTAAATAATTACAAGATAATCACAAAAAGGCAAAGTTTCCTTTGCTGTGATCTTGATTTTTGCAGCTCAAATTTCGTAGCCCTCATATATGTTGTTATGACTGATTATTGCTGATTATCATCCCAGTCTAATGGGACAGCCAGAGCACCAGGAATTTATGAGTCAATGTTCAAATCCAGCCAACTGGATTAATCCAGTAAACCAAGGGCTGGGATGTTGTGTGATCATAGCCATATTGTAGAATTAGGGATAGGACTTAGGCTTCATGTAATTGTTTTGGTTCATCAAAGAATTAAATATTTCATAGTAGATGTGACCTACTTTCACTAGAAGAGGAATTCATTGACAGAAAGAGAATCTGCTTGGCAAATGCAAATCTGCCTAGTGTTATATTCTTATGGGAGATTATTTTTACCTCCTATATCTGTGATGGTGAACTATGGCATGTGTGCCAGAGGTGGCACGCAGAGCCCTCTCTGCTGGCACGCACGCCATTTTCCCAAGTAGACCTCATGTCGTTTTTTTCATGAGCTTCTATTTCCCTGCAAACAACGAAACAGAAGCTCACAAAAGAAAAAGATCTTACCTCTTGCTGTGCTGCTGGTGTTGGGATGCCTGCCTCCCACCAGCCAGCTGGTCTTTGGGTCTCTGCTGCACATGCATGCATGTCCATACATGTGCACATCCATGTGCAGGCACACACCTTTCAATTTGGGCACTCGGTGTCTAAAAGGTTTGCCATCACTGTCCTATATACTGTACATGATATGTGATCCAAATTCAGATGCTTGGCAACTGGTTCACATTTATGACCATTGCTGTGTCCCAAGGTCATGTGATCATGTGATCACCTTTTGCAACCTTCTGACAAGCAGAAGGAAAGCCAATGGGAAGCCAGATTCACTTAGCAAATGTAGTGAGTCACTTAACAACCGAGGCAAGAAAGGTAGCAAAATGAGGCAGGTTCAAGTTTATTCAACTTGTATGCAGCCCTATTCCCGAGGGACTCAGGGCACCTAACAAACCAAAGGGAAGGGGAATACAAACAGAACAGAAGATAAACAAAATTAAAAACAAAACAACAGTCACAACAGTTTAAGTGGGGCCAGGAACTCGTCAGCCCCAGGCCTGCCAGAACAGCCAGGTCTTAGTGGCTTTGCGGAAAGCCGGAAGGGTGGTGAAGGTCCGGATCTCCACGGGGAGATCATTCCAGAGGGCCGGAGCAGCCACAGAGAAGGCCCTCCCCCGAGGCAAAATTCGCATAACAAATTCTCATCCAACGAAAGAAATTTTGGGTTCATTTTTGGTTGTAAGTCGAGGACTACCTGTACTGCCCAGAATCTGCATTATCATTTAAGTTTTCTTAGTTTATTCAATAATAATTTTAAAAGGCAGTGTGAAAAGAGAACAGCAAGCTGGATAACAACAAAAAGTGAAATAAACTGAGTTGATCTATTAAAGTTTCTTTTAGCTCTGGTGCCTCTTTTCTTTTCCATGGCCATTTTTGTTTACTCCTTGCCACACCAAGAAGAGTCATGCACTGATTATCCCCCAACAAACCCATCCCATTGTTTTCAGTTGGGAACCAAAACAGCTGATCCAAGATCTGTATATCTATTTTTAAATAGAACTATTCACTGAACGGGGAGGATTTGCCAATAGCCTCATTGGCCTCTCACCCTTGCTGCCTTCTCAAAGTGACCCTGTGCCAAAGAGGCAGCTTGCTAAGGAGTGTCACACGCACACACAAAGGGAGATTTCAGACATGCCATAGAAAGAAATTTTAAGGCATCTTTTTCACCAACAATGTGCATACCTAAAAGCACACATAAAGGAATGTGGATTTAAAATTGCCTTTAACTCTTCTTTTTAAAGGGTCTCATTCTATGGTAAACTGACTTTTAATCATCCCTTTTGCTCTTTTTTCCCCATAAAACTACAGATTTAGTTGCAGGATTTTTCTTACATTAATAGGTACCATTTCTTTTTTTTGATCGCTAGTAAATTCATTTTCTTCATTTCATTTCATTCTTATACCTCTTCCTTCCTAGAAGAAGCCCAGAGCAATTTTCAAGAAAACAATAACAAGCAATCTTTATCAAACTCATTAACCAGTGATGCCCCAAAACAGTAATTTCAAAAATTAAAACAAAGTTAATTTTGAAATGATATAAAAGCTAGATAACAGGCAATCTAAAAACAGACTTATACTAGAATAGCTATTATCCTACAAATACCTTTGAGAATCTACAATTCTCAAAGGCTTTTGTAGCTTTTTGGATCAAGTGGGAGGGAAAAATATTGCTGAGCATTAATATATGGAGCACAGTATACCGAAGGCATTGTGCCCATATTTCTGGATGTCTACAGAAATACAACTACTTATGACCACAAGTGAGCCCGAAATTTCTATTGATAATGTGAGACATTTGTTATGTGAATTCTGCCCCATTTTACGATCTTTCTTGCCCAGTCGTTAAGCGAATCCCTGCAGTTGTTAAATTAGTAGCCCGGTTATTAAGTGAATCGGGCTTCCCCATTTACTTTGCTTTCCAGAAGGTTGCAAAAGATTATCACATGACCCTGGGATACAGCAATGGTCTTAAGTATGAACCCGTTGCCAAGCATCTAAATTTTGATCACATGATCCTGGGGATTCCTCAAAGGTTGCAACTATGAAAAATGGTCATGTCACTTTTTTCAGTGCTGTTGTAACTTTGAACGGTAAGCTAAATGAACTGTTGTAAATTGAGCACTACTTGTACTTTCAGCGTAGATATTGAATAGCCAAAAATGGCGCCCACTACTCAAGTACCATAAGAATGGACAGAAATCTGCCACAGCCCCTCACTGGTGACCGAGCTGCTAAAAGGAATGAAGCTATTCCTATCAGCCCAACCTGTTGAGCCTCTCCAGTAATATTCTATCATCAGTCCAGGAATCTAATATGGTAGCTCTTGCTACCATGTTTCTGTCCCTACAAAGGTAAAAGATCAAGCATCCTGAAGCCAGACTGAAATAGAGCCAAACTATGGTTTCTTGAATTATGTTCTGCAGAAATTGAGTATATTCTAAATAACTTTGGGAAATTCCACAGAGAGTTAATTGGGCATAGGAATTCAAACTTTACTAACCAAATAATTGTCCTATCCATAAATGAGGAGTCTTACAGCTCTCTCTTCATCTGTCATACTGAAACCCAGTCTCTCAGGAGAAAATCTACAGAAAACAGGATTTCTAAGTGAAAAAGCATTGAAAGTCTGCTCTTAGATTTTCTTTTATATATCTCACAACAAATTTTGAAGAAATATGTCATTATACTCAATATTTTTTTTTATTAAAATGGATGTATTAAATAAAAAAGAACAAAGCTAAATGTTTTATTTCGCTGTTCTCCCTTCCCCTTTCCTTTAATTTTTAAAAAAGAAACAGTTATGTACTTTGTTTTAAAAAATGTATTGTTTGGCGTTGTATAGCTTTGTTGCCTGAAGTTCCTTTTTCTCATTAAATTCAAAGCAATACATGGCCCTAACATTTAGATCTGCGTACAAGTAATCCTCGACTTACAACAGTTCATTTAGTGACCATTCAAAGTTACAATGGCACTGAAAAAATGTGACTGATGACCATTTTTCATAGTTACGACCTTTGCAGCATCCACCATGGTCATGTGATCCAAATTCAGATGCTTGGCAACTGGTTTATATTTAAGACCGTTGCCCTGTCCCAAAATCATGTGACAGCCCCTTTTGTGACCTTCCTACAAGCAAAGTCAATGGGGGAGCCAGGTTCACTTAACAATCATGTTACAGTGAGTCACTTAAAACTGGCAAGCAAGGTTACAAAATGAGGCAAAACTCACTTAACAACTGTCTCCTTTAGCAACAGAAATTTTGGCCTCAACTGTGATCGTAAGTCAAGGATTACCTGTAGTAGGTATCCAAAGCATCAAGATCAGGAGAAGGTAGTTTTCAGAAGAAGCCACATCCCCATGTTTCTCAAGATGTTGGGAATAATTCCTTCAAGCAGAGAAGCAGCTTTGACCAATCCTTGGATATATCTAGTAGGACACATGTGCGCACACCTGTACACAAACACACACACACCAACCAGGGGTGGGTTCCTGCCAGTTCTAACCTCTTCTATAGAAGAGGTTCCACAAATCTACAGTGCCGTTTAGAATCGATTCCAGCTGCCTCCCCCCCGCCCGTCCGCAATCATCAAGATGAAGAGCGAGAGGAGGAATTCTGGGAGTTGAAGTCCACAAGTCTTAAAGCTGTCAAGGTTGAACACCCCTGGGGTTTTTTTCTAAAGGGTTAGGGGTGCAAGGGTCTTGTAACTTGACAGCTTTAAGACTTGCATGCTTCAAATGCCAGAATTTCTGAGCCAACATTTTGGTTGCTAAGCAAGAGTGTTGTTAAGTGAGTGTCACCACATTTTACAAGTTGGCCACGCTCACCCAGTCACATGACTGCCAAGCCACTCCCACTCATCACATGACTGGAAAGCCACTCCCATCAGGTCACATGGCTGGCAAGCCACTCCCACAAAGCAGGCCACACCTACAGAAGAGGTTCTAAAAAAATTTGAAACCCACCACTGACACAAACACACTGGATCTTACCATTCAGAATGGGCAAGAGCCTATAGCACCAATATACATGCTTTGTGGGTTAGTTTTGCATATTGTGCATCAGCCTAGTTTTCTGGGTGGTATACAATACAGTATATTGGACCATAAAGTGGTCACACATGACCAGGATTTGCCGGAGAGACTAAGCTAAAATGTGCTTAGTTATTTTGTGGTTAAGTGTGCAAATAAAGTCACTGTATGTCCCTCTTCCTAGACAATGGAAGAAATATAAATTGATAGCATTATGTTCTGCTTTAATCCATGTGCTTTACATTGCCATTATTACAATACATCCGGCTTGAAAATCTAGGATGTGACATTAAACACTGTACAGAAACTTTACAGTGTGGGTGTGTTTATTAATGCATACCTTTTTTATATCTTTGTTGAGATTGAGTCAGATGAAAACAGATTAACTGCACAGCTGGGAAATCTAGCTGAGTTTGAGATAGGTTTTTAACATGATAGTTTCTGGCTGGGGAGGGGAGAAACATCCATTTAGCCCATAATTAGCTATCGTAGCTGCTTACTCAGCCTAAAAATGACTGAGGATGATATTTAGATCATTAGAATCGTTTATTCAAGCTGGAAGAGATGCACAATTCCCAGAGACACAAGAAGAGTAATAAACTATAGAAAAAAAATGAAAAGCGACTGTCAGACAAAATCAAGCGATGCATTATATAGGCGGGACAGGAATCAGATTCTTTTAACAGGAGTTTCACAGGAAAGCCCATATTCATATGCTCAATTATTTTAACTAGGAAAAACTCGGCAATTAGGGTTCAATGCTTAAATTGCACTTGAGAAGAAGTTGCAGTCTAAAAATAGCACATCATTTCCAAACTACTGACATTCGCTAACAGCAAGACAGATTAAGCCTTAGAAGCTGTTTTAAAACTCAGAGTGTTGTTCACCTGAAGGAAAGGGAAAATTCCCTCTATATATTTAGCCTGCATAACTATGGCCCACACTGCTTAATATGCAAGCTGTTCTTCTCCAAGTCTTCTCTTATTTACTGGGATAATTAAAATTATTTGCTCTGGTTCTTGGAATAGAGCTTTTTCAGACTGACAGACTCGGTAAAAAAATATTACTTCCTTTTTTTCCCCCTCCATTGTTTTTCTCTCCTAAAATCAAAGAGCCATAAACAGGAGTTTACCGTGAGCTCAAATATTTTAAATAACTCCTTAAATTAAGTATTAACAGATCAGTTTTACAGTGCCACAAGAAGTGTAATAACCTATCTATCCTGTTAAGTACTGAAAAATATTTTGGGGTAGGAGGGGATACTTTACATGAAGTTCTGAAGCATTATTTTCCTACACAGGTAGTGTTCGACTTACAACAGTTCATTTAGTGACCATTCAAAGTTACAATGGCACTGAAAAAAAGTGACTTATGACAATTTTTCACACTTATGACCGCTGCAGCATCCTCATGGTCATGTGGTTACATTCAGATACTTGACAACTGGTTCATATTTATGATGGTTGCAGTATCCTGGGGTCATGTGATCATCTTTTGCAACCTTTTGACAAGCAAAGTCAATGGGGAAACCAGATTCACTTAACAACCAACTTATTTAACAACTGCAATGATTCACTTAATACATGTGGCAAGAAAAGTTATCAAATGTGGAAAAACTCACTTAACAAATTTCTCACTTAGCAACATAAATTCTGGGCTCAATTGTAGTCCTAAGTCAAGGACTACCTGTACTAAGCTCATCCAGTAGGAATAGGAGGAGGCATCATTTTATTTGCCCATGTATTTCTTAAAGATGTATCATATCTGGGTTGCAAAATCAAACAGCAAGAAAAAGATATAATATTGCTTGCTAGTTGTTGGCATCTAGACATGATTCAGATTTGAGGGGCAGATATAGTAACTTCTTCATTCTTGTTACACAATTCCTCTCAATAATACAAAGAAATTGCTCATTCACACAACACACAAAGCCCCAATATGGTTTGAGTGTGTAGATTTAATTCAATGAATTGTGGGAATCCAGCCAAAATACAGTTAAATAAAACACAGTATACCTAGTTAAAACATAAAGGGAATTGTTTTGTTTTGGTACAGTTTGATTTGTGAACCCAGCCATTGCCTCTCACAGGTGATTTTTTTTTAATGATGAGTCACCCCTGATACAAGAATTTTAATAATATTTGGATGAATAATGCTAAAATATTGACCAGAACTTGTTTCTTGCAGCTCATGCACTTTAACTCTAATTTCAATTTCAAAAGCTACTTGAGATCCACTCAGAAATGGTGAATAGAAGCAGGTTTATTGGTTGAAATTATCATCATTGCTGACTGGTTTACAAAGCATCTTAAGTACAGCAGAAACAATAACAGATTTTAGCACTTTAAAGACTAAGGAATGCTTATGGCATCGGCTTTCATGGACCACATTGAAGTGGCCACTGGATATTCCCCCACAATAGATATGTTAGTGTTTCAGCTATCACAAGATGCTTGTCTTATTTTCACTGTAAAAGACTAGCATCGTTACTCCTAAAGTGAAGAAGGTGTGGAACAGAATACTTTATACATGTATTTCTATCCAAACCATAAACAAATTATAAAATCCGTTCTCACCCCCATAGTGGGTGGTATGCATGTTCCTCAAAATTGGGTCCTGTACCAGCCTGGGAGTTTCAAGGTTCTGCACAATATCGTAGCTGTTCCTAAGACAGCACTCTTCTGGACAGACAGCTCTGATTTCCTTCACCGGATCTATTGCAGTGGTGGGATTCAATTTTTTTTACTACTGTTTCTGTGGGCATGGCTTGGTGGGCATGGCTTGTCTTGTGGGCATGGCTTGGTGGCAGGGGAAGAATACTGTAAAATTTCCATTCCCTCTACACTCCAGGAGAAGATTAGTACAAAATTCCCATTTCCTCCCAATCAGCTGGGACTCGGGAGGCAGAATAATTGGGGTGGGGCCAGTCAGAGGTGGTATTTACTGGTTCTCTGAGCTACTCAAAATTTCCACTACCGGTTCTCCAGAACTGGTCGGAACCGGCTGAATACCATCTCTGATCTGTTGGCGTCTCTGTCCCAGCTTAGGAGTCATGGACCCAAGTGCTCCTACCACAATTGGTAGGAGCATTTTGAACCCTGTGCTACCACATTCTTTCTAGTTCCTCCATTAGGCTCTGGTCTTTCTCCAGCTTCTCATGCTCCTTCATCCTGATTTTGCTGTCACTTAATACCACTAGATCTATCACCACTGCTGCCTTCTGGTCCTTGTCTACTACCATGATATCTGATTGACTGGCCAGTATCTTTCTGGATTTGGAAGTCCAACAGATCTGTTATGTTTCACAAAATAACTTCCATGGAATCTCCCATCTGCCCCTAAGAGGGTCTAGCCCAAACACCATGCAGATGTTCCTGTACATAATGCCAGCTGCTTAGTTGTGCCAGTGTATGCTGTTCTTGCTTGCATCCTACACCCTATCACTATGTCTTGAACTGTCTTTGAGGCCTCTCTGTATAGATTGCACCTTGAATACTGTCTAGTTTTGTAGACCCCTGTTTTTCTTGGAACTGGTGCATAGCTGCTGTTTCTCTGCTGCTATGATCAATGCCTCAATGTTGTTTTTTAATCAAGCCCTTTCCATCTATTGGTAGGCTTTCTCAATGTCGGCCATCTCAACTATGATTACAAATATTTATATCAATAGTATATCTATCTATCTCTATCCCTTATTTTTCTTTCTTTCTTTCTTTCTTTCTTTCTCTTTCTTTCTTTCCTTCCTTCCTTCCTTCCTTTCTTTCTACCTACTACCTACCTACCTACCTGAGGCAGTGAACATATCTAATACTCCTTCTTTTTCCTATTTTCCCTACAACAGCAACCCTGTTCAGTATATTTGTCTGACAGTGAATGACTTGAGTCACCCAGCTAGTTTTCATGCCTAAGGCAGGGCTAGAGTTAGGATTAGAATGTAGAGTATGCATAACGCACATTAAAAAGGGATAGAGCTTTAATTGCATAATCACAGCTTCTATCTTGATTTTTTTTTACCTCTCCTGCAGCCACTTTAATCTCAGAATACCTAACAGGAGTGTTTCCATGATAGTCGAGGTAACAGTAGGCATAGGTTTTCTGTGATGATCAACCTATTTTTACTGAACTACAAAGACTGGATTGTCAAATAATGCTAACTAAAATCATGGTTGATCTGTTTTTGTTTTTAAACCATGGTTTATTGCATGATATATGAACCCATTTGTTAAATCTCAGACACCAGTAATAGGGATACAAAATAGAGTGGCTTAGTGATGCATGGCCACATTGTGGTCTTAAATGTGATTCTAGTGTACTCATATTTTATGTGTGTATTAGATGTCATGTGAAGTTTCTCCAGACACATACAACTAATGCATTATAATTCAATATAAGGTAATTTGAGACTTGTAAGTAGCAGTGGGCATAGGATGTTAAAATGTACATGTGACTGAAAATAGTTCCGTAAGTGGTCTATTGTAATTGTTATATGCACATGCATTATATTATATGTAAGGATTCTCAGAGGCACAACCAAATTGACTATATAGTGAACTTGAGGTCACAAGTGGTTCTGTTTTGTTTTTGCACTATAATTTGTACCATATGAGCTTTGCAACTATGTGCAGCCATAAGAAAAGCATGATCTCAATCATAAGGTGAAAAGGACTCGATAAATGTGCTCTGAGTACCAACATGCACAAATATTCATTGAAGTATCCCTAACCACTTGCAAAATATTGCCTGGATTCTGCCTTTAGAGTATGCACATATGTAGGTATTGTCTTAGTAGCAAATTGCTCTACGTTACTAACTATTGCATTAATTTAGAGTTCAACACATCTTCATGGTGAAACTCAGACTGACCAAGAACTGTAGGGTCGTTTGGAAGAGGTCAAGTGAGGACAAAAGTTCAAAGATTGTTTACGCCATCTGCTGGCTGAACGTATCATTTCCCATTGTTACTGATACAGGATAAAAACAGAAACCTTGGAATGTTTTTAAACTATGGTTTGCAAATTGTAAAAGTCAGATGGGAAAATACTTACCCAAAGCATGGAGAAAATGTTGCTTACTGCAATACTACATACATGTATGTATATACATGTGTATGTGAGTACATGAATGAATGAGTTAACTTTTGTAAATAATATAAATACATTTCTCTTTCCCAGCCCAGAAAATTATGCTATAGTTCAAACCAACAGCAATTAAAAAAACACTTTTCAGAATCTTCCAAAGGATGCCACATTGCAATGAGTGATGATAAAAGCAGTTCTTAAATATTATTAGATGTGCCACTTTCCTCCTCTAATCCATCATCACCAGTTGCATTTATTCAATTAGTACATTCTTTGAATTTTTCTTTCCCTTTGTTTCTTAAGGTAAGTTTGCTGGGTTCACAATTAGTGTCTAACTTTGCCTGTGTATTTAGAAACTTTCCAACCTTTACCTTCCAAACCCTTGCACATTGTTTGTTTTTCATCGTAGGTCTTTTTCAGGGTGAGGTTTGCAGAGTCCATCAAAGAGGAACACAAACAATCCATTTTACAAGGTTGTAGGAAGCAATTTTATTTGAAAAAAATCCTCTATTGTGTATTCAAAGCAAGAACTACTTTTAGTATTCTTTCCAACTGCAAATCTCCAATTGAATAATATAAGATTGGCTTACTGATTAATATATTTCAGCAACTTATTTCATTTTACTTAACACAAATGTCAGGGATTGTAATTTATGCTGCAGTTGTTAACTGTCAAAGTCAATATTTCATGTGAAGACATCCAAAAGGTTTCCATTACTAGGTATATGTACTGACTTTACAGTGGTAGAGACCAATTTGATTCTGCACCTGATAACTGCAGCAAGACTGTTGGTGGCGCAATATTGGAAGAAGGAAGACTTGCCTACAATCCAAGAATGGACATTGAAAGTAACAAACTTAGCCGAGATGGCGAAAATATCGGCATATCTCAAAGATCATTCAAATGAGATATATAAACAAGACTGGAAAAAATGGATTGACTATATACAAAATAAATACGGGACTAAGAAATTCCAGTTAGCCTATGCTTAAGATCAGAAATGATTTAAACTGTTAAAAGTCAGTTCAGTAAGAAGAAGCTAAGGTCAATGTAGAATGTCATTAATTTCTTTATTTCTTTTTTCTCAATAGATTTTAGACTGTGTTAGTTAAAAATCCATACCGTGTACGGGTTCTGGGAAGTCGGGGGGGGGGAAGGAGGAGGGGGGTGGGGGGATGGAGGGAGGGAGGGGCACACACAACAAAAAAAAATGTACTTCAATGTCTTAATGATTGACAAATGAGGACATATTTGTGTTTTTTTTTTAAAGAAAAATAAAAAAGTTCTGTTTTAAAAAAAAAAAAAGGTTTCCATTAGAATGCCTTCCCTACAACTACCACCAGGTCTGATCCACCAAATGGAAAGGCCTGACTTAAACTGAACCCTCTTAATTTCAAGAATTGGTGTTAAAAGTTATTTGTGCACTCACTTTCACAAGCAAATTTCAATATTGTGTGAACAGGCTTACGTACACCAAATGG
The DNA here is from genome assembly GCF_051295495.1 of Thamnophis sirtalis. NCBI lineage: Eukaryota > Metazoa > Chordata > Lepidosauria > Squamata > Natricidae > Thamnophis > Thamnophis sirtalis. The sequence continues at coordinate 81,001,897 of NW_028261385.1, read as the reverse complement.
ACCTCTCTCTCTTTCCTCGGCTACCACTACAACCTCTCAGCATAGGTGAAGGCTACGCTGTGGCATGCAGAGAGAGATTTCCTTCTCCCTTTTTTTCAGGTGATAATGTAAGAATTGGACACCACTTTTTGCACACTTAAAAGGATGGGTATTCTTTTTTGAATGAGGGGTGGAAAGATCCTTTACTGATCAATTGTTGATTTGATGCTAGGAAAAGCAGGTAACAATGATTTTACTGGAGGATATGAGGCTGAAGTTTGTTTATTTGAGGGAGAACTCAAGCAAAATAGTTTTGGTATTCTACTAGGGATGTAACATTAATTGTAGCTGAAAAAAGTGCTGAAAATTGGAAATTTCTGCACTTTGGTTAGACAATACTGGAGCTGAAAAGATGGAGTCAGAACACAACATTGCATGTATTCTGTAGTGTTGCCTCCTTTGGTTTTGTGGTCTTTTGCATATTTTCTTACACTATCTCAATTTTACATAAACATTCAGCCCACTTTGAAGAAAGAGAGAAAGAAAGAAAAACAGAAAAAAACGATTACTAATCAAACTAAGATTGGTAATAACTAAAGCAATCAGTTATGTTGATAAAAAGATGGGAAATCTTTCTTTGCTTTCCTCATATTGGACAATAAAGATACAATAATGGTTTAAACTATAATGAAATTTTATTCCAAGTCTGACAGTTGACACAAAAAGCTTATCTTTATTAAAGTAGGACCAGCCTTGCTCCCAACAAATAACTTGATAAGAGCACAACCGTGTAGCTTCAGTAATAGTACCACTGAGAAATCACAGATCACTGTATGCTGAATTCAGTTTGGGATGCTGAACCTCACACAACTGCTTATTTTTTGTCTGCCCCATTCTCTATTTTAATTCTGTATTGCTGTAGAAAGTTAGGACAACTGGACCATTTATTTCTTCAATATACTTTATGATTCAATGAGTCAGTGGTGGGATTCAAACATTTTTACAACCGGTTCTGTGGGCATGGCTTGGTGGACGTGGTATGGCTTGGTGAGCGTGATCGGGGAAGGATACTGCAAAATCCCCATTCCCTCCTGATCAGCTGGGGCTCAGAAGGCAGAGAATAGATGGGGGCGGGGCCAGTCAGAGGTGATATTTACCGGTATTTACTGATTCTCCGAACTACTCAAAATTTCTGCTACCGGTTCTCCAGAACTGATCAGAACCTGCTGGAATGAGTACACCGGTAAATCAGAGGTGCACTATTTCAATGGCCTTGAAAGCTTCAGTAGGGTTTGTGTGGTTTCTTGAGATACAATTTACAAAAGTAAGAGTGGGCTGGTTTTGGAAGTTTTAAAGGACAAAATGGTTACCTTAAGTATCTGTCATGTTTGACATCCATCTTACTTCATAAAGCTCCCCATGACTAAAATGACCAAAATATTTGGTGCCAGAAAACCAGCCACTGACTTTCTTTCCAAAAAAGACATCCTGCTAAGTTTTAAAGAAAACATGGAACACTTTGGAACAGTTTGACTATTATTGCAATGAAGAAATAAATACCTAAACAACAGCTGCAATTAAAATTGATAAATGGTAGACCCAAGAGTCTTTAAATAATAATCTTTAAAATCACCAAAATAATATAAAGAATCAATTTAATTAAAAAAAAACCTACACAGAGTTCTCCTTGGGCCCAAAAGCTGCTGTTTATTTCCCATGTTTACATCTAGCCACTCTTCCATTACAGTGTTTAGGAAACCTGTATTTTGTTATCAATTAAACTGTTTACAGTATTATGAACAAAAACCTCTTCGCTACAGTGCAAGTATGCCCACTCAATATTCTAGGCCTAGTAGTACTGAATACCATTTTGCTTACACTTATTCCATCCTTCCCAATTAAAAGTGTACAAACCAGTGGTGGGTTTCAAAAATTTTTAGAACCTCTTCTGTAGATGTGGCCTACTTTGTGGGAGTGGCTTGCCAGCCATGTAACCAGGTGGGCGTGGCCAACTTATAAAATGTGGTGAAACTCACTTAACAATGCTCTTGCTTACCAACCAAAATGTTGGCTCAAGAACTCTGGCATTGAAGTGTGCAAATCTTAAAGCTGTCAAGTTACAAGACTCTTGCATCCCTAACCCTTTAGGAAAAAAACCCCAGGGGTGTTCAAACTTGACAGTTTTAAGACTTGTGGACTTCAACTCCCAGAATTCTCGCTCTTTATCTTGATGTTCGGAGGGGCAGGGGGAGGGAGCTGGAACCGGTTCTAAACGGCACTGTAGATTTGTGGAACTTCTTCTATAGAAGAGTTTAGAACTGGCAGGAACCCACCTACAAACCCAGTGACATTAAGAAGTTCCCATCAAGAAATGATTTGGGGACCTTAAGATCCCAAAAGAAAAATTCAGAGACTACAAGAGAACTTTCATTGATTTATTTGCCTCTAATATCCATTGTTTTAATAGATCAGAAAATCTGTTCCAACTCTCAAGGGGACAATCTAGAAGACCTTCCGTTCAGAACACTGTGGGACTTACTTCCACATGTACATATATAGCATTGCATTGTTGGGCACAGGGGTGGCACTGAAAAAAAAAAGAAAAGTGTTAGAATTCTCTCCTTCCTCCCCTTTCTTTCTCAGAAAAACCTGTATTTGGAATCCCCAAGAAGGAGATAACAAAGGATAAAACATTTAAAGTCCATAAAACATTTTAAAAATCAAATCATCTTTATTAAGACAAGTGAAAAGTTCACAAAGTAAGAAAACTTTTGTTTATAAAACTTATATATAGGTTTTCAATTTATTATGTGGCTGGATGTGAAACATAAAAAAGAAGCTTCACAGAAGATGAGCAAAAGAGGTTGTTATACAGCAGTTTAGAGAATCCTAATCTATATTCATCCTGAAATGGAATGAGTAGTGATATTATTCAAGTTTCCAGTTAAATAAATATGGCATATTTAAAATTATACTAATTCACAGAATTAGAGGTTTATAGTTGTTCTTTTGTTAAAAATATGAAAACTCAAAGTGTTCTGTATGGACTTGATGGAACACACAGATTCTTATTATAAAGGCCACATGAAAAGTGGAAAGAAAAGATACGGCAGTTTTTATGTTAACCAAATTTGAATTAATTTAAGGTTGTACATTATAGTTAAATTTATAGATAGTTTGAATTTAAAGGACACTTTGGTATTTTATCTGAATAGGAAAATATTGAATTTAAAGATTTCTATTGCCCTATTTTCATCTCATTCCACCCACATGTGCACATATTTCACACTAATCTATCTTGAAGATGTAGCAATAACTTTAGGAAAAGCAACTATTTCTCTGTCCCTCAAAAATCGAGCCAGATTATTGATCTTTTTAAGGATTACAATTGCTGATTACTAAAGTGTATTGTGTTTCAAGTACAGTTTATAACCGCTGGAGTCGATAATTGATTGCAGTTGCTATTTTGGGAGTGTTCTTCAGGTCAGAATATGTTCAGATTTAAACTTTCATTTTAGGTGTCTTTTATTTTTTTAATGAAGGGAAGCTGAATGAAGGGTATTCATTCTTTTTCTGTTACATATTCTGTGTGCAATTCTAGGATTTCTGGAATCATATGAATCTCGTTTCAACTTTTTGGTTTTTTTGGAGGGTAAAACAGAATCTTGTAAGGAGGGTTTAGAGACAATAACCAAGGTCTGCTAGTGGGCCTTTGAGCGGGACATCTCCCCATTCCTTCATTTCTTAACCCATTCATCTCACTAGTTATCCCACAGCTAATTTTATGCTGGAATCAATCAATGCCTATTTATTGACATAAAGAACACTAATTGTGATCTAACCAAGAGAGTGTTTCTTTGGCTTCATTAATATACATTTATAATTAAAAGGAAAAGCAGTTACAAGTTGCTTCAACTTGCCAATTGCACATTTTACTTGATTGAAGGCGTTTGATTTTCTTCCACGAGCATTTTTTCATTCATTTTTGTACAAACTGCATACCAATGTCATTCCAGTTATGACTTAAAACGTTAATTGGCAACCGCTGAAGTAATGCAGGAATTCCAAGATGTTTTAAAACACACACACACACCTTCCTTCTCCAAGTTCTTATAAAAAAGACCTTTGTCTCTATTAAAAAGGGGGGGGGGAGAAACTCCAGCCGTTTTGCCTCATCACGAAAAAGGATCCCCCCCCACTTCCCACCCTTTTCGCTACCGGCTAAAAAGGGTTCTAGACATACATTCCAGTGGGATTTTTTTAAATTATTATTTTATTGTCAAATCTCAGGACTTTTACTTTTTTGTGGTTGGGCAGTTTTCGGCTCTCCCTCCCCCACCCTCCATTCAATAAACCTGTTACTTTAAGGCGCTGCACAGAAAGTGTGTGTGCACGGCGGGGCGGGGAGGCTCGCAAGGCTGCGTGCCTCGGACGGCTCGGACCTGCACGAGGATTTCCTTCTATCTTTTCTTCCGACGATTGATTATTAATATTATTACCATTATTATTGTTATTCCGGGCTCCCGGATGCTTTTGATTGGCTCTGCCTCTTTTCTCTTTTACCACCCCTACTCCCCCCTCCACTCCTTTATTTTTTTCCCCTTCCTCTCCTTTCCTTTTGGCCCGGTGTTTGTATCCATGAGAGTGTCAGGAATTGGCACAGGAGTGCACCAGGGCGCATGCTCTCGGTAGCTCACAGCAGCCAGAGCCGGGGGCTTAGTTTAATAAGGAGCGAGCCCAGCGACAGACAAGGAAGAAGGCGGCGGCAGCAGCACTATCAGCAGGCGGAAAAGAAAAATAAAAAATAAATAAACGAGCCCACGGGGCGAAAGCGAGCGAAGGCGTCCGCCATGGGCTTTCCTTTCCTGCGCGCATTCTCCGTTTCTTCATGAATTAGAGCTGAAAGGGTGGGGGCGGGGAGAGCTGAAGACACCCCAAGGCCCCCAGGCATGGCCAATTCGGTGAGTACAGACGAAGAGCAACCACTCTCTCCCCCCCACACACACACCGCGCCCTCCCTTCTCCTTCCTTCTTACAGCGCTGCCGATTATATAGCGAGGGGTTGGTGAGAGAGAGAGGGGGGGGGCAGGGAGGAGTGAGAAGGGGGGGCGATTTCGCTAACCCTTCTCTCGCGCGCGGCTTCCTCTTCGCTTCTCTCTCTCTCTCTCTCTCTCTCTCTTCTCCCCCTCCCCGGGCTCCCTCTCCCCTCCTCTCCGTGCAGTTGCATGCGGCGCGCGCGCACACACACGCACGCACACTGGAGGCGGATAATAACCCAGCCATATTTCTGCAGCAGCGGCAGCAACGGCAGCAGCAACCCGCCTCCGCCGCGCGCCCGGGGAGGTGGGGTAGGGGGGGCGCGGGAGCCGTGAGTACAGTGTGCAAAGGGGGGAACTGGCTGGCCGCTCAGGAAGGCGCCTCTCAGGATGGTGCGTTTCTCTCTCCCCACCCCCCTACCCCCGGCGTGGCTTTTCTGACAGCTGGCGGGCACCCCCTTTTTTCCCACCCTTCCCCCGGTAGTCTTCCTCTTCCTGCGCGTGGCTAGGTGTATATATCTGTGTCTGTGTGCATATATATTAATATACGCATATACAAGCGCGCGCGGAGGCAAGAAGCTCCCTCTCCTGCAAAAAACAAAAACGGGTTTTGAAACTACTTCAATCGCCGCGCCTCCTTTCCTTGTTCCTTCCTCATCCTCTCCTCCTCTCCTCTGCTATTGACTCTGAGGCGGTCTCTGGTTCGCCGGAGGAGCGCGTTTCAAATGCAACTTGAAATGCCAGCTGCATTGAAAATCCGATAAGCCTCCAACATTGCAATAATAGTATTATTTAGTAGTCCGCTGCTCTTTTCCCTTTTTTATTTTTTCGGCATGGCTTCTTGGGGGAATGAACCTCCTCAGAAATTCGTTCTTTCCCCCCCTTATTTCTTTCCCACTTTCCCGTGTCCCCCCAACCCCAAATTCTGTACCCAGCCCCGGCCTCGAGATTGCATTTTCCAGCCTGCATTCCGTTACAATCCCGGCTGCTCTCCTCCTGGCAATGTCTCTTTAAAAGTAAGAGAATGGTGTCTTACCCTCCATAAGCAGGCAGCTATTTTCTTTGTGTGTGTTTTCTTTTTGTTCTTTTCAGGGAACCTTGAAATCTACAGGAGTGGAGTTGAAGGGAAAGGGGGAGGTATCCTTGCTTTTTCTCTGGTACTCATTGTTATCCTTCTCTCTTTCTCTCTCTCTCCCTCTCCCTAGTGCGCTGTTCAGGTGAAACTGGAGCTTGGCCATCGAGCCCAGGTGAGGAAGAAACCCACCGTGGAAGGTTTTACTCACGACTGGATGGTATTTGTTAGAGGACCCGAGCATAGTAACATTCAGCACTTTGTGGAGAAAGTCGTTTTTCACTTGCATGACAGCTTCCCTAGGCCAAAAAGAGGTAAGGCTTCAGGACAAAGGTGTCTCGGTTTCTCTTTTAATATGTTTGCATAAGGGACTAAAAGTAAAGGGTTAGTTGGTTGCTTTCGACTTCCAAACTCCACACTTTGCTTTCATGATCTGAAACCCTGGTTATTCTCTGCAGAGGATTGAGTGGGGTAGAGGTGAAGCTTTTTTCTAGGAAAGAGTTTGCCTAGTGGAAAATCAGGGTGATGGACACCTGAGCTGGCAATACTTTTTACCACCTTTGGAGGTTGATGATGGTTTGCTGCAGCTTCTGTGAAATGTCAGAGAGGGACATGAGCTTCCTTTTACAATGAAGCAACTAATATCTGGACATTTTCTATTAATACTATTTATTTATGTAATGTGTCTGGTTCAGTTTTTGCTATAGTTTTTGATCTTTACTCCCAGCCATTTGTGATGCATGTAGTGTAGCCACTTATTGTTTTCATTTGCAGTGTTTATGGTCCTACCTTTCACTAGAAATAAGCAGAATAATGCTGATTAATATTGTTTATTTGGTACCCTTTTTACATTTTCTCTTGGATTGTTCTCGGATTGTATGTGTTTTTGTATTGGCAAAGTGTTATCTGAAGTATTGAGCTGTGCAAGTTTTAGGATGAATAACTGTTTAGTCTTTGTGCTTTCACTGTTTGGATTATGATCTCCAGTTTGTATTGATTCAGCATGCACTTACAAGAAGTCAACATACGACAAAAAAAAATTGCAAACACTTAAGTGCCTCCAAAACACAGAAGAATGAGAGTGATTTTTCCTTTGATTTCAAGAGGTTTAGGAAGCCTTTGTTTTCAATTTTCATTTCATGACCTCCAAGCTGTTGTCTTGACTGTTTTAGTAGGATTAGTGGAGGTAACAGTAGGAATACAATAAGGTGCTTTGTTTGTGAACAGGTTTGTTTATCTGAGTATGCACAATGGTTAGCAGTTATTGTTTGTCTAATCTTTATTGGCATATAGAACTCCTGGGGTCTTTTAAAATAGCATCCTAATAAATCCATTTTGCTTAGAGGAAATGTGAATCTGTGAAGAGAAAGGATGGGAAGAAATGAGCAGGATCTGTAACCTTTTTCATCTTTTCAAATTGATTATTTGAAGTATCGTAGCATCTTTGGATACCAGTTTCTATAAGTTATATATTGTTTCCCTCCTGCTTGTTTGATTTATTTTTTTGTAATTCTTGAATGCTTTTACTGAATTATCATATGTACTATTAAATATTGCTAATAATATTGTTTTGTCTTCCATTTTGACTTTTGCCAAAACCTCCACTGATACTGGTTTTCCCATGATACATATTTGGCTTCAATATGAAAAAGAAATACCTGCCCATACAATCTCTTTTTTAGGTTTGGTTTAATTATTTTTCCTCTGATATATGTTAAAAATTTGTTTCTGGAAGCTGTAGGGCAGATATAATTCTCAGCAAGAGATGTAGGAAGTTTGGATAAATGTTTCTTTTTGCATTGTAAATGTGTTCATATAATTAACATTCATAGTAAGACGTTCCTTAGTTTTCTAGTGCAATCCAATCTTTGGAGTAGCTATTCAGATGTAAGTCTGTTTAAAAATCAGTGAGACGTCCTAATATGAATAGGAATTAAGTCTGAAAATCCTGCATCCATGCTGTTATAAAGGTTTGTGATGATCTGCCTCAGTTCCTCAAACTGAATAACTTTTTGTCCAGTCTAAGAAAGCATGATTTTGTAACATAGGTCTGTGGGTTGTTGTTAAGTGAATATATTCATTATGGTCCAGAATGTACGAAGATGTGAGTACTTGATATAAGCAGCTAAGTTTCTGCATGTATATACTGCATTGCTGAGGATTCCTGTTACATTACATTTGGTAATATAGAATGCGCAACAGGTTGTCCCTTGGTAGCTGTGTTATACACTTAATGGGAGTTAAATGTTAACAGAGGACATGTTTTCCTTAAATACTCGGTTGCCATTTATGAATTTTCATGGCTTTTGTTTGGTCGTTATTGTTTTTTTGATATTTCCTGTCTCATGCAAGACAATTTAGTTGGTAAGTAGGATTTTCTTTCAGTTGTGGACACAAGCAATGTTAAATGTAAATGTAAAATGTAGATTTCTTGGTGCTCCCTGAGATAGTTTCTTTTGTATACAATAAAATGTTGATATATTCCACTGTCCCACCACATTTCTATCTCTATTACTATAAAGGTAATCCTAGAATAATGGTGGGTAAGTGTATATTTATAGTCTGAAACCATTGGGATCAAATTACCATTTATGGAAGTTACTTTGGATCCCCTCTTAAGGGGAAGAGATTGCCCTTTTTATCAGACACAGTACTCCTTTGAATTCCAGTTGCAGAGGAACCCAAGAAGAACAGTGATGGCTGTACTTTTATCCTGTCTGTATGTTCCATTAGCATCTGGCTAGTTCATGTAAATGAAGTGCCAAATTGGAATGACTTTTGGTGTGATTCTTCAGCATTAACCAGTTGGTTTGCTATGATGTAGTGTTTGTCATGTATTTTCTGTTTCATATTTTATAACATACTAGGCCCATCAGATCATATGTCTTAAAATACTTTTATTTTATTAAGCACTGAGCAATAGCTGCTATTGTCAATATAGTGTTGCGTTATTGTCATAAGAAGCAGTCTCTTTCTTTTCTTTTTTTGTAGAGAAATACACATGAGAAGAAAGTAGCCTGTCACAAAGGTAGAGGGGTAAAAGCAGAATCTTTAAGGCAATTATTTTAATTAAATGGTTATTTGTTGAAGTAGTGATGACCAATAAAAATGAAGTATATTTATGGACTAAACCTGTTCAATGGTGAGTTGTTTATATCTGTTTGGCAGATATACTGGAAATAAATGATTAGTTGATACACCAGAAATAAACAAATAGTAATAGATGAATTATGAAGGGTGCTTTTAATCAAGATTGTGTATTTTTCCTGTTTCATATGATTTTCTTTAACAAAGATTAGTGCATGCTTGAATTCTAAGGTTACAGAAAACTTAATGGGCTTATATACAAAAATACAGAACTTCATCAGCCTATTGAATAATATAGAGAAGAATCTGTATTCTTTCTGTTTATACTTTTTGCTGTGTTTCTTCTCATAGAGATGTTTTTAGTCTTCCCTCCAAATGCAGTTGTGTGTTTACAATTGTTTATCATAGTGGGTGAGGTGGATCACAGCTGAAATTTATTTGAAGAAAAATGTTCACTTAGGGGTGTATGCGTGTACTTGTACACACACACACATACATACATACATACAGTACAGGTTCATACACACACACTCCTCGTATATTACGAGCTCTTTGATTGGAGCACTGACACTAAATAGATTGTTAAAGGTTCAACGGTGAGTTAGGAATCAAAATAAAATGTGCTATCAATAGAAGCAACAATTAATAAGAAGTAACAACCTCCTTTCATTATATAAACAAATTACTTGCTGTTTAGATCATTATCAAGCACACAGGTTGAATCAAAAGATAATGCAGCTAACTTACAATGCAGCCACTTCAAAGGAAATAGCTATTTATGTTTTTGTTTTTCTAATCTGTACTTCATGAATTCATTAATAAATAATCTTTTAGATAACAGTAAAATAAAAACAATATGTTTTGCCAGTTCATGTAGTGCTCCTGACCATTCATAAATTCAGAACTGTTGGAAATTTTAATGAATATGCAACTGTTACCAAGTGTGCTTCTCTGCTGTTGTATCACACAAGCACAAGTTGTACTAATGCCAGTAATGAAATTCTGTATCCCATGACATTTCACAGTCATGGGATATTGGCCACAATTTCCCATTTATCTATTTAAGTCTTACCTGAGGCCATTGTTTTTAGCTCCTGCATATTTAATAGCTAAAATTCTGCTTAATTTTTTGCAGAAATGATCTGGAAGTTGTTTTAATACTTACCAGTCCAGCCTAATTATATATTTGTTTGCAGTATTTGGAGATGGTGCTAATTGGTTAGATATCTGTTCAGTAATTAATAGAGATGTTATGTAGCCATGGCTACAGAAGTATCTGATTATGTTTTATACTTATATTGTTATATTTCTCTCTTAAGTATTCCAAAATGCTGATGGAGAAATATTAATTTTCAGAGGTGAAGCTAAAATGATTTAAGTATATATGAGAAATCAAAATAAGAATTTCAATCCTAAATGAATACTTAAATCCTTAGATTAAATATGAAAATTGATAAAACATGAAAAACTCCCTGTCTGTCATATGGGTGAGGAATATATTGGGTAGATGTTACTTGATAATCAGCTGACTTCAGAATATGCTTTGAATTATGTGACATGGATAATCCCTCACTATAGTGAGATATATTTCCAAATATCATCCCAAACTATGTTAAAATCACTGAAATATAGTATGATAAAAAAATGGCTAATGAAGCAACATTTAAAACAAAGAAGGCATCCACAAAGCATGGTTAATTATTGTGCTGTTAATTTGCTCCATATGAGGTGTAGGAGCACAAAGAAAATCAGACAAATAGCATGTAATTTAAAATTATACGTGATAATCAGAAATTGATAGCAAACTATTTAAAACTATTTGGGAGGTCAATGCTCTTTATTTAAATAAACACAACAAATCTTATAAACATAAGCTGTGGTTAGTCCTTGGCTCATTTTCTTTTGTTCCTCACAAGACACTGAAAGAGGTGATCAAAAATCTTTGCTCTAAGCTTTAATTAACAAATATCACCTGTTTTTATTAGAACATATATCAGTAATGAATTGCTTCAAATAACCAAGCTATAATAAAAATGGTTAACAAAAACTGTAATGGATTATTTAAATTTTTGAAATAATTTCCCCACATCATTTTAGGACCACCCAGAGATTGTTCACAAGTCCATAGTTCACAATGATTCATGCGTACCATCCAGGCCATCCATGGTTTGGCATTCTGCCAAACAGGTCCTATGTGTTATATACACATCAAAATATAAGTAATTTTACAAATCATGATATTTCTCTATATCCCTCTGGAAATAAAAAGAAAAAAAAACTTCATAAACATGTTTAAACAATGATAAAATTTAATTTAGGTTGATTTAGAATACCATAGTCCTATTATTATTTAAAAAGGGTTCACCTTATGAAAGTGAGGTTGTTATATTTCAATAAGATGAAATATCTTATTAAGTTTGTGAATATTTTGTCCAAATGAAGTATTTTACTAGTTCTCTCTAACACGTCATTAATTTTAACTGATTACTTAGAGTTGCATTTATTATGGTGATTTTCACACTAAGAAAAACATTTTCAATTTGTTCTTTCAACCAGTTTGTTTTACTTCTGCTGTAGATTGCTTTCTACACCTTTGTCTGGCTTTGGAAAAATGGTGGTAATGCATATTGCTATGGTTTTTTTGCCAAGTATCTTTGATAGCATCTTATCAAAGCTAGAATTGAGAGATCCTTGGTGGTCTCTGAACTGGGTTCTTTTCTTGCAGACATTTCATGATGATTATGTTACCTAGTTTGGGTAATGAAAATCTGCAAGAAAACAGCCAGACTCGGAGAGCACTCATTTCAACCCTGAGCTACAAATATTTTCCTGTAAAATTAGATTTGTAAATTTTCTGTTGTGTAAATCAATGATTATTTACTTAGTGATATCTTTGTTTCTTCTGTAATTCAGTAATAGTTAAATGAAGCTGGCTTCTAAAACCTATGATACAAATGTTGGTTATAAAGCTTCCATTTGGATGAAGCAAATGGACATCTGTTAGAGTAAGACATCAGTTACAAGAATAATGAAATAGATGGAAGGCGGCAGGAGATAGGAACTATGTGGAAAGTGAAAATCCTGCAACAGAAATAGTTGATTTCCTGAAAAAGAATATTTTCTCCCAAGGAATTGCAAATAAGATAGGCAGAAAGGAAGTAGTGTGAATATACATCATTATGGCTGACTTTCTCATGGTTTTCTGGCTAGGCAACAATTGGCCATATTTGCACAATTTATTAAGCAATGAAAGAAACCATAATGACTGAGTTCTCATAGCATCTTATGCCAAACCCAAATACCATGTTATGTCTTAGCATGATGACCAAGCATATTTTAAAAATGGTATCTTCAGCAGTTAAGAAATAAAAAGTAAAGATAAAGGTTCCCCTCACACATATGTGCTAGTCGTTGCAGACTATAAGAAATAGACTATAAGAAATAGCATGTGAATAATCTACTTCCTTTTGGTTGACGAAAGTGGACCAAAGATTTCTAACAACCCTCTCACAAAATTTAAGGAATAAATAAATAAATAAATAAGTACATGCCATGTATACAATTCAGTGAGAGTAAAAGTATGCTCTTTGAACTGGTAAATTGAAACATGCTTTCATTTTTTTTATTAACTTAAATCTGAGTTGGATTTGAAAACATCTGTACATGTTTTATAAAAGTTAAATACTTGCAAGCTAATTTGAAAGAGTAGCTATTTTAAAAAGAGGAAAGAAACCAGAATCATTTAGAAACAGATGAAAATCTATGAGTGTGTGCATGGGTGTGTTTGTGGGTGTGTATGCTCACGTATATGTGCTGACATGTGCTTTAGGAACCTTGTCTTCATCTAACTGAAGGACTTCCTAATGATTCAGTAAGTGTTTCCATTGACTATATATAATGGCTTTTGTATTCATTGTTCTCAATGGAAGTCCTGTGACTGATTTGTACATAGACTGTAGGAATCATGCATAATTCAGCAACATGTATTTGAACATAACTAATTGAACCAATTTTAACATAATCCTTTGGGCAATCTCAGTTCAACCCAAATTTTATTTTTAATCAAAATATAGACATTAACTCCATTAAGACTTGATTTGTACTTGTAATGTGATTTGTATTTACTGTAACCTAAAAATCTATACCAGTATTTGCGTGATCTCCTAACTTGTTGCCTGACTGTTTCATTTTGTGACTTACTGGAAATCCTGCTTTTTTGGTGCAAATACTACAGTTACATTTTCCAAACTCTGACATGTATTTAAATTCTAATTAAATATCATTAAATATGTTTGGATGTGATAGTTACTAGAAATAAAATTGCTGCCTCAAAATAGTGTAATTAAATCACTAAGCTTAGTATTTGGTTCCGGAATCAAATGTAAACTGGCAATGAGGAATATTGAACATGTGAGATAATCTCAGCAATGTTAAGTCTTGGTGTGTACAAATTACATTTTACTTGCTATGTGATCTGACAAATTCTGTGTTCTCTCTAAATATATTAACTTCTGGATTATTTTTTAAGAAGCCTGGAATTTCATGGTGAAAGAAGCTTCATTGCATAGCTGAAGTCACTATGATTTTTTATTTTTTTTTAAAAAAACTTAAATAGAATTTAGACAAAAATGGATATAAAGAATCCAGTTCAGTCTATCTTAAGTGCCAGCAATAAAGTAGAAAAATAGACTATTATGCCAATATTGTAAGGGCCTTAATTCAAGTTGAATCAAGGTAAAAACTAATACTTTTGTTTAAAAGATTGGAAAACATGCATTTTTGGTATCTTGCGATATTTACACATCCTTTTTCAAGTTAATTTTGAGGATTCTGTGTTTATATTTCTATGAACATGTTGTAATTGTTACTACTGCTTGTAGGCTTTTTGTTCATGGTGGTGGTGGGAATTCTAAACCATATTTATGGTTTACAAAACTGTTTTGTAAATTCTATTGAAGTTAGTTGATTTGACTTTCAAGTAAATCCATTCTATTTTCCTTTATAATGCAGGAAATGATTATTGGACAAATGTTAAATATTTAGCAACTGGGTACTACTGGAAAATTCCATAATTTGAAGTTCTATCTTTTCTAATATGCATGCAGTAAAAATAAATTGGATTCGTTACATCTAATTTCTTCCTCTGAACCCACCTTCCAGTTTTTCTTTGTATTGTAATGCATTGGTCTTATAATGAGAGTGTGTATGAATAGCACACTAGAAGGAATAATCTAATGTTTGCGTTTTCACAGGCCTGCCATGTCAAAAAATATATTTATTACAAAATATTAGTATATTGATTTATAAAGAGGTGTGTCACTATATTAAAAATAAAACAAATATATATATATAGTTTGAAAAAAGCTGTAGTTATATACAATGTTCCCTCTAATTTTTTTTCAGTGTGAGCAGAAAAGTATAATGTTTGAGCGGCATATTTTCATGCCTGAGCACCTGAATTTTTTTCACAGATGTGACCTAAGACAACAACAAAATCAGTATTATTTGAAACTCAAAAGTTATGTTTATTCAAGGTACCCGCTTAATTAAAAGTGTTATATAATATCAGTATCACTTAACAACGCTCCTGCTTAGCAACCAAAAGGTTGGCTCAGAAACTCTGGCATTTGAAGCACGCAAGTCTTAAAGCTGTTGTTACAAGACCCTTGCACCCCTAACCCTTTAGGGAAAAAAAACCCAGGGGTCTTCAAACGTGACAGCTTTAAGACTTGTGGACTTCAACTCCCAGAATTCCTCCCTGAGGGGAATTATATATTTGGACTGTTTCATAGTTACATTAGAGAACTACATTGTTAGAACTTAGCCCAAAAGATACCTTTTATCTGAAAATCCAAATAGAGTAAACCTGCTATTATCCCAGAGCACTAATGTCATTTGTCCCAATCTGTTTTACGAGTCTGTATTAAAATAGATAGAAATATTTTCACTAAATTTTATAGATCTATATTTCAGGAACCTATCAGAAGTTAGGGCAAGATAAGAGTGGAAGAATGAATTTTGTTGCAGGTCATGGGGATTTTTTCAGCATCTTAAAAGTGGAGTGCATGTGCATTGAACTAGCAATACCCATTTAATAACAAAAGGAAATGGCTGAATTAAATTTGGTAAAGTTGCAAGCGAGCTGTAAAAAGCTTGTGGTTTTTAAAATCATAGAATCAGAAGGGATACTGGAGGTCTTCTAGTCCAGCCCCTTGTCCAAGGCAGGAGTTTTTATATCATCTGAGACAAATGGCCGTCCAGTCTTTTGAAAACCTGTAGCAAATGAATTAAGATTCCATTGATTTTAATTGTTCTTACTGTCAGATTTCTCCTTATTTCCAGCTTGAGTCTCCTTCTGACAAGTTTCCATTGCTTCTTGTCCTGTCCTCAGGTGCTATTGCTGCCACCTCCTCCTCCTCCTCCTCCAACAGCACCAACACATTTGCTGCCCAGCGCTGCGGCTGAGGTGAAGCTGCCAAAGCTCCCACTGGCGCCCCCGCAGCGTTGGGCGGAAATCCGGCAGTGCTGTTGGAGGAGGAGGAGGCGGCAGCAGATATAGGAGAATGATTTCTTACTGTTGCTTGATAAACAGTTGGAATCTGAAATTTTTCCTGAAGAAGTTAAAGGTTTAAATTTTTAACCAAAATGTCTTTTAAACTCTGTATTATCTACTTAATGTTAATCATGCTTGCTCATTTTAGTTCCACTTATAAAAATAAATTTACTGGACCAAAATTGAAGCCAATATAGAAAATATTTCAATTAAAGCCAACAAACAGGTTGGCTTTAAACTTCCTATAATTAAAATATCAAGCTGTATTCTCTGAAGTCAGCCATGTTCTTTACTATACCTACATTTCTCTATTTGCCCCAAAGGATTTAAAAATATCTTGAAAATAAAGAGAAAAAAACTTTT
The DNA here is from genome assembly GCF_051295495.1 of Thamnophis sirtalis. Classification (NCBI taxonomy): domain Eukaryota; kingdom Metazoa; phylum Chordata; class Lepidosauria; order Squamata; family Natricidae; genus Thamnophis; species Thamnophis sirtalis. The sequence continues at coordinate 80,985,807 of NW_028261385.1, read as the reverse complement.
TCTAGAATAAAGCTTAAACAAGTAAATAGGAAAAAAGACATAAACACATACAATAGATTATGTAATGTCCATTACTTCACTTTGTAATTCTTCCGTATAAACCAATCCTCGCCATTCCATTAAATATGTGCCCACAACAGACTTTAATATTTGTATGTGTGTAAGTATGTATAAACATACATGTTCAAGCAGATATACCTCCTAATCATATACTGCAACAGTAAGAGCAATAAAGTTTATATTCATTAATCAAATTTATATAGCCACACATCTATCTCATCCAAGGCAACTCTTAGACATATTAGACAACTTCCACTCCAATCTTCTCTTTTGGATGCCCCCCTTGCCCGCTGCCAGGAGAGCCTCCCTGACACTGAGCCGGAGAGCCTCATTCTGATGCAGCCCCAGACAGGAACAGTGCATGAAGTTGTGACACTCCCAATGAAAGCACAGGAGACCCACTTGGAGAGATCAATGGGATCTTCTAGTCCAGAAACCCAATGGTGACCTCATACTACTTGCAACCGCTAAGGTATTTACTTTACAAACAAGCAAATCAAAATAAAAATCAGAAAGGAGGTACTGATAACATCTTCAGAAATGTATCTTGATGTAGGACCAAATCCCTTCCTAAAATGAAAAGCCCACCAGTAAAACACTACGGAAACCGCCGGAGTCAAACTTCCTCAAGAAAATGAAAAAAAAAATGTTTGCCACGAAGGCTGCCGGACAATTGGAAACCTTTGCCTCTTTAGTGAAGGGGGAAGCATCTGATTCCCCCTTCTTCCCTTCTTGATAGATTAGTGGAGCGTGAGAAGAACTTGCATTTTAAAGTATCAATTCTTAAATCCTCCTTTATCGGAGAATCTTTGAATGACCGGTTGCAAATAAAACCCCATCTTCAGAGGCAGACTGACTCTGGATACCTTCCTCCTGGCCCCGGAAAGTAAAAGCCACCAGGGCAGGGCACCCTGCCTCTCGCACAGCGCCCCATCCGCTGGGCTGTGCCGGAATGCAGGTGCCGGACCCCCCCCACGCCTGCTCGCCCCTCTGTGGACCAGGTTCAAGTTAGGGGTGCAGCGGAGGGAGGGGGGAGCAGGTGGAAAGCCGCCGCACAGAGGGGGCGGCGGTGGAAAGGCAGCCAACCAGCCTGCCACCGCCGGCCACCGCCAGCCCCACCGCTCTTCCCACCCCCGTCCCAGCCCCACAGTCCAGCGGTCGCAGCAGAAGCAGCCCCGGGTCTCTGCTGCCGCTCCCCGCATTTTCTGGATGGGGTCTCGCAGGAAGGAATCCCCTCTCCAAGGGATCCCCCGAACATGGACTTGAAGAGCCGTGCTCTTCAAAACAAGTCTGGGGAGGTCCTTTGCAGGCGGCCAGTTCTAGCCGCCTGCAAAGGACTTCCCCACGTTTGCTTTGACAGAAATCTCTGCGCGGCAGATAGAAACTGCTGCGCGGGATTTTCTTGCCATGTGCGCAGCCGCGCACCTTAGAGGGAACAGTGGTTATATAGTTCTTCATTTGTTTTCAGTCTCATTTTGTATTTCATGTATTGTAAATTTGCATTCTGATACTAGCAGTTCTTTCTTTTGAGTTTTCTTACATATGTGTATGTTTTCACACAGACCTAATATTAACTTATTATAGTGTCTTTACATGCACATATTATTAATTTGAAATTAGTAATTGCATCTATATGAGTTAGATTATCTATAACGGAGGATTGGTCATAAAACCATACTTGCTCAAGGAAGAAATCTCATAGATGACTTTTTGCCAAATATGAAATATTCCATTTTTATATGAAACGTCATTTTTGTTTGAGAACAATACTCTTCTATTTCTTATATTCTTACAATATCTCTCATCAAAGAGATAGTGTATGTATGACTGCTTTGAAAGAAGTCGATCCATATAGGGTGATATTCTTAGAGTACTCTATTGTAGGGGTTCCCAACCACTGGACCGCAGACCAAGGGCAAGTCTGTGGACTGTTAGGAACAGGACGCACAGCTGGAGATGAGTGGCAGGCAAGCGAGGGAAGCTACATCTGTATTTGTACATCTCCCCAGCGCTAACATCAACACATCAGCTCCACCTCAGATGACCAGGCATTAGATTCTCATAGGAGTGTGAATCTTACTATAAATTGTGCATGTGAGGGATCTAGGTTGTGCACTCCTCCTCCATCCCTAGTCAGTGGAAAAATTGTCTTCCATGAAACTGGTCCCTAGTGCCAAAAAGGTTGGGGGCTGCTGCTGTACTGGACAAAGCCAAGTTCAAAACAGTCTGAATTTAAGTGACTGACTTTGAGTAAGTTTTCCCCTAGTGTTGCCTACTACAAAGGATAGTTGTACAGTTAAAAAAAATTACAGAAGAGAATATTCTATTTGTGTCTTCATATATTGTTTTTATTTTAAAAGAAAAATTAGGAAATGCTTATCAATTTTTTATTTTCTCCCTATAATATAAAAGAAAAATTAGGAAATGCTTATCAATTTTTTTATTTTCTCCCCATAATATAACATCAAGGAGGCTTGGGGGGGGGACCTTTCTCTGATTTTTTTCCTCCAAGGCCTCCATATTTCTATTTATATCTTCAATTATAGATTTTCCAGAGAGAGAGGGGGGGGGGAGAGAGATACATACATAGTTCTGTGAGGAAAAGCAGGATATAAATTGCATCAATAAATGTGATATATGTACTTCACTATTTTACAAAACTATTTTTAAATAGAAAAATATACCCCAAACTAATTTTTAACCTGCCATGGATGGCTGTTTTCATTTCTGCAAATAAGATGGAAAATCTATAATTGAAGATATAAGTAGAAACATGGATGTCTTGGAGAGAAAACTGGAAAAATTCAGAGAAAGGGATTTTCCTACCCCCCCTCCCTTCCCGGAGCTTTCTTGATGTTATATTATGGGGCGAAAATGAAAAATGGATAAGTATTTCCTAATTTTTCTTTTAATATAAAAATATTTTAAACATCTTATCTACTTAGTATTGGATATTTGAGATAATTATTAAAACTATTAATAAATTCTTAAGTGAGTTTAATCAATGAATGCTTATCTTTAAAATCCTACTCTTACACTTTTATGAGCAAATCAGGCTAAACATAAACAAGAGGGTGACTATCTTTGTTATATGTTTTTCAATGTTTCAATTTTTCTGGAAAAATATATCTCTTAAAATAAAATAGAGTTATAGTTGTAACTTTCGTTACTGGGTGCATTTTGATGTTGCAGTTTTACAGCAATTATGTTATAAATGGAATGCAACAACAATTCTTTTTTACTTATGATATCTGAAATATTCACAATTGCTTTTTTAGATACTGTGAGAACAATAAAAAGAAATCTCAAATTATTATTACCTAAATATATTACCTAAATATAAATTATTATTTGAGATTTCCTTTGCAGTTTACTAATACTCTAATTCTGTCATTGATGTAAAAAAAAGGAAATATTGTTAGAAAATGTTATTTAAAATGGATATAAGTTCCCTCTATGGTTTAAGCAAATGTAAGTAAATTAAAACATTAATTTAAAACATTTTAAAGCAGTTGCTTCATTTGCCTCTTGTTTTCTTTTGTTAAAACTAATTCCTAATGGAATTTATACACTAATTTCATTATATTTAAGTACAATGACAATAAAGATTATACTTATACTTAATTAGTAGTCACAGAAATTCAAATTGAAAATATGATGAAGATGAGCCGAGGTGGCGCAGTGGTTAGAGTGCAGCACTGCAGGCCACTTCAGCTGACTGCTATCTGCAGTTCAGCAGTTCAAATCTCACCGGCTCAAGGTTGACTCAGCCTTCCATCCTTCCAAGGTGGGTGAAATGAGGACCCAGACTGTGGGGACAATATGCTGACTCTGTAAACCGCTTAGAGAGGGCTGAAAGCCTTATGAAGCGGTATATAAGTCTAACTGCTATTGCTATTGCTATCCAAAGTTTGCAGAGTCCCCTGACTCCTGAAAATCTTAATAATAGAATGAATATATAATATATATCTAAATATCTCTATCTCTATCTCTATCTCTATCTCTATCTCTCTATCTATCTATCTATCTATCTATCTATCTATCTATCTATCATCTATCTATCTATCTATCTATCTATCTATCTATCTATCTATCTCTTTAAAACACAGATTTTTTATTATTAGTACTGTATCTATAGTATCTAATTAGGGGATGACTATAGATACAACACTAACAATAATAATGACAAAGAACAGTGTTATGTTATGACAAGATGGTTATTCAGACCGAAAGGATTAAAAATATTGTCCAGGATTACCAACTGCTTGCTATATAACAGTTACACTATTATTTGTCAGATTAATCCTGCTTTTTGAAACTTTGTTAATATCAGTTCCTCCCAATGTAAATTGTGAGGAGAAAAGTACATGCAGTTAGAAAGTTAATAAAGCATACAGAGAGTATTTTCTTTAAGATAGTTTTATGATTTTGTGATGCAAGGCAGTTTATTAAAAAAAGTCAACAGCTAAATTTTATACATCATTCAAGATTTTTTTTTTTACAAATTAAGTTGCTTTAATATGCAAGAAAATATACATTTAAAGCTATATATAGATATAGATATAGAAATATCTATTGGAGAGACAGTGTTTATAGAAATCACAAGTTCAACTAATAAATTAATAGTTAAAATGACTTTTGAAAGCATAGACACTAAAGTTATATTGGAACTTTCTGATTTATCTGATTTTTAACTTTTCTATCCATTGCGTTCAGTACTTTATAAACTTAGCTCTATTTTAAAATGTTCAGCCAATTGCTAGGTTTTTATCACAGGTTAATAGAAGATGCAAGGTAAAAATTTATGGTAAATGTTGCAGAAAAATTGTTGCCCAACATTGCAGTACCATGTAACATTTATTAGTAAAATAAACGTTACATAGTGCTGCATGTAGTGAAAGCTGATTTCAACTCCCATGGAAACAATTTTCGTAGTATATATACACCATAAGGTTTAACAAACAAGGCAAGTTGTTGAACTTTTAAGCATTTATTGTGCCTGAAAGAATCCCTAAAAAGCATGGGCAAGATGAGAAAAATACTGTAAAAATATGAAAAAAAGGCTTCAAAATAATAACCGATAGTAAAAATGAAGAAAAGTTCAGTTGTATGCACATCTTAAATCCGGATCTTTAATTCTCAATGTAGGGATTCGGTTATCTTTTGCCAGTTTCCCCCAAACAAGATATAATTTATAACTACAATATGATGACTTTGTAACATTCCTAAGGGTAAAGGAGACAGTATTGAGTTTGCAGTATTGAGTTTGTTGTAAAAAGAAGCCCAACATTTAATCTATGAATAATTCCCTTTTTTTGTCTATATATCATGCCCTCTCTTGGTTTCCAAAGTGACTATTTGGTTAAACACTATGGAACTGGTATACTGTTATATTCTGATTATCTTAGACACTTCAGAAATATTTATTGAATAATTTGTTTTATTGAATATAAGCATTATTTTTATGTCTTAAAAATTCCCTATTTAATATTTAATATCAATATATTTCATACACATGGCCAAATAAAGGAGTACATTTCTTATTTAGGGTAATCTATTTAGATTCACCTTTAGGGAAAATATCAGTTTCTAATCTTGTTTAAAATTATACCTAAATATAATTTAAACACATAAAATATGAATTGAGAAAACTTTATATTCTGTATGTAAATAATACAAAGATATGATGCAAAGATGGTAGCATATTATAAATATAATAGATATTTGTGGAAATTATGGCTTTCAGATTAAATACGGACACTTATACAGTATGTTAAGGAGAAATAAAACTGTGCCACTAAGTACCAGCTGTGTTTTCTTTAATGTTCTAAACAGTAATTCTTACTTCTTTTCTTTCAATTATATAGTTAACATTAACCATAATTCTAAACCACAATTAATGCTATAAGGAAAAGGGAAATTATGCTGAGTAGTTTGAAGCCAATTGGTGATCAGTGCGGGTTCTGCAAGTGGTCTGTGATGCAGGGTCATAAGAAAAATGAAAAATAGTTTACAATTGCATTAAACAAATAAATAAATCTGAAAGATCACAATATTTTGACATGCCTTCTTAAACCTATCCACTTTTGGCATTCTCAGTCAGCATTGTGAGATTTGTGCACTCTTGTAAGATTTCAGGTAATTTGGGGTGACCTCACCAGAAATTTGGAGTTTGTTTGGACCATATGGTGATCTGCAAAAGTTTTTGATGATATAACACTGGTCCGTGCAAAGGAGAAAGCTAGGAATCAGTTGTGTTTATTAATAATAGCCATTATTTTTGAGTTATTCAGGAGGTTATTGCTCTTTCTGTTTTTATTGGAGGAAAAAGGGAAATGGCCCAGGTGGAAGTCTCACTTCTATCCTTTTTTTTTGGTTCTACATATATAAGACAAGAATATATGGTATAATATTGTGTGTAAAGATATATAAAGGCCAATCTGAAGATTTTAATGTTAAAATGGCTGATCAGTTATTGTCAATTTTGTGGTGTAAAAAACTTGTAAACCTGTATAGAATAGAAATGGTGCTTGATGCTCCTGAACAGTATAAAATATCAAAACACTTTCACAAGGTTTTTCTTAACATTTTACACTATTGAACCCAATATTGTTTACTCTAAAACAGAGCAGCAAGATAGATATGTATCTCATGTCAAACAGTTGTTTGAACAGGTATACTATTTTTGGGTTGGGTTTACAAAATGTTTAGTTATGATTTGTGGAATAAACTACAGTGCCTGTGATCATTATCCCAAGCCAAAATGTTGAAACAGTCATTTATCCCTCATCACAAGGTGTGAATTAAGTTGTTTAGTAAAGAAATACTTTAGTAAAGTATTGTGGAAATACACTGATTCTAAAAAGAAGCATTGATTTAACAGCAGCTGAAGATGAAGCTGAGTTCAAAAAATCAGGCATATTATTGTTAATGGGGAGAAGAACTAAAATGAAGTTTTTTAAAAATATTGCTTCAAATACAGTCCCTACCTTCATTTGTCTTCTTTTCTAAACTTGAGGGAAGACAGAAAGCAAAAATTCTTTCAAAAATTGTAGAAAAAGAAGGAAGATTCCACTCCTCCTTCCCTTCACCTTAGGCACTAACCAAAGTCTACTAAAAGAAATTTAGCTTTGAAGTCTTGTAGGCAAGCTTAGAAGTTGAGACCTTAGAGGAATTTCATCAGTAATTGTTTTATGGTTTGTCAGAAATAGGCCTGTTTGTATAGGTAACATACAGCCTATCTGACAATTTGGTGTCATTTATATCCACCATAAAAAGAGAAGAAGAAAAAAAGTTAAAGGGACAGAGGAACTAAGCTGTAAATGCAAATTGATATATCTTTCCCCCCCTCAAAGAAGAGTAAAGGAAACTGTGCATGGGAAGCATTTTATTGAAGGTGCATTAATAGAGGCCCATTGCTTCCTCAAGCTCTGCTAATATTGTACTCACCCTATAAAACCGATGTACTTCTGTACTTCTTTGACCCACTTCAGTAAATTGTAGCAGCATGATCTATATATTCAAGGTGGAATTTCAACTGTTAGTAATTGAGAGTTACGTGTCTCTGTAAGTATGTTCTACCATGTAGTGGATATTGTGGCTTTTGTTTGCATTTTAGACTTTTAGAAGACCCATTAAATGAGATTTTCATATGGTTATTCTGTGCTAAATATCTTTATCAAATATCAGACAAGGAATTCTTTTTATGTAATAGTTTAAATGATGTTTAAGGATCTAAATTTCTTAAATCTCATTTGTTTTTGTTTTTTGAGGAATATAACAAAGAAGCTTTGAGAGACTCACTACTGATGTTTTGTTCAGTGTGGTGTGAAATAGGTACTTTGCTCTAAATAATAATGTTGCTTTTTTGTTATAGCTTCCTGTGTTATCGGAAACATTGTGATTTATAAGCTATGGCTTATAGGTTAGTGTGTTTATATGAACCAATCCATTTTTCTCTTCTACTCTGCCTTGTACCGAAGCAAATTAGGAACAACTTGTTACACCTGCAGTCACTAGTTTATTGAGAGAGGAAACTGCCGTAACAATTCAGTGATCTCAGAAACTCTTTTTTACAACCTGCCTTTGTTGACTGCACAGATGGTAGGCAAAGTTATTTATAGTTGAGTTTTAAAGTTCAGCCTATTAATTTCAAAGAAATGTATTCTAATCAGTCCAGTTGGTTCCTACATTGTAAATAGAAAAAATCATCAGTTCATGGTATTTAGCCAATTCTTTTCTTTAACTTTACCAGTTATTTGAATCATAGTTTACCTAAACAAGTGACTTCTTTGTGATATAGATGTAGCTAAAACAGCAACATAACCCCTATAACTTTCTCTGTCTACTCAAGATTAAAAAACAGGGAACCTTGAAGGAAGTTGCCACAGAAAAATCACTCACTCTTCTCTGTGTTGTAAATATACATAGATTTGAAATTACTTTCTTGAAGTGGATTAGAACATATTCCAGAAATAAGTGTTCCTTTATAACCAAGGAAGGAAAAATATATTTATCTATAAAGAAAGCTAATTCAGTGTTCTCAGAATTTGCTAAGCAATGTTTCTGTAAGATACAGTAAATAACTTCTGTGATCTCCCATGAATAAAACTGTCAGATTGCACTTTGACAAGGGGCCTCCATTTAGATAAAGCTCCCAATCTGCCTGGACAAGCTGGCCGTTGGGAGTGTGGTCTGGCAGCAATCCATTAGTTGCACATGCAGTTTACAGGCTTACTATTAAAAATCACTCTTGTCTTGTGCCTATGGATCATCTTTGCACATGTAGCAATGGCTTTTGCAAATGGTTTTTGCAACAGACTTAGTCATCTTGAGCCACACTTGAGCCAGGATTGAGGGTTTTTTTAACTAGTCTCACCTTCTATTCCATCCAAGGCAGCCCATTTATTTATATATTTATGGACCATACGCTGCTCTAATCTGTTATAACTCTGTAAGCTTGCAATTAATAACTCACTGTTTTATTAATTTTGATTTATTCTGTCAGTGCTTTTATTGTAAACTGACATGAGACCAACACTTAGAGGCATAAAGTTCTAATAATTAGTTAATGTGGTTTGAACAAAGACAAAGAGAACAGTACTTAAAATTGTTGAAAATGATTGTTGGTACTTACCTGAACGTGGATTCTAATGATGAAAGTGGGATGTGCTACCAATGGGCTATAGTCAGTCCTGATTGTCCATAGACTGAGAGAAAAAGTTGCAGGCACGCCTCTGCTCCTCCTTCCCAGTTCCTTGAGGTCGTAGGGAGTAAAACTGCGAAACAAAGCTCACAACAAGGAAAAAACTACTCCTCTGCCCCCATGCCGCTACACTAAATAGGGAGGGAGGATAGCACCTCCCACTTTCATCATTAGATTTGACATTCAGGTAAGTACCAACGATTGTTTTCCAGAGGAAGGAAGGGAGTGGTCACGTGTGGGTATTCTCAAAGCCTGATTGGTCCAAAGACTGAGAGCAAACTCTTAAATTCTGCCTTCCAATCCTGGCCCAGTTTCCTCTCAGTCTTTCTTGGTCCAAGTATTGTTGAGAACATTCCTAGGTAGGCTTGTTTTTTCTTGCAATCTGGCTTATTCGGTTTGATTGGGCACTTTAATTTCCCCAAATTCTAAACCCATTGCTGGGACAGTCCTCTGCTTTGGACAGTTGGGGAGGGCCCTGTGAGGCATCCAGCCTCCTCGCTGCAGGCCCGGAGCCTTAGCCCTATTCCCGGGATTGTGGGGGTGCCAGCTCCAGGAGCAGCTTCAGGGAAGGCAGTTTGCCTTTCCCGAGTGAAGGAGAGCATTTTTTGGCGCCTCATGGCGCGCGCGAGCTATCCATGGAGCTGCCATTTGATCTGGGCAGCTGCCACGTGGCTCCAGCATTACTGGCATTGCGAGGGGAGCTTGGGGGCGAGGAGTGCGTGCCAGTGAGCCGTGTGGCTCCCCCGGTCCTTAATCAGAGCGGCGTCAGCTTCTAGAAGTGGAGCTGAGCCGCATGTGCTGGTTTTCAGCCCCTTGCCTCTGCACGGAGCTCCGGTGGCCATTTTGGCTGCCGCCACGTGCGCGAGGCCCTTGCCTCATTCTACAGCTGATCATGAGGCCCAGCTGGAGGCAGTTTTGGCCTAGTCCCTCCACTCTATCCAGCAGGCCCAGGTCCCGGTGGGTCCTATAGAGGCCGGTGACTTCTCCTTCATCGGACACGTGAGTGGGGCATGGAGGAGGGGTCGGATCTTCCCCAGGGCCAGGTGGAAGACCCGATGGGGTATGTGGAGGCTTTGGTCCAGGGCTCCGAGGGGGTTCCCCTTCCTAGGCCTAGCACTGCTCAGCACCCATCTAGGGCCTCCACCAGGGAGGAGGCCAGAAGGCACAAGGCCATTGAAAAGACCTTTGCTAGGGCAGAGAGGCAGGCCAAGGCCACAGAGCCTAATTCCAGGGACAGATTCAGGTCTCCAATCAGGCCTTTTTCTGGGCATTCCTCCCCTAGGGGTTTCAGCCCTTCTTCTCCCTCAGCCTCTCCAGACAGGGCCCTCTCCTCTTCTAAGCAGAGGGGGTCCCCCCTCCCTCTCCTTCGGTGTCTCCAGGTTACACGAGGAGGGGCAGTGCAGACACTTTGGAGGGTACTTCTAGAGGCCCTTGCTCCTCTCGCAGGTTGGCTCCCCTGAGGCCTCAGATGAGCCCTCTTCTGCAGGCCTTTTGGTCCCAGCCCTGTTCAAGATTCTCTTGAGCAAGGCAAGGAAGACCACCAAGGTGGGGACTGGGGACCCTTTGGTGCCCCCACCTAGGGATCCTGACATGGCTATGTTTTCTGCCACGACCATGAACGAGGAGGAGATTCTGGCTCCTCCCTTGTTTATGGAGGTCCTGACCAACCAGTGGGCATGTCCCTCCAATTTCTCGACTCCTGGGAGTAATGACCGCCGGCACTATAATGTGGAACAGACTTTTGCTCAGGCCATTCAGTTGCCGGCCATTGACACCCCGGTGGCCGCCCTGGTCTCCTCCTCTCCGGTGGTATCGGGAGATGCGGCAGATAAATTGAAACCGGAGGATAAGTGCGCTGAGCTTACCTTAAGAAATAATTTTAATGCCACTGCATGGGCTATCAAGTCCGCGGCCTCGGCTTCTTATTTCAACCGCGCCATGGTCATGTGGCTTAAGCAGCTCCAGGAGCGCATTCCCATCCAGGACAAGCGGCTTCACCAGGATCTAATCAAGATCAGTTTTCTGCTGATGGACAGGGTCAAGTTTGCGTCCAATGCCTTCGCCACTTTGGTCACGTCTCGCAGGCTCTTACGGCTGTGCCACTGGCAGATGGATAACAAGGCCAAGTGGCCTAATCTTTTTGGGGAGGCCCTCGACCCAATTCTGGTCGAGAATATAGACAAGAAGGTTCTGCCATCTAACACTAAGAAGCCCGAGGCTAGGTCTCATCCTTACCATAGGCAGCAGTATAGGGCTTCAGATTACGACTATAACCAGCATTTTTCTTCTTTCCGCTCTTACAGGCAGTTTCCCAGGTCGTCCTTTCAGGACAGAAACCGTTTTCAGCACCAGTCCAGATGGCCCTTTCGTGGGGGAGGCGGCCGTCCCTACCGCAGGGGGAAGTGACTCGAACCCGAGTCATCCCATCGGCGGCCGCCTTTCCCTCTATGCGGATCGATGGGACGAGATCACGTTGGACGCTTGGGTCCGAGCCACGGTTCGTCACGGTCTCAGGTTAGAATTTCTCTCCACCCCTCTGAATCTCTTCAGGTCGTTCCCTCTGTCCTGGAGCCTGGAGCGCCGCCGCCTGATGGATCAGCCTATCGCCCACCTTCTCGACATTCAGGCTGGTGGAGGCGGTTCCTCTAGAGGAACAGGGCCTGGGCCACTACTCCAACCTGTCATGGTTCTGAAGAGCTTGGGGGGCCGGAGGGCGATTCTGGACCTCAAGCGCCTGAACTGTTTTCTGGTGTACAGGTGATTCAAAATGTCCTCCCTCAAGTCTATCCTTCAGAGAGTCACAAAGGGGGACTTCTTGGCTTCCGTAGACCTCACAGAGGCCTATCTTCACATCCCAATTCTGGCCGGTCATCACAGGTTCCTAAGGTTCTCTCACGGAAACCGCCAGTACCAATACAGGGCTCTTCCCTTCGGGCTGGCCTCGGCTCCCTGGGCCTTCACGAAGGTTCTGGCGGCCCTGGTGGCTCATCTGCACTCCATCCCGGTATAGCTCCAATGTTATTTAGACTATGTCTTGGTTCAGGCGGGGTCTCTTCCTCAGGCCATCTTGGACCTTCAGCTCATCATTCAGAGCCTTCAGAGCCTAGGTTTTTCGGTGAACTTCCCCAAGAGCCACCTTTCCCCCTCCACATGCATTCTCCACCTGGGGACGGTCATAGACTCCATGTTGGGGGTGGTGCGTCTGTCCCAGGAATGTCAGAGCAACCTATGTCAACTGGCAGAAAGCGTTCGTGGAAGTCAGTTAGTTTTGATCCTCACTCTATCGCAGTTATTGGGCAGGATGGTCTCTTGCATCGGGATTGTCCTGTGGGCCAGGCTTCACCTTCATCCTCTCCAGTGAGAACTCATCCCCCTTCAGAGGGGGCGATTGAGCAATTCTCTTCGTACTCTCCGCCTTCTGGCAGGGGTCCGGATCTCGCTGGGGTGGTGGCTTTCCCCATCCATTCAGCGGGGCTGCTGCTTCTGGGAGCTGGACAGGGTGACCGTCACCATGGACGCAAGTCTGTTCGGGTGGGGGGCCCTGGTGGATTCCCGGATGGCTCAGGGCAGGTGGACGACTTTGGATCTCTGCCACAACATAAATTGGTTGGAGCTGAAGGCAGCCCACCTGGCTCTACGACACTTTCAGGCCTCAGTGGAGGGGCGTCACGTGCTCCTCCTGATGGACAATGTGGCCACCAAGGCCCACATCAATCGTCAAGGGGGGACCCACTCTTGGGCTCTCTGGCTAGAGGCTCTGAGGCTGGGTGCCTGGGCGGAGAGATACCTGTTGTCCTTGGTGTCGGAACACATCTCTGGGCTCTCCAACGTCCAGGCAACTCTGGACAATGGTGAGTGGCAACTCCATCCATCATTGTTTTGGAAGATTTGTCAGAGGTTCGGCACTCCTCTGGTGGATCTGTTCACCTCGCCCGTGAACTCACAACTTCCCCAGTTTTTCACCGGTTTCCAGTCCAGATATGCGGAGGGCACAGACGCCCTCAGGAGCAGGTGGCCCTCGGGCCTTCTGTATGCATTTCCTCCCATCCCTCTTCTTCCAGGGACCATCCGGAAGGTGGTAGGGGAGAAGGCTCTGGTCATTGTGGTGGCCCCTTATTGGCCCATGAGGCCTTGGTTCGCAGACCTAGTCCAGCTGTTGGTGGCCCCTCCATGGAGGATTCCATGGGAGGAGGTGTCTTGCAGCAGGGGGTCCTGCTTCAGCTGGAGCCCCAGTGGCTACATCTGACCACCTGGCTCTTGAACGGCGGCTATTGAGGGGGGATAACCTGTCCTCCGGGGTCGTTTGTACCATTGAGGCGTCTTGGCGTCCATCAACGACCCGCATCTACAATTCCACCTGGGCGGCCTTTGTCCGGTGGTGTTTTCCTCTTGGCATTTCTCCCAACAGGGCCACTGTTCCTAACGTCTTGGACTTCCTGCAGAAGGGCCTTGACGTCGGGCTTTCACAGAATACGTTGCTCCGCCAGGTGGCGGCTTTGTCTTCGGTCCTGGGGTGTGTGGAGTCTTCTTCCCTCTCCCATGTTCCCCTGATCAAGCATTTTCTGAAGGGGGCGGCTAATCTCAGGCCTCCCCCCGTCCACAGGTTCCTCACGTGGGATCTTCCCCTGGTTCTCAGGGCTTTGACAGGGGCCCCGTTCGAACCTCTCTGGTCTGTTTATCTATGGTTCTTGTCTCTGAAAGTGGCCTTCCTGGTGGTGGTTACCTCGACGTATTTCAGAGTTAGGCACCCTGTCTTCCAGGAATGACCTTTGCCATTTTCACCAGGACAGGGTGGTGCTTCGCCTTGATCCTACCTTCATCCCGAAGGTGAACACTCCCTTTCATAGGGCTCAGGAGATCGTCCTGCCTGACTTTTGCTCGGGCCCGTCCAATGATAGGGAGAGGCTCTGGCATTGGTTGGACGTGCCCGCGCTCTGCGGATCTACCTCCGGCAGACCAAGGGGGTCCGTAGATTGGAGGCCTTGTTTGTTTCGTTCCAGCCAGGAACGTTAGGTTCTATGGTGCAGCTGGTCGTCCGGCCCTGTCGGGCATCACGGCCCATTCTACTAGGAGTGCCGCAACCACAGCAGTGTGGGCCACGAGGGCCCCGTTTGGAGACATTTATCATGCGGCCACTTGGGCTTCTCTGACGCCTTTCATCCGACATTATCATCTGGATGCCTTCGCTTCGGCAGACGCGTCATTTGGTCAGAGGGTCTTGCAGAGGGTGGTGGCTGATGCTCCCCTTGGGCCTTAGTGGTCTATTGTTCTCCCTCCCTGGGACTAGAAGCTTGGGTATGTCCCACATGTGACCACTCCCTCCCTTCCTCTGGAAAAAGAATGTTGGTCTTACCTGAACGTGTCTTTTAAGAGGAAGGGAGGGGGTGGTCACGACCCACCCTGAGGTCTCCTTGTTGGGGCCAAGGGGAGGGCCTGGGTGGTTCCCGGTAAGGGGGGGTTGTTGTTGTTTTGTTGTTTCAGTTCTACCGTTCGCCTTCGAGGAAACTGTGCCAGGATTGGAAGGCACCAGTATTTAAGAGTTGGCTCTCAGTCTTTGGACCAATCAGGCTTTGAGAATACCCACACGTGACCACTCCCTCCCTTCCTCTTAAAAGACACATTCAGGTAAGACCAACGTTCTTTCTCAATGATGAAGAGCGGGAGGTGCTACCAACAGGACATACCCAAGTTACTGTCCTTAGGGAGGGAAGAATTCATGATTCATTAGTGGCTGATGGAGCCACAACCTGCTGCAACACTTTATGATGCTTTAGCTGACCCGTAAGCGTCCAATCTGTGGTGTTGAATAAATGAAGTAGGGGACGCCCAAGAAAGTGCCCTACAGATATCTTCAAATGGTGCTCTAGTCACCCATGCCGCCGTGGTGGCCGCACTGCGAGTAGAATGCGCAGTAATTCCCTGAGGCCTTTTGCCTTTAGCTTCATTGGCCAAGGAAATCGCTTTCCTTAATCACGTACCTATCGTGTTAGATGTCACCTGAGCACCTTGCATGGAGGGCTGGAAGGATACCAGAAGAGCTTCT
The DNA here is from genome assembly GCF_051295495.1 of Thamnophis sirtalis. Taxonomy (NCBI): domain Eukaryota; kingdom Metazoa; phylum Chordata; class Lepidosauria; order Squamata; family Natricidae; genus Thamnophis; species Thamnophis sirtalis. The sequence continues at coordinate 80,970,499 of NW_028261385.1, read as the reverse complement.
GATTTATGGAATGAAGCCGTTTGCTTGAGATAAATTCTCAGTGCCCTACAAACATCAAGCCTATGCCAGAGTCTCTCCCTAGGATGAGATGGGACAGGACAAAAGTTGGGCAACACTATCTCTTATGCCCTATGAAACGGGGTATTAAGTTTGGATAGAAAGGCTGGATCTAACCGTAATGTCACCCTATCCTGGTGGAAAATGCATAGATCATTACGCGAAGACAGAGCCCCAATCTCTGAGATGCTTCTAGCCAATGTTATAGCAATTAAAAAAGTCACTTTCAGAGTTAGGAATTGAAGGGATACTGAGTGAATCAGTTCAAAATGTATTTCTGTCAAAGCCTGTATAACCAAGGGTAAGTCTCATGCGGGGAATCTATGTACCACCGGAGGGGCGATATTGGCAGCCCCTTTTAAGAACCTCCTAACTAAAGGAGGATGAGATAGGGGAACCTGACCTTCACCTGGTAGAATGGTGGAAAGCGCCGCCATTTGTGAAAAAAAATTCAGGTGCTCAGGCATGAAAATGTGCCGCTCAAACACTATACTTTTCTGCTCACACTGAAAAAAATTTAGAGGGAACATTCATGGAGGGACCTTCTTTTTCTCCTTGTTCGCTACTAAAATTGAATCCAAGGATTCGCCAAAGAGCTTTCCGCCAGCATACTGTGTGGATGCCACGTGAAACTTTGAATTGTTGTCCACCTGCCACTTCTTCAACCACAGCAGGTGTCTTGAGGCTACAAAGGCAGATAAAGCTCAAGAGACAAATTTAACTGAATCAAGAGTGGCATCTGCCGAGTACTGTGTGGCCGCAATACTTTTGCTAAGATCATTCATTGTGTGAGCGTCCTCTGGGAGAGTGCGCTCTTGTAATTGCTGCAGCCATAATATAGTGGTTCTATTAAAAAAGGAGGCTGCGGCCGCTGCTTTAATGGACCAAGCGGAAGCCTGAAACCCCTTCTAAGAATGAGTTCTGCCTTCTTGTTCTCGGGCTTCATCCCGAGGTCCCTTCATGTCCGCTACATCACCTGCCACTACTGCTGAAGAGGACAAGGCTGCGACGGGTGTGTTGACTGTAGTCACCTCTAATGTCTGAGAAAAGGCATGATCCATGTTATAAAACCTCCTGTCATTCACCCCGGGATTTGGGAATGTACCAGACTGGGCCCACTGACTCTTTACAATCTCCAGGAAGAGAGGTAGGGATGGGACTTCCTCTTTATCTAGAGATGTCTTAGCAAACATAGTTTGCGTCAAGTCCTTACAAGCATCAGGAGCGGGAGGGATATCACTTCCCCCCAATTTAGTTGTAGACTTTGACTTGTTCAGGAGCTGTTTAAACAAGGAAGGTTGAAAGAGGCCGGCAAAGGTTGGGGTGTCCTGTTTCCCCGAATCCTCATCGTCTGACACAACCAGCCCGCACATAGGCTCTTCCCCAGTCACTGACTCTTTGCTAGCTAAAGACGGTGACCCCAGTTCATGAACCCCCCAACCAGGGGAGCCATCTCCGAAATGTCCTTCCCCGCAGGTGTTGGGGCTGAATGAGATTGAGAGTTTTTAGAGTCCTTACCCCGCCTATCCTGATGTTTCATGCCTGAGGCAATCCCGTAAGAAATTGCAGAGGCAATCAATCAGAGGCCTTCCCTTTTTTTTGTTGATTTTCGGCCAGCTAATCTGATAACCTGATGCTGTTCTAATGGTAAATTAAGCCTCGTGGTCCCACAAAATGGCCACCGCTGCCTGTTGAAATTCAAAATGGCAGCTCATCACAAATAACAGTTGCCCGCTCTTTAAGAAATGTTGGGCAGCTAACGGCCGCGAGGCGACGAACACTAAGGGAGGACTTGCAGGGATCCCCCTACAAGTCTAGCGCCGGCGTGACTATCATCATCCGCTTTTCAGATGAAGAGTGGCTGCAGACTCGCTGCAGGGGAAGGAAAGGTCTAATCAGAAGATTGTCGCTTAAACTGTAATCACGGCTTTTCATGATCACGGGGCCGTCCACAAATTAAAGCGCCAGCCACTCTCTTACCTCCTTTCCTGCAATGGAGCCTTCAATTTGAAATCGCCAGATTAAGGCAATTGAACGAGGCAACGTGCGAGGTGGCGACCAGCCTCCTCCGCATCCAGTCACTTTAGGTAAAATTTAAAATAATTTTAGAAATGACCAATTAACCTGCACTAATTCAATCAATCAATTTAGCTATGCTAACAATGCTAAGCTATCAAAATGTCAGCCTATTTGGACCATAGACTGAGAGGAACTGGGAAGGAGGAGCAGAGGCGTGCTTGCAACTTTTACTCTCAGTCTATGGACCAATCAGGACTGACTATAGCCCATTGGTAGCACCTCCTGCTTTTCATCATTGAGAATTGAAATGATATTTATTTTAACGTGAGAAGTTAGTCTTGACTAATTTAAATCCTGTGATTACAGTGGGGAGCTGAAATTATCTGGAATTAAGACCACATGTACCAACCAGGTCTTTCCTTCTCAGATTTCAGGAAGTGCCCTCTTTTGTTTAGGAAAAAAATCAACTAAGAATTGGAGATGTGGAAACTATAGATGCATATACAACATGAATATATATATATATATATAGTATAAACTAAATTTCTGCTTGGTGTAATGGAGGATTATGGTGCTGAGTCTGCGCAGCCCAAACCCAAGAATGATCAACAATTCTCAAGGATTGCATACCACCTATAAAATGTATATCAATTTATCTTTACGTTATAAATTCATGCTAATTTTACAGATTTAGTCCATAATTTTTCCCACTATTATGCTGTCATTTAAACCTTTGCATCTACTTTATTATGGTTTTTTAAAAATTATGTCTTGGTATCATATCTAAGTAAAAGGTGTGTGTGTGTGTGTGTGTGTGTGTGTGTGTGTGTGTGTATTCCCTAATAGGTGATATTGGTTTTATATCTGCATTTCAAATTGTTTTTGAACAATTTTGCCTTAATGTTCCCCTTTCCTTCTTGAAATCTGATTTTATATTTTTGACCATTTATAAATAGATCAGCTATGGTATATTCCAGCCTTCACTAAGTAATTCTTGTTGTGTTTTTAGTCTATTTGTAGATTCTGAGTGAACCATATCTGTACATATAATTATATTTTTCTTGCTGTATTACCTCCGAGGTGGAAAACATTTGACAGAGAAGCTAGAGGTGAAATGGTCGAGTTAGTATTTCTTTTGTGGAATTCCATACTTTTATCAAACTTTATCTAATAATGTGTCCTTTTCAATTTTATCCTCCTTTGTTTTTCCACTGTTATCTATGACAGATAGCATCTTTTATGATACCATTTAAAATTTGAAGGGCAGGACAACTTCTCTCTTTAGAGTTTTGTAGGATTTCTTTGTTTGATTAGGTCTTTTTCCACTCCATGTGAATTGATTGACATTTTTCCCATTCTTATAAAATTTTCTCTACAGTTCTGAATCAGTAATACAGTAATAAATGTTGGAAATGTCCTGAAACAGAAGAAACATCTTACACTAAATCAGTGATCACTAATCTTTCCCAGACCAAGTGCCCAAAGTGTGTGTGCGTTGTGCGAATGCACACACGTGCGACCTGAACCCCCAAAATGCAATGCACATGTGGCCCCACAGAGATCCAAAGACCAGTTGGCTGGCGGGAGGCGCACGCGCATGCATGGCAGAGTTTAACTGGGGCAACAGCTCGTGTGCCATCAAAGAGGGTGCTGCATGACACTCCTGGAACGCGTGCCATAGGTTTTCCATCACAGCCCTAAATGGCGAGCATATAAAAAACTCTCAAAAGTATCAGAAAAATCTCCATTTTATAATGCAAAAAATACTGAAAGTTAAATTCAAAATGAAATCTAAATTTTTATTACTTGGTTATAATATCAGAAATAAAATCAACAAGAAACACGATAATTTAATGAGAGCTGTTTATAAAATGAGAATAAATTTTGCTCAACATTCGGGGTTGAAAATTCCAACAATATTTGATTGCAGATTTAAACTTGGAGAATTTGCAGCAATAATAAAAGTAATATACATACAGACTATAGAAGTATAACTAAATTTAAGCAAGAATGTTTCCTATATATAAATCTCATTGCACAGGGCAAATATAATCACAGTTTGGGTTCTAAAGCAGCCTAAATATGTACAAATATTGCAAATTAGCAGATGTATAAAGGGAGAAGTCCGAAATCTATTTTTTATTTATTTTTTTCCTTTTTTCTCTTTTTTCCTTTTGATTTGTTAACATTAATTTGTTAACATTAATGAGGGTTAATATTGCTCCATTTATCTATTTTTTATTTGCATATGTAATGTATACAATATACATGTATTCCAAATAGCAGTACAATGAAAATTTTAATATTAAGCAGTTAGATTAAAACAAATCTTTGCATCAAACACTTTGAAGCAAATCCCAGGATTTTTTAATACTTAACTTTCAATTAAAAAGCCAGTTTTATTGCTTGTAATATTAATATTCTAAATAGTAACTAACATATTTTTCTCTTTATTTTCAGTACTCAAAAAGTTATCTAAACAATGTCAATCTTTATATATTATACAAAAGTCACTGTTGAAATTGTACAGTGTTTCAAGATTTACAATAAAAAGTAATAAAAAAACATATATTCTCAAGGGGAGGCTAGCAATCTCAGGTAGCCTGGAGCAGATATCTGGCTTGGTGCCAAGATTCGAGTGATGTTCCCTAGAAGAAGCTCAGGAAGATCTACCTTGGAAATAAGGAGAGTTGAGGTTAGGCAGAAATGCTTTGATCCTCTGAGTTGCTCTATGGGTATTTTAGAGTGGATTGTATTTATTGCACAAGATGTTGCTGCAATTCCAAAGACTGCCGAAGGAGAGTTTGCTGTGCATCCCATGGGAATGGGAAGCTCATGAAAGAGTCCTGGTCCTCGCTTTGACATATGGTCCAAGCTTGCAGTTTGACTAGGGCCACTTTTTCCAGGTGAAGCAGCGATGCACTTTTTTCATGCCTTGCTTAGTTAAAGGAATCCTTGTGGGTCCTTGTGTAAGCATCATTTAAAGCTTATCTTTTTAGCATTTACTTCTAAGTGGTTTTCTATTTCTTTCATCTGAAATGCCATTTATATATTGCTAATCACACAAGAACAATATTATGCAATTGATTTTCTGTGAAAAAGCATGAGCTAGATTAAAGCACGCTACTTAAAATATCCAGAAGGGATTTTAAGAAAGAAGGAAGGAAAGCTTCAATAGAAGAGGAAGCTAAGATTTATTTGGAAGTGTGTCCTATTTTTACACGCAAATTTGAAATTGTTTTTGTTATATTGCCTAATATTTCTCTAGTATCAACTACTGAACAAACTGTTGCAGAAAATAAATATATTTCTTTGTTTAAGAATTCTCAGGATGGAATTGCACAGATGAGAATAATAACTGGGAATAGATAATCTCATGCTGGCCAATTTATGATTTGAATATAATTCCTTATTTTCAAAGTCTATTCCACTGAGCCAGGTGTCAGCAACCCATGGCTCTTTGACCCCTCTCCTGAAGCTCCATGCTGACCCAATCACGCGACATGCTCTCCGCCCCAAGACATTGGCCCAACCCGGCCATGGCCAATGCCAACCTCGCTAACACAAGGGCTGGAAAGGTGGGAATGGAATCCAGGAGGAGGGTACAATGGAAAGGGGGACAGGTCTGCAGCTGAGTACTGCTCTACTCGCTTGAGGAGGGTATTCCCACTCATGTGCGCCCTCCCAGCCCTGGAACAGCCGCGGTTGTGTGAGGAGAGTCGTCTTCGGCAAAGCTACCACCGTGGTTTGTGCTTGTTCCTCAGCCAGCCCAGATTTCCAAAAAGTTGCCAAGAAGAAAGAAAAGGAGTAGAAAGAGCCCCAAGGAGAGCTGGCTGGGTCAACTCTGCCTTGGCTTTCCAAGAGAGAAAGAAGAGACACAGACAGACAAACAGACAGAGATGGGAGAGAGAGAGAGAGAGAAAGGGGAGAAAAACAGAAAGAGAGAAATGAGAAAATGATGGATGGAGAGAGGAAAAAGAGAGGGAAGCAAATGAGAGAGAGAAGGGGATGAGAGAAAAAGAAAGAGAGAGGAGATGAAAAAGAGAAAAACAGAAATGAGAGCTAGGCGTGGCTGGGGAGGTGTCAAGTGACTGGGTGGGAGTGACATTGAGTTAGCCACGCCCACCCAGGTTTTGTGGCTCCCAGTGTTTTCTGTGGGAAACAGTTCCAAATAGCTCTTTGAGTGTTTAGCATTGCAGACCCCTGCACTAAGTTCTTCAGTAATTCACAGTTGTTTCTGCAATTTTTAAAAATAAACCCAAATGGATAATTATGCACTTAATATTTTTTAAATTGATATATAGAATTATTCAGTTAAGAATTGAGAGAATGCATATATTATTGTGTATGTTTTCTTAGTATTTTCATTTAAGAGTAGAGAACATTTATTTTTAGGTAACAAATAACAAATAATGAACTCTGGCTGTATTCATGGTTGTGTACAAAAATGAAAAATAGTGTTTCAAATTCAGAATAGAATCACGTGTACTCAGAATTTTCTTTTGGAACATTGCAAGGTTTCTATTTTCCACTGGAACAAAATTTAAAATGTGTAAAGTGTCTTGTGTTCAATCAGAACAAAAATTCAAATTTCAAAGTTCCTGCCACAGAAAACAACAGAATCTGGAAAGAAATCTGCTTCCTTTTGGTCTGTCTTCGAGTGATTAAAGTTGATGGGGGTCTGCTTGTTAGGCAGCCTATGTAGGGAAAGAAGAGGCAGAGACTGAGGTGGAGTCAAGGCAGGACTCAGCCCTGAATCGTTACATGTTTACTAATACTCCAAGTCAAGGGTCCCTTCAATTCTATTGACTTTCATTTAGTACCAATTTAGTACTGATCATTAGTTGACTAGATTCTTGTGCACTGGCTTGAGCAATAAATCTTCCTAATTGGAACTTAACTTATGGTCCTGATTCTTTGCACCTGACAGCCTATGGAGAAATGGCCAAGGGACTATAATATATTTCGTTTTTAAAAAGCCTCCAAATCAACAGTGGACAGAACATTATAGCATGTTATGGGCTCCCTGCCCATCTGCACAAACAGCCACAAAGGCCAACAAAGACAGATAACAGCAATGGGATTTGGGCGGGGCGGGGGGCTCCAGTGCAATTTAATAGTAAGAAAGGTTCACATGTCTCTCTGCAAAGCTTAACAAAGCAGAATTCTACATCACCAATAAATTTCTTAAAAATATTTTTCTAGTGTGCAAAAGATTCTTAGTCTCTGAGTATATAGTTAATTGATTCTTCTGTAGCCAAACTTCCCTCTAATACACCAAATGTCAGCAGGAAAGAACATGTGCCTGTTTTGTTGGCTAATCAGTGATTTGAGTAAATTTAAAAGAAAACAAACTATATAGCTGATTCTTTTTGAGACTGTTAATTTGCGCGATTGTTAAGTGAATGCTTATAAGTGCTTGACAGTTGGACCTTGGTTTGACAACCATTTGTTTAGTGACCATTGAAAGTTACAATGCACTGAAAAAAGGGACTTATGACTGTTTTTCACACACAGCACGCAAGCGCGCTGCTGAGGCAGCCGACGCCGCTGTTGCTGCATTTCTTGTTCCTCGCAAGAGGCGATGCTGCGGGGCGCGGGGAGAGCCTCCCAAAAATATATCTCCCAATTATGCCTCCGCAGCCCAAGACCTCGCGCTTTAAGCCGGGATGTGGCTTTTTGCATTCTGAGGCAATCTACATGATTGACAACGGACAAGCAGACGAAGACATCAAAGGTAGGAAACTTTCTGAAGATCCTTTTGGCGTCTTCTCCCTGGTCTTGGCGCCAACAAGAGAGCTGGCCTATCAGATAGCCGAGCAGTTCCGTGTCCTTGGGAAGCCTCTGGGTTTAAAGGACTGCATCATTGTTGGGGGAATGGATATGGTCTCTCAAGCCCTGGAGCTGTCTCAGAAGCCCCATGTTGTCGTCGCTACCCCTGGCCGCCTGGCTGATCACCTGCAAAGTTCCAACACCTTCAGCCTTCGAAACATCAAGTTCTTGATCACCACGCCCCTCGCAGAGAGAGAGGACAAGGACGAGGAGGATGGGGAGCCTTCTCCCCCCAACTAGCACCAACTCCCCCAACTGCCTCAGACTTTCTACATTATTTCCAGGCCCCACAGGGGAGAAGACCGAGGAACCCCTCCCGCCCAAATTACTACCGGCCAAGCCGCCTCGGACTTGTGCTGACCGCCTTCTTTGCGGACTTAAGAACTGTGTTTTTTTAACTGGTGTGTTCAGTGTATGAATGTATGAATGTGAGAGAGAGTGCGCCCACTTTTTAATTTAATTAACTATTGTATTACTATTGTATTTTAATGATTACTGTGGGGTGTGTCTGAGGAGAATGTTTGATTAGTGTATATGATAGGATCAGGAGTGCGACCTGGAGCCCCCTCCACTGAGTGCAGAAGCAGAAGTGGATGGGGGCCCAGACCCGCCTACCGGTGAATGGTTCGTGTGGCCTGCCGGGAAGAATGGGGGCCATGAGGGGGTCTACGGGGATGGGGGAGGGTCAGAGCATTTCTGTTATGACCGGGAGGGGCAGATATGACGGGAGCTGTAGGGCTAGCCATTACCGGGGAAGAAGGACTCGCTACATTACAGCGATTCCTTGTTCTGGCCCCTCAGGCTCAACTCAAGGACCTGGTGGCAGAGGAGATCAGGGCCCTGGTCTCAGGTTGTTGTTGCTAAATGCCAGGTCTGTGGTGAACAAAGCTCCCCTCGTCCGGGAGTTAATATTAGACGAGGAAGCAGACCTGGCATGTATAACTGAAACCTGGCTGGGCCAAGAGGGAGGAGTCCCCCTCTCAGAAATGTGCCCAGATGGGTTCCAGGTGCTCCACCAACCACGACACCAGAAAAAGGGGTGGGGGAGTAGCAATTATCGTCCGAAAGTCGTTAGCTCCTCGCAGGATCCCGGCCCCAGAGATTGTGGGGTGTGAGTCTCTCCTCTTGAAGTTGGACCTGGGGGTTCAATTGGGCTTGTTCTTGACATACCTCCTTCCCAACTGCGTCACGACAGCCCTGCTTGCGTGCTAGAGTCAGTAGCCGGGTTGGCGGTGGAGTTCCCCAGACTAATGGTACTGGGGGACGTTAATCTGCCATCTCTTGGTGAACACTCTGACGGGGTGAAGGAGTTCATGCTTCCATGACAACCATGGACTTGACCCAAGTAGTTCAGGGTCCAACTCATAGAGCAGGACACACACTCAACCTTGTATTTCTTTCGGGGCAGTGGAGATGTGATCTTGAGTTAAGGGTAATAGAGACCTCGCCCTTGTCATGGTCAGATCACTCCTTGCTGAGGCTTGACTTCAGGTTTGACTTCAGGAGGCTACTCCCCCATTGCTACTCCCCCATCAGAGGTGGAGCCGATTAAGTGGTTCCGCCCCAGGCGCCTGATGGACCCAGAGGGATTTCAGCTTGGAGGGATACGTGACTCCCTTGTCCGCAATCCAACCGAGTCCTTGGTCGCTGCCTGGAATGTTGCGGCGGCTGAGGCGCTGGATCGGATTGCGCCTTTGAGGCCTCTCCGCGGCAGTGGATCCAGGAGGTTTACTGAGGAACTCCGCCAAAAGACACCTACAGCGACGCTGGAGGGCTAGTAACTCTGAATCTGACCAAGCACTATTAAGAGCCTTTATCAGGACTTATTTAGTGGCGATACAGGCAGCAAAATGTACACATTTTTCTGCTCTTATTGCATCCCAGAATCTCGCCCAGCCGCCCTGTTTAGGGTGACCCACTCCCTCCTGAAAGGTGAGGAGGCGGGGGAACCCCTGCAGGGAAGAGCTGAGAAGTTCGTTCAGTTTCTATCGGATAAAATCACTCAGATTCGGACAGACCTGGACTCCACTTGGGCAGTACCAGCTAAGATGCCGAGGGTGAATCTCAATCACATTTGCTGGGATGAGTTCGAATTTGTCACCCTTGAGGAAGTGGACAAGGCCATGGGAGCGATGAGTGCCTCCACCTGTTTACTGGACCCATGGCCCTCCTGGCTGGTCTCGACCAGCAGAGAGGTGACACGAGGCTGGCTCCAGACGATTACGAACGCATCTTTGCAGGAGGGGTCTTTCCCGCGACCATTAAAGGAAGCAGTGGTAAGACCCCTCCTCAAGAAGCCTTCTCTGGACCCAGCTATCCTGAAAAACTATCGTCCTGTCTCCAACCTTCCTTTTCTGAAGAAGGTTGTTGAGAAGGTGGTGGCGCTTCAACTCCGACGGACCTTGAATGAAGCGGATTATCTAGACTCCTTTCAGTCTGGTTTCAGGCCTGGGTACAGCATGGAAACCGCTTTGGTCGCACTGACCGATGATCTCTGGCGAGCTAGGGATAGAGGACATTCCTCTATCCTGGTGCTTCTTGACCTCTCAGCGGCCTTCGATACCATCGACCATGGTATCCTTCTGCGACGGCTGGAGGAGGTGGGAGTAAGAGGCACCGTTTTACGGTGGTTCTCCTCTTACCTCTCTGACAGGTCGCAGCCGGTGTTGGTCAGGGGGCAAAGGTCGACCCCTAGGCCACTCAAATGTGGTGTGCCACAGGGCTCGGTCTTGTCCCCCCTCCTATTTAACATCTACATGAAGCCGCTGGGTCAGATCATACGACAGCACGGGTAAAGTACCATCAATATGCAGATGATACTCAACTGTATCTTTCTGCCCCGTGCCAGCTAGTGTAGCAGCGGACATGATGTGCCGATGCCTGGAAGCTGTCAGGATCTGGATGGGGGTGAACAAACGTGTGCTCAGTCCCGATAAGACTGAGTGGCTTTGGATGCTGCCCCCGAAGGACAGCCCAGACAGTCCATCCTTAATCCTGGGGGGTGAAAATTTACACTCCTCAGAGAGGGCCCGCAATTTGGGGATCCTCCTGGATTCGCAGCTGACACTGGAACACCATCTGTCGGCTGTGACCAGGGGGGCCTTTGCCCAGGTTCGCCTGGTGCACCAATTGCGGACCTATTTGGATCGGGAGGCACTTCAAACGGTTACTCACGCCCTTGTCACCTCAGGGTTGGATTATTGCAACGTGCTCTACATGGGGCTACCCTTGAAAACCGTTCGGAGACTGCAGCTAGTCCAGAATGCGGCCGCGCAAGCGATATTGGGTGTACTGAGATACACCCATGTTACACCTATCCTCCGCGAGCTGCACTGGCTACCAATTGGTCTCCGGATGCAATTCAAGGTGTTGGTTATTACCTTTAAAGCCCTACATGGCTTAGGGCCAGTGTACCTGCAAGACCGCCTACTGCCACATACCTCCCAGCGGCCAGTAAGATCCCACAGATTGGGCCTCCTTCGGATGCCCTCAACCAGACAATGTCAGCTGGCGGGCCCCCGGAGGAGAGCCTTCTCTGTGGCCGCTCCGATCCTTTGGAATGAGTTACTCCCAGAGATCCGGACCTTACCCACTCTCATGGCCTTCAGGAAAGCTGTTAAAACCTGGCTATTCCAGCAGGCCTGGGGCTGTTGACCTCATTGTTGAGGTCCAGCCCCGATTGAACGAATGCATGTGTTGTGATTTTAAATCTGTCCTTTTCTAATTTTTTTTCCTTCCTCTTCTTCTTTTTTGTAATCCGCTCGGAGTCCTTCGGGATTGGGCGGCATATAAATTTTAATAATAAATAATACATTTTAATAATAAATATGATTGTTGCAGCATCACCATGGTCACATGATCAAAATTTGGATGCTTGGCAATGTCCCACAGTCATGTGGATTACCTTTTGTGACTTTCTGACAAGAAAAATCAAAAGGGAAGCCAGATTTACTTAACCATTTTACTAATTTAACAGCTGCAATGACTCACTTAACAATTGTGACAAAAAAAGATTGTAAAATGGGGTAAAACTCATTTAAAATTTTCTCGCTTAGCAATGGAAATGTTGGGCTTAATTGTGGTTGCAGGTCGAAGACTATCTCTACTCAAAACAGCTCTTTTTGGTCATAATATTTTCACATGTACCTGGTTATACAATATGCTAGGATTTAAACCATGATTTATTAATAATGGTGGTAGAATTTTTATATACAGTACTACATAAATTAAAACTAAGGAAGTCACATTGATCCAGTGTGTGTTCTGCTCTGCTGGTTAATGATTGGAAAAAGCTATCTGAATCCGAATCTGGTGTGTGAATCTGGAGAGTCTGATTTCTAAGTCACATGTCTGTTATCCTGAAAACCTGTCAAGTTCAGTGATAATTTAAACATAAACCTCCTAAAACAGGACTGTTAAACTCAGGGCCCATGGGCCTGATGCATTACGTGCCCGCCATGCCCATGCCTTGTTTAGCGAGGGGGGAAGAAGTCCCAATGCAAGTTTGTCCTAAAACATTGGCCTGCTTTTCAATATAACTAGTTTTATCCATTTAATTCCGTTTTTCAGATAAAAATGTATTAGTATTTTCTGGATTGGAGAAATAACTGAAATTCTAATGCTGAATCTTTTGAGACTAAATTATTCAATTCTATTTATGGGTTTAATGGCCTGCACATATATATCATACTTCAGGCGTTACAAACCCATTTGTGCTTCTCCAAGCATATTAGAGGAATATAAGAATATATGTATACTAATGGAGCAGTGAACATTTATCTGTGAAAATTGGTGCCAATCAAATTTACAATGTAGTTCTGCAATTGTAGTTTCAAACTGATTCAGCCATAGATTCACTATTTGTACTTAAATTCATATCTGATGCTTTTATTCCATATGCTAATGGATTGTTTGATAGTACTATGCTAAAGACATAAGTAACAATGGCTCATAAATACAAAAGAGAAGTGTTCTACTTTTAGTAGAGTTACTTATGATTTTGTTGGCAACTGTTCAAATAGTTTATTTGGAAACCGTGAGTGGCATGCACAAGGAGAGTAATTCGGATGATTGATAGAATGAATGAAGTAGCATTCTAACACTGATATTTTTAAACTTTGAAACTATTTTTTATTGTTGAAGTTTAAGCTTTTTTTATAAGCACTGATATCTGCAGTAACAGTGAAAAAATTAAATCCATATTGATGGGATATCTTCATTAAGTTAACTGAAGGATTATAAAACTATTGTAAGCTTTTAAATTTACAAGAATTCTTCCTCAGGCAAGATAGTTAAAATTCCTGAGGAAAGGGGTAGGCAAGGTGCTCAAGAATTGCATCCTTTAGGAAGCATGTGAACTGAGCTTTATTTAGTGTATAAGATTGCATAAAGGACTATCCTAAAGCTTGCTGAAAAACACCATCTAATTTTGGAAATATAGAATCTAGTGGTCTAAGTCCAAACTATTTCCATGTGATATAAAGATTTGGAATAGACTATTTACATTTGCAGAATCTTTCGTTTTGATTGGCTTATAATTATTTCATCTCATCATGTGAACTAAGCTGTTTGTCGACACTTGTAGTGCTTATGTCATCTATGTTAGTTTAATCAGAGAAATAACCATTAAATAAGTTGTAGCTTATTCTTGTTTTATGATAATTTACTGCCAGATTATTCAAAAACCATGAAATCAACCCCAGAAGGACCCAACACATGTGAGAGGACTTAGTCTTAATGAACATAATTATTAACTGTAATTGCTATCTAAAGATACCTTATCTTTCTCATAAAATGTTTTTTAACCAACACGTTGTTTATCTGGCATAATGACAAGCTGCAAATAATGATAGTTATTTCTTATTTTTTCAAATTTCTGCATTACATATAGATAGTGCCTAGAATTTAAATGTTAGAGGACTTTAGATGGTCATTGCATTAGAGAGAGGGGGGTGGGGAGGGAGGGGGGAAGAGAGAGAGTTGGCAGATAGCAGTAGTAGACTTATATACCGCTTCATAGGCCTTTCAGGCCTCTCTAAGCGGTTTACAGAGAGTCAGCATATTGCCCCCAACAATCTGGGTCCTCATTTTACCCACCTCGGAAGGATGGAAGGCTGAGTCAACCCTGAGCCGGTGAGATTTGAACCGCTGACCTGCTGATCTAGCAGTAGCCTGCAGTGCTGCATTTAACCACTGCGCCACCTTGGCAGAGCACCAATTGGTGGTTTTTGTTAATGGAATCTTAACAGAATCCTTATTTGAATGTAAAATATTTCTAAAGTTGATGTTTAGTCATTGCTGTGTTATGTCTTATAACTTTATTAAGCATGCCTTTAAGTATTTTTAATTAAGCTTTGTTTAGCATGTATTTTAAATCTTATCTTTTAATTTTAAAATTAAAACTTTTATGAAGTTTTAAAGATTTTAATCTCCCATCTAATTAAAAATTAAGCTATTAATCAATAATGTCATTTTTCACAGGCCTACTAGTAACTATCCTCAAAACATGCTCACTAGCCATCTTTTTAGGGAAATAAAGGATAATTGTTGTTTCTACGTGCTGCTACCTTTTCCCCTTTACAGAGAGTTCTTTTCTATTTGGAAAGAATCTAAAGCAGAGGTGGGTTTCGGCTGGTTCGCCCCGGATTGGGCGAACCGGTAGTGGTGATGGTGGGAGGTTCCACTCACCTGCTCTGATGCTTTTGCGCATGCGCAGAAGCATTGCACAAGTACATGAGTGAACGAGTAGTAAAATAAATTGAAACCCACCACTGATCTAAAGATATTAATTTTAAAGCTTTGAATTGCCTCTTTCTTCCAAATACTATGCTATATTTGGCAAAATTTAAGACTTAAGAGGTATCTATGACCAAAGAATTAAACATAGAGGAAATTGTATTTCAGCATCCAAAGTCTCCTGTAAAGTGGCTTAAAATTATTCTATAAGAAAAACAGGAATTTTTAAAGTTAGGGCCGAGGAATTCTGCTTACTTATTAATTTTGGATTAATACATTATATAATTATATTTCCCACCTTAGTTAAAAACATATCTTATAGGCTATATTGAGACTATATTGTAGTTGGCTAATTCTGGCATATTGTGTGAATCTCCTGAATATAATTTATAAACCATGAAAACAATGGATAACATTTTTTTTTTCTGAGAACCTTTGTTTTAGGAACTGTACTTCAGCAAAAGAAAAGGTGCCAGGATAAAATTGTTTTGCACTAAATTATTGGATTTAATTTATAATTAAAGAATATACAGTTGATGAGACTACTTCCCATGGATTTTTCTTATATCCCCATTCTGTTAAAATAAAAAGAATTTTGGTGATGATAAATTTTGGAATGTTTTCAGGGGGGTTTTGTATGGTCTTGGGCCCTGAAAATATGTACTTCTCCATATTGGTGGAGATAGCATCCAGGAATGGGTTGACCTCATCTGTTTAGCTGATTGGACTGAGTCAGTCAGCTGTGAGGACACGCCTCTGGTGCTAGGGCTTCCCACTTTTGATGCAGTCCCTCACCAAGGGCAGATGTGTCAAACCTTATCTGTATTTGAATTCCTGAAAAAACATCAGAATAGGACTTGAATTAGTGAGTACCGTATTTTTCAGAGTATAAGACACACCTTTTTCCCTCAAAAAAGAGGCTGAAAAGAGAGGGTAATTAATTACTAGCTGACTCCCTCTCCAAGGTAGAATTGCTTATAGAGGCATTATTTGTAACTCCACTTTATTCAGTAAATCACTGAAAAATTGATTATTTTAAAATTATTCAAGAAGATCTAAAAACTTAAAATAATAGATCTAAAATCTCCAAGTCACTTTGAATGTCCTTAAACAGATCTGTCTTACATGTCTACTATAAAAAAATAAAAAAATAAGGAATCAGTGCTTACCAGGATATTTCTGTGGTAAAATATCTGATACACAAAGTAATCTGAAATTGCTATTGGCTTTTCTTGACATACTTGTATGGCTTTCATTTCTGGTCTATTGGCTTCAGTGAGAACACAGTAGAAATCAGCAGGATAATTTTCAGGTCAGTTCCAGATTTCCTGAATTCGGAGAGAACTGATAGATTTGTTTATAGTATAGAGTTGGTGAGAAATAATGGAGTCTTTGATGCCTGGCTTACTTTTGGAGGAAACTGAAAAGTGAATTATTATCAGCTATATTTATATTAGTAGACAATATTTTGAAGTTTCATTTAACAGGTACTTTAAAAGCATTAAAATACAATTAATTGTAGCATATGCCAATGATGAAAGATTATTGGATAGTGATGATTTTTAGTGTTCAAACTGATTGTATTTCATTCAGCAGCTAATTTTAAACATATATTATCACTCCATCTTAATTTCACTTTAAATTAATCTAATCATAGGCTATTCCAAAATAACAGAATTGGAGGAAGGAACATTCATGGGTTGCTTTTTTTAGGAATACAACTTATTAAGGAAAATGAATGGATTGTGATGAAGCAAAAATTAGTATGTTAGCACTGCTAAAATACAAACTAATAATTTATAATAGGGTTGTTTTTTTAAAAAAAAACTGCTCTATTAGGGTAATGGATACATAAGTAGAATGGATAGGACGCGGGAAGACTGATGTTTGTATCAGTTTTGGTAAATAAAGATATCAATTAACAGTTTAATGTACAGTGTTTTTTTATTTGTCTACAAGTGACATGAAACAAGTTAGACATTATGTACTGCTGATGCGTAAAGATAGTATTTAAAAAATGAAAAATGTTCCAATTTATCACAAATAATAGAATAACAGGTATATTATTGATTAAATAAATTATCTATTGGTTTCAAAATTATCCTAGAAGTACTGTTCCATGTGTTATAAACTATAAATGCAAAAAAGTCAAGCTATGATGCAAATAACTGGATTTACAAACTCCTAAAATAATGTTTAAAAACAATAAAGCTCTATGCCTTGGTAGAGATCCTTGAGTATGATCATGAAATCAAATCTTTCAATTTTCAACTACAACTGTACTATCTTTCAAATCTGAGATTATATAATTTTTTCATATTAAATATTTCTCTCTATATAGTACAAAAGAGATGTTAAATGTTCATTTGTAAGCGTAAATTGAACTTAATTTTTGTTATCTACTGCTACTTTTAGAGTTGACAGATTAAGTTTATTTTAAGGATTGATGATTGTTTATTTAAAGCTATCTCCTTAATATATTAATAACTAAAAGTGAACTTAGAAAAAATATAATGACTAACTTTAGGTTTGATGCAAATATCTACCATCAACCAAAAAACCCAGAACATAACATTAGAAGGACTGGAAATTTTAAAATAATAAATAATTAAGATATGCTTATCTTCATTTGAGTAATTCTTTATTCCATATTTTAACTGTTTACAAGGATCTCAGTTTATGACAAAGGGTCTTAAAATACCACACATTTATTTTGATGGTAATTCCAAACTGGATCAAAAAAATGTCTTATAGTAAAAAAACCTCAGATCCACAGGTGGGTTCCTACCATTACGGTCCGGTATACCAGAAGAGGTACTGAAAATCTGGCATACTGGACCAGACCGATAGTGATGGCGGCCTGGCCACTCCCCCGTACCGGTCAAAGAATATCCTGCTGTCCCAGAACTGCGCCGTGCTGGGGAGTTCTCTTGCATGGATGCACCTGACAGCAGCAGCGGCAACAGCAGTGGCAGAGGACACCCTGCCTTTGGGGGCCCGTTCCCCCAGCCAAATCAATCGTGGATGCACCAACGGGCAAGCAGTGCACATGTGCAGCAGCCCCGGGGACATCTGCCTGACACCTGACACCCTCCTGGAGCACTTTCTTCCTTCTCTCGCTGGCGAAAGAAAGAATATCCTGCCGTCTGTTGGTGCTATCGCAGTGGATTCAGCTGGGGAAACAGGCCCCCAAAGGCAGGGTGTGCTGTTCCATCGCTACTGTAGATGCTGCTGTCAGGCGCGTCCACGCAGGAGAACTCCCCAGCGTGGCACATTTCCGGGATGGCAGTGAGTCGAGGCAAGCTCTCCCCCCATAGCTGCTGGCAGGTACATCCACGCAGAGGAAGTCTTGTGAGCGTGGAATCGATCGATGGAAATTCCAACCACCCGTGGGGAAGAGGCAGCCTAGTGCGAAGTCCTTTCCATCGCCCAACATGGCTCCTGTGCGCTACTGTTTTCATGATGGGTGACTGGGATGGGAGCCGCTCTCCTGGGTTGAGCACTAATTTCCTGGGCTTAACTCCAAAGAGCCTTGTGGTAAAATGAGCCACCTCTGCTGCTACTTACAGAGGGGAGATTAGGATCTTCCCTAACCTCCCCACATGGCTCTGGCACAATAAAACTGACTGGTGGCTGGGAAGCCACCATTGCCAGCACTCTGATAGGCAGGTCGGTCTGTGAACTGGAGCTGCTACTGAGGCTGGAAACAGCTGCATCTCCTCGCATGTGCTTCCAGCAAGCTGGCAAAGTTTGTGAGCCTGGAAGCAGGCATGGCAACTCGTTGGAAACAGCTGCACCTCCTCACGCGTGCCTCCCACAAGCTGGCAAAGTTTGTGAGCCTGGAAGCAGGCATTGCAACTCGTACGAGCCGCCTGCCAGTTACTAGAGCCTCTCCGCGCTGCCAAGCTGTCAAAATCAATTTTAAAATGGCCACGCCTGCTTGCGGACTGTCAAAAGCAAGTCTGGTGAAATTGGACCCAAGCGCCTCACTCACTGGCTGCAACATCAGGAATGGCCGTGCCTGCTCATGCATGCCTTCTGTGGGGTGCCTAACACTTTCGGACACCCACCAGGTCACCCGCTGAGCAACAGAGAAATCAGGCTTCAGCAAAAGGAAAAAAAGCAGTTTGAAATTAGCCCTCTCTGCTGCTCTGCTAAAAAGGCAAGAACCACAGCCAAGAGATAACAAGATGATTAGCCATATTCAGTTAACCCCCAGAGCGGGAAGAAGCTGAATTGGGGGCTCTGTGAGTTGGTTTGTAGGACACGATGGCCATGATCATAGGATTTGTTGGGCATCGGTTTTACTTCATAGAATATATCTACGAATATAACTGGAAGAGATGTGTATGTGTATGAGAGAGGGAGGAAGAGGGAGAGAAAGAAAAAGGAAGGAAGGAAGGAAGGGGGAGAGAAAAAAGAGAAAGAAAGAGAGAAAGAGAAAGAAAAAGAAAGAAAATGGGAGAGAGAGAAGCACAAGAAAGAAAGGAAAGAAAGAAAGAAAAAGAGAACTTATGACCACAATTGAGCCCAAAATTTTGGTTGCTAAGTAAGAGCGTTGTTTAGTGAGTTTCACAAATTTTACAAGTTGACCACGCCCCTAGTCACATGACTGCCAAGCCACACGCACAAAATAGGGTACGCCCACAGAATAGGTAGTAAAAAATTTTTGAAGCCCACCCCTGCTCAGATCTAATCATTACCAAATCTCCACCACCAAAACTCCATGCAACAAAACCTATAATTATTTTAAATTGTGAATAAAATATTCTCCATGGTTTCGATGGGACAGTCCAGGATGGGTTATTCTAGCCTGCTAACTCATTGACTGAATTAAAATTCTGAAGACACGCCTCCTTGGCAACGGTCCCCAGTCTTTCAATTCAGTCTCAGCTCGCAGGACTAGTTTTCTTGAGCTCTCAGCTCAAGTTTGAACGATTGTTGGACTTTTTATTTAAGAACATTAAGTATCTTTTAAAATTGAAGGAAGATTGGTATAGCCGTGGTGAGGAGTGCTGTAGGCGCAATTGAGGGCTTAATTAGCCCATTTTAGAGTGATAATGATAAATATAATGTGGTAGAACTTAAACATGTTTTAGGAAGTTCCAAATTCACTTTGACTTTAAATCTCATTCTAGCCACATTGTTGATATTCTTGGGCAATTTGTAGTTAAGGGAGAGAGAATATGTCTTGTAAAAGAGAATAACAATATAGAAATCATTTTGATTTAATGCATATTGATGACTTTGAGTGGATGAAGTGCACTATATATCTTTTGATAACAGTTCTATTTAACCTTTGGATTCATATTTTAATTATATATTATATATGAGAGAACATGATTTGTTTATCTGTTCTAGCAACTATTTTGCAGTATATTCCCTAATAGAACGTTCCCTAAGTATATTCTGGTCCTTATATACAGTACATATAAAGATTTTCGTATAATTAGGGAGATAATCAAAATACTGAGGTGACATCTCTTGGCTCATTGTTTTAAGAATTTATTCCAGATTAGCTGAAAAGTAGTTTTATAAATATAAATATATATATATAAATTAGATTCCTCTCTTTAGTTTCACTAGTGTTTGTAGTTAATTATGATACAAATTCTTGGTGCATAATTTGCGGAATGCTAGTATTCCATGAATGGTTTGATTACTCAGACATCTTGGCATGTTTCAAAGAAAAAAGAAAATAGGCAGTCTTCTTGAAATTGTCAGTTTAATCAGGATAAATGTATGCATGCTAGTGTTGGTTGTGGAACTGAAAACCAACACTAGCAAGCATACATTTATCCTGATTAATTTCTACTTCTTTATGAGTGTTTATATTTTCAATTTTAAAAGCTTTCAGATAATTTATGTAGTTTTTAAGTAAGCTATTTGACTTTTCAAATGAAATTCCCAGTGTAGACTATATAGTCAAAACAAATTTTGGAAAATACAGTTACCGAAGAATAATGTACCAAGTTCCTTATTAGAGAACAGAAGTGAAGCACTCACATTTTGGCATGAATGATTTTGCTGTACTAGAGAAGAGACTTAACATTTTGTTTTTCTTGGCCTGTTTTAGAAATTCAGTTACATTATGCCTTGGGGGCAATGGGTAAAAAGGTTTTTGCAAACTTAAAAGGAAGAAAGATAGATCAAACAGGCAGTTCTCTACATGTGAACTTTATTTTGAAATAACTGAAACTTGTTTTGCATAAAATGATATCCTCTAGAAGAAGGGATGTGAACAGTTAATGACTTGCAATACTAGAGAAATAACTAATTGAAAGCAGTAAAGACTTTGGTCCAAATTTAGCCAAGACAATTCTGACCAAATGTTACTTGCCAACTTGTATCTGCTCAGCAGCAGATGTAAAATGAGCTTCCTCTTAGCTTAATACCTGGTGTGGAAAAATGTCTTACAAATCCTGACAGATGTTGAAATTTTGGACACTCTGGGAAAGGTTTTCATTCAGGAGTATTCACTGATATAGATCTTGGGACCCCTAAGCATGTTGTTAGCACTTTCAACAGTGGCAAAAGGAAACTTTAGCTTTTTTAAAGAAATGGGAGAAAATTGTGGTAACAATGATTTTTTTGTATTCATATGCAAGAATACAAATATGAAATTCAGTGCAAGTAATATAACATTAAAACAAAAAGGCTAAGGAAATGAACTTGGCATTTAGGATGAGAAACTGGGGAAGAAGGAATGAAAACTTTGGAGATATTATTGACTTATTTATTAATAAGTGATGACTACACTTGAACCATTCACTTCCAAGGAGTTCTGATATATGACATCCCATGTTATCGTGGTAAAACCTAAGATTAACCACTTACTGCAATTCATGACTGAATGGGAATCCATACACACTTTAGTTTTCATGGGCAGATTATACAAAAATCATTCAATAAAACATATGTGTGTGTGTGTGTGTGTGTGTGTGTGTGTATGTATATATTTATTTATCAGCACAAATACAACAAAATGTAACAAAAAGGCAACAGTAAAAATATTGGGTTTCTGCCTGGATGGTCTCTTGTGACAAGCCGAAGGACAGAGAATGGAAGTAGTGATCTTCCTCCCATATTTGGGGATACTGGGGGTTGTAAAAATCTAATAGATATGTATATATGTATATATGTAAAACTACTCAAAGGCATAATGTGGTTTAGCTCAGTGTTATATTTTTACCTAGTCATTTTTAAACAATGCTTTATGAGTTTGCATTTTTTTTGAAGTGGCTATTTTGTGGTATATTTAACAAACATGGATAACTAAACATGGCTTAGTTATGGGACATGAGCCTCACATCAAAAGTGCTTTAGTTTGATTTATTTATAAATTTGATATAAATTTTATATCCTACATTTTTAAAACAATTGTTTTTTATAACAGACTCTTTATAGATTTAAAAACTGCTGCAATTCAGGAATCAGGTACAATTATATTCAACAGCATTTTTAAAAAACCAATTCCTCCAAAATAAACCCTTTCTTAGAAATTTAATTTACTTTGAAACTTTTTGGGACCTTTCAAGCATCTTGTGTGATAGATTGCATGAGAGCTCAGAAACATCAAAAGCTTTTGTGAAAAATTGCTGAAATCTTGTCAAATCTTGTATTCATGTTAAAGACAAATCAAATTTTTGGAATTTTGAATTTTTCAGTATTTTAATATTACAATGTTTGTGTCAACACCAGAGAAGAGTACTAGCCATTGCTGTGTTTGATTAATTATATGTATGTATGTGTGTATGTATGTATGTATATACACACACACACACACATATCAGTCAAAATTTATACACATATAGACATTTATATACACATTTAAATATTCAATTATTTAGTATTTAGTTTTGAATTTAATTTTTTTTACTTTAATATCTTAATATTAGCAATCTTAAATTGCTAACGACACAGATGAAACTCAAACATTTCTGTTCATTTCATAGGATTTTTTAAATTTTATCATTGGATATTTTTTACTTAGTTTAACTAATGTCCCCAAAATCATTAAGAGTTTGAAAATAAACTTTGATGATAATTTGGAAACATAATTCACAGCTATTTTAGAATTATTAGGCTCAATCTAATAAAATAATAAGCAAAATTATTAGATTTTGAAATCATCTTCTGATAACTTTTTGAAAATTATTTAAAGATTTTATAATATTTACCATATTTGTGATGCTTATCTTGTTTGGCAACTTCACTTTAAAGTAGAGTTCTGTTCCACTGATTTTTATGTAGAACAAAACATTTTGGGGAGGCATGATCATTTTTGACAGTAGGACAGGAAAAGTTGGTAAAACCTTTGAATCTAAAAAGCTACAAAGGATCTTCCTCAGTTTAGATTCAGTACATTCCATAAATCTACTTGGATCACAGTTGTAGTTCATTTTCTATAGGAGAATGAGTGTCAAAACTGCGGGTGGAATTAGAAGAGGAATAAGTGTAGAATCCCTACATAGCCATAAGCGGACTAACCTCCCCTTGATTTCCATTGTCCTTATCTAATTCCAAGCAGGCCCTAACCATTAGTTAAGAAGATTCCTATACATTGCCTGTGTAGCAATAAATCAGTTTAATTTGACCTTCAGATGTGGACCTGGTCTTTTGTGCCTGACATTTTCTGATACCATGTTGCAGTCACTTGACATCTAAAAAAAATTGTCATTCAGAGAAGGACCCACATTGCCTGCCCATAAGGCCAAGACAACTGACAAATTAAGATTGTGCTGTCTTGTCAGCTGAAATAAAAATGGATCTACGATATGAATCCCAAAATAGTGCAGTTTTTTGTCTGTAGAAATAACATTTATTTCTCAAAAAACCCCAGCAACTTTACTGTCAATCTGATGATAATAAGAATATAGATACTAAAGAAGGAAATACTAAAAGCAAAATAAGAAAATAAGAAAAACATAAAAGCATCATAAACACTTTCAATAGCACATTTTTGGAAATAAAATGAACTTTGATATAGAAGAGCTCAGCAGCAGTTATTAGTAGCAACACATTTTAAAGGAAAATTGTATTGTTGTACAATGTCTATTTTGGTTACCAGGAAAGGTTCACAGTGATAGTGAACAGGCCTTTGGGGAGAAATTGTTGGCATTCTTTGGGCAATCAGCACATTTTAAGGAAGAAGAAAGGCATAGTATAGATTTATTTCTGTACCTTGATGGAAGTCTGATATTTAATTCATGCTGTGTACTTTCTATAGAATATGCCAGATCTCGGAAACTCAGCACAATCCATCTGAAGTTAAACAACACAATCCATTGCAGTAAGGAGCAATTAGTTTTGTTGATTCATGCTCTCTTGGATTGTTTTCCAGCATGGATAATTTGGGCTAGTCTGTTGTCCTAAGAGTGTTACCATTTTACCAAACAGAATCCTCTTTTTCATTAGGCATACGGTACCTGCAATTCCAAAGCATCTGTCAATGTACTTAAAATGGGATAATTTGGTAAGGATTATAAAAATAAAAACTGGATAATGTGGAGAATGAAATGGGAAGACTCTATCTAATGTAAATAGGAGCTCTCATTTATAATCTTGCGGTCACTTGCTTACAATTTTTGGCGGTTTTTGTCTTATTTTCCCGTTCATGACAAAAAACAACAAAAAACATACTTGCTTAACAACCATACTCTTCGCTTAATAACCACTGCAAAAAAGTCTGTAAAATTGGGCCCAGTGGCAATTTATGACTATAATTTGGGGATCAATTCTGGTCATCAGTTGAGGACTACCTATAATTTAAAGTAAATGTTCTGCACAGTTTTCTTCATCCTACCTGATTATGTTAAGACCATAGTTTCCTCTACGATGTATTCAAAAAATAACTTTGCTGTGTACATTTTACTGTGTAACTTCTCATTAAAATTAATAGGCAGTTACATAATTTCAGTGGGATTTTGTTGGATAAAAATAATTCACCGCAGCACAGTAAAGCTAATCATCACATAAAGAAAATAACGTGGTTACCAAGTAATTACCTGAGAATATAGGAAGATTGTATACATTGTTGTTGTTGTTTTAATTTCACTTGAAACATAATATAGTCAATTTCAAATATGCATAAACCAAGTAACCCATTTCTTTTTCTTGCTGTGATTAAGTTGTAAATTGCAGATAAAGCTATTAATGTTAGAAAATAAATTAAGGCATTTATACACGGCAAATTGGAAGAAACCTTCTATACCCTCACAGGAGTACCTAAAAGGTTGTTTAGTTCTTTGGAGCTGACTGTAAATAATATGGACAGATATTATCATAGCTGAGCAGTTCCATGTCTGTAAGCAGAGAATGAGTTCCACTCCAATGCTAAATTTTCTAATATGATAGTTTTGCTTGCATTTTTTTGTCTGCATAGGAAAAAACCCTATTCACGGAAGTGAATTTGAGTTGGGAAAAAAGGGTAGGAAAGAAAAGAATTAAGAGGCTCTTTTCTCCTCACCCCAATCCTTCTTTGGCCTTGTAAAGATACCTTTGCAGGTATTATATGCAAACAAAGGACCAAGGAAATAAAATATGTTTGACATGGCAAGTTGTTTTGGAATTATTTTTTAACATGCTCTCATTTTGCTTTCTTAGATCAAGTTATGTCACATTTGTTAACCTGTGTGTCATTATAGAAATCGACAACTTATTTTTGTTTGTTTGGTAATTTTATACTGTCTTCTATTTAGGGTTTTGGTAAGTGGAACTTTCCTGTGGTGAAACACAGGCATGTTTCAATGTGTTTGAATCAGTTGTGAGAAAAATACATTAAATTATATAACTGATACCATAGTAATTATCTACTATGTTAATTAATTGGCATATTGCTGTCTAGCCAATATGTCCAAGTACATCATGAGTGGTTTGCAACTGCAAGAGTAGGATGACAGGATCATCCAATTGTCTATACAGTGATACATAATTGCTGGTATCTGTGATTTATAAATAGTATGCCCATTATCAGTAGTTCACTTCTTATGCTTTAGTTCATTTTATCAGTGATTTTCTTCTGATTAAGAACTTCTCTATTGAAATCCTTATAAAAATGTAGCTTTGAAGTTTCTTAATACTTGATAGAATGCACAAGTATTGGTACCAGTAGATGCATTAAAAACTCTTGTCTCTCTACATATCATTTTTGTAATAATTGGAAAGAGAAAATTATTTTTGTACAGAATTCTAAGCAAGATATCTGTACAACTAATTTAACAAAAAAGTAGGTGTTGTGTTTCACTGGGCTATAGAAAAATGCAGCAGCAAACAACTTCTGAAAATCTTGCTTCAAATTTTCTCTAAGGGTCCATGGCAACATTTATGGACTATGACAAAGAATGAAAAATCTTTGGAGTAAATTGATTTTGAATAACTGAGTGAGCTCCATTGTCAAATGGAGATTTGAGTTTAGATCTTCAAGGTCTCCGTCCAGTACCTTTTACCATTATGAATGGGATATTTAGAGTACAATTTCTTCAAATTTACAAAACCAAGAATATTAATGAGGAGTACTTATTGTATATCAAATATAGGGAAAAATCAAGGCTAAAATTACTCAATTTAGTCTGTGAGTAAAAAAAAAACCATCACTGATTAATAGAAGGAACAGAATTCTACTTTAATAAAGGGGACACCATGAGTATGTTTTTAGTTCATTTTTTCAGTTATATCTGATGTATTTGTATCTTCTTCAGAAATTTTCCCAAACAGATTTACAGGAGCAGATAGGGTTATAAAGCAAAAAACAGCAAAATAATATCTCCAACTTGCACCATGAGATTCCATACAAAAAGGAACTGATTTGGTTGATCAGTTCTTATCCTGGGTGTGGTCCATTGTGCAGGAGATATTTTGCATTTTAATCAGTTTCTCACAGATATCTACAACTTATTTTGGTTTATCACATACTACAGTATTTTTTCAGAATGCTAGTCCACCAAGAGTTCATCTGTTAGAGAATGCAGTACGAAAACTCTGCTATGAATACAATAACGGAGGCACTTCATAGCGCTGAAAATCCAAGCTTACCTCTTGTTAATACATTGATAACCAGGAAAGTGAAATTATTCTTCCTTGTGTGGAGATAGCATCCAGGAATGGGTTGACCTCATCAGCTCACTGATTGGACTGAGTCTGTCAGAGCTGCTAGGACACTTCTCTGTTGCTAGGGCTTCCAGCTTTTGACTCAGTCCCTCAGCAAGGACAGATTTGTCAAACCTTATCTGTATTTGAATTCCTGAAAAAACATCAGAATAGGACTTGAATTAGTGAGTAATTATCAGCTGACTCCCTCTCCAAGGTAGAGTCGCTTATAGAGCATTAGTTGTGACTCCATTTTATTCCGTAAATCACTAAAAAATTGAGAAAATTATTCAGTGGGACCAGAGGGTCCGAACCTGAACCATAAACTGTCTGGAGCTACAGGTAGTTGACTTGGCCCTGCACCAATACCATCAATCTATATCTGGCAAGCATATCATGGTACTGATGGATAAAGCCCACATCAGTCATTGCGGGGGGACACGCTCCAGATCCCTTATGCAGGAGGCAAAGTGGCTGGGCCTCTGGGTGGAGAGGCATCTTCTTTACATTGTGATGGAGCGTATCTCAGGGGTGACAAACATGCAGGCAGTCTGGCTCAGCAGAACTTCCTTCGACCATGTGGAGTGGCGCCTGTACCCGTCACTATTTCAGGAACTCAGGGACCGTTTCAGCCTCCCGGTAGTAGATATCTTTGCCACCCCAGACAATGCTCAGCTGCCAAGATTTTATGCCAGATTTCCTGCTTCAGGGGCAGAGGGGATCGATGTTCTCCAATGTCCTTGGCCTCCAGAACTGCTGTATGTCTTCCCTCCTCTTCCCCATCCCAAGGATGATATGGAAGGTACTAACAGAGAGGGTGAAGATCCTGATCTTTGCCCCTCACTGGCCCAGATGGTTGTGGTTTGCTTACCTGGTGAACCTGTTGGTGACTCGGCCCTGGAGGATTCATCTGGACAAGATCTAACTCTGTCAGGGGATATTGGTTCATCTGGAATTACAGTGGCTCCATCTGACCACCTGGCACTTGAGTGGAGCATTCTGAAGGAGGACAATTTTTCCTCCAGAGTCAATACCCTCCAGGCCTCTAAGAGGCCCTCCACAAACCGCTTATATAACTCCACTTGGCAGACATTTTGCACCTGGTGTGATAGGAAGGGTCTTTCTTTCTAAAGGTGACAGTAGCCCAAATCCTGGATTTTCTCCAGGGTGGATTAGACAAGGGGCTATCTCCTATCAGGAGACAGGTAGCTGTCTCCTGATTGGCTTCGGTGCTGACATGTGGGAAGCTACAGTCTCTGATGCAACATCCCACAGTGTGCCACTTCCTAAAGGCGGCAGCTAACTTGAGTCCACCGGTAGGGTACAGGTACCCTACCTGGGACCTGTCCAAGGATTTAAATTTGCTCACCAGAACCTCTTTTGAGCCACTGTGGATGGTCACTTTGCATTTCCTTACCATTAAGGTGGCATTCCTAGTGGCAATCACAACAGCCAGGAGGATTTCAGAACTACAGGCCCTCTCTGTCAGGGAGGACCTCTGTATTTTTTACTCCAACAGGGTAGTGTTACATCTGGATCCCTCCTTTGTTCCCAAGGTGTGCACCTAATTCCACAGGGCCAGGAACTGATTCTTCTGAACTTCTGTCCAGCTCCTTCTCATGCCCTGGAGAAGAAGTGGCACACCATGGACATCAGAAGGGCTCTCAGAATATATATAAAGAGGATGTCCTCCTTTAGGATGTCGGAAAACTATAAGCTGGACTTGGTCGAGGCAGCATTTGGCTGACGGGTGCTGCAGAGTGTTCACACAGGGCAGGAGACTTCGCACTAAACTGCGGTCCACGTGTAAGGACAAGCCAGCTTCGGTATGTCCCATTCCTGGATGCTATCTCCACCACAATGATGTGGTGGAAATAGCATCCAGCCCCACCCTACAGACCATCTGGTCATCGATCAATGAGAGAAGGACTACATAGCAAGACATGTCGAGTCTGTCACTTCGCCTTCTCCAAAAGCTGGGAAGTCCTAGCAACATAGGAGTGTCCTAACAGCTCTGACAGACTCAGTCCAATCAGCAAGCAGATGAGGTCAGCCCATTCCTGGATGCTGTCTCCATCCCATGAGAAAAGGCGTATCAGGTAAGATCAACACCCTTTTTCAGTTGTTCAAGAACTTTAGAATACCTTTTACAATTCATAGATGGCTGCTTCTTCCCTTATAATTCATTTGCAGAAATATTTTTAGTTCAGAAGTAATGGTAATTTTGTAAGCAAGAAATTGTGCTAATACTAGAAATATGAAGGAGCAGGGTGCATATATGTATATCATGCCTACGTTTTTATGTTTTTTCCAAGTGAAACATTGGAAGTGTTGTGGAACTTTGGAAAAAATTATTTCCTCCTCCCGCCTTTGGAATGAATTAAATGCTTTCTAACATAAAGTTTTATTGTGAGATGTATATAGTTGTGCCTCACATTTCAAAAGGAGGTTCATGCAATAATTTTGGAAAACTATATTTCTGCCTCCTTTCCTTATTGCTGTATCAGTTAACTTTTTGGTATTTCTTGCTGTGAATATCATTTTAGTTGTTCACTATCTACAAACATTTCATCTTATAATCATTTAAATCTGTCTGGCCATTGGTTTGTTCTCTTCATTGTACCTGCATGTTGATGACCAGTGAACACTTTAAATTAAGTTTATTACATTTTATTTCATCAAAATACTGAAAAAGGCAGCAAAAGGCATAATTTGTTACAACTTGTAGGCTGTCTGTGATCCATCAGTGTGGGTTCTGTTACATAATAGAGAACAGAGGTTTCAAAGAAAAGGAATACTGGCTGAGAACATGTTCAAAGGGAACTGAAAGGAATACTGTACAGGAAATTAAATCATTGGGCAAGGAAGTCG
Organism: Thamnophis sirtalis; assembly: GCF_051295495.1. Taxonomy (NCBI): domain Eukaryota; kingdom Metazoa; phylum Chordata; class Lepidosauria; order Squamata; family Natricidae; genus Thamnophis; species Thamnophis sirtalis. Next base: position 80,940,898 of record NW_028261385.1, on the reverse strand, counting down.
AATTGGACTGATTGCAGTCATTAATGTCCTTTTAACGAGAGCCACATAAGGAATGTAACTCAGCAACTGTGATAGTCCCTAGTGTGGAGCCAATTAAGTAACGTAAATGTGGTATTTCAAACACACAAAAGAGTAGGGAGGGTAGATTATGTATCAGGAATAACACATCTGAGAATCGGGGGATTTGTCCTGTGAGCAAAATTTACAAGGAGAAAGCCTGCTTTAAAACACTACCCCCCCATACTTAAATTAATTTGCGAATTAAATAATCTTTCTTTGCAGTATTACTTAATTTTCTTATGGCAAGTTTGGATATTTTTCTGTTTTTATAATATTTCCCTTACATTAACATTTAAATATAATTTTTGAAAATGTAGATGTATTTTAATAATACTTCCAATATGATTGTTTGCTTTCTTTAAAGTATCCATTACATTGGTCAAATCTTTTAGGAGTTGCCTCTCTATTTTTTAAAATATTTGAATTACAGAAATTCTAAATTTAGGATAGTAAATTCAGCCAGGTTCGGTTTTGTGCCTCACTATATGTCAGAATATTGCAGTATTTTTTTTTTCCGTTTCAAACTTTGTAGAAATAAGATCTTAGAGATCTTTGTGGGGAAATCACAGTGCACCTTAAATCTGTTTTTTGTTTTCTCTCTCTTCCTGTCTACTTGCAGGTAGACAAGGGAGGTAATAAAACAAGGCACGATTGGGATCTGCTCACATGTATTGGTCCCATGATGCAAATAAATCACTGCTTTTCTGTTTAATTACATGTTCTCATTTGCAATTTTTTCCCTGCTCCTTTTGTCACTTGTTCCCTACCTTATCTTCAGCACACAGCTATTTTGCTGCATTTGTCGATTATCTCCATCTCCTTCTGTCTCCTGACTCTAACCTCATTATTATTGCTTCTGTGAATGAACAGGAAGTACTGAATAACATCTTGGAGTGCTAACTATGCTTCTGTTAAATCTGCCATTGGATGAAATATAACCTCAAATGAATGGAAATACTCTCAGAACTTTTTCTTCCGATCCCCAAATCTGTTTTGGAGAGCTCCCGTAACTATCTGGAATGGATGTTGAAAAAAGTGCTATTTTACCAATCAGGTTTTACCAGTATATTTTGAAATGATTTAACCCAAACAAATGCCCTAATTCACTATCCACCTAAATTTTTGTCTGAAATTAATTACTGTATAATAGTTCATTAGTTTTCCAGTGGTCAATTATTCCACCAAACCATGTCTCCCCACTTTCCCCTTTTTAAAGACATAATTATGCTCACACATATATACAGGTAGTCCTCAATTTATCATTACAATTGAGCCAAAAGTTCTTACTTAACTGCTAAGTGAGGCAATTAAGTAAATTTTGTCCCATTTTATGACCTTTTTTGCCACAGTTGTTAAGTGAATCTGGCTTCCCCATTGACTTTGCTTATCAGAAAGTCACAAAAGTTGGTCACATGACCCCGGCACATTGCAACCATCGTAAATATGTGTCAGTTTCCAAGCATCCAAATTCTAATTATGCAACCATGATGAAACTGCAATGGTGTGAAAACAGTCATAAGTCACTTTTTAGTGCTGTTGTAACTTCAAATGGCCACTAAGTGAATGATTGTAAATTGAGGACTACCTGTGTTGCTTTTCTCAAATGACTGAAAATTCATGCTTATTTTCTCCTCTTTTATCTCTATAATCACTTGGTTCAGACAGGGACAACCTATGGGTTTGTTATTTATTCAGCGCATAGTGCCTGCCACTAAAAGCTATTGCTTATTGGTACTTTTTTGTTACATCTGTAGATGTTCATTCTTTAACAAAGGATGTTAATTGAGATTCAGTTTTTCTAATCTGCCTACTAGGTGTTATCTGATATTTTACATATTTTCTGAAATGTTTCTATCACATTTTCTAGCTCTCTTTGGATACTATCTGCATTCCAAGGTTTAGGCATGAATGCTGGGTGTTCAATTGTTGGCTACTTTACTTTCTAATATGCTTTAAACACATCAGGTAATCCTAATAAAAGATATCCACCTTCACAGTTTGTTGTCTTATTTGCCTCCTTTTCAACACTGTAACACTACAACACTACCTGTATCGAACTATATATTTTTAGATGCTTTTAATCCCCCCCCCTTTTTAAAAAAACTTAAGGTTTTCTAGGTACCTACCTAATACTCCTTCCTCTTTCTATTTGCCCCACAATAACCATCCTGTGAAGTGAGTTGGGCTAAGAAAGAATGACTGGCTCAAAGTTACCCAAATGGCATTCATAACTCACAGTCTTCTGGTATTTAGCCTGATGCCTTAACTACTCGACCAAACTGGCTCTTCTAGACCAACTTTTGGGCCAAAGACTTGACTAAGTCAAGTGTAGAAATCCTAAACTTTTAAAGGTTCTGCTGCTGTTGCCTCTTTTCCTGATAAATGTATAATAATGTAAAGTAAGATAACTTGGTCTTAAAGGTAACTAGATTGTATGACATAAGAGGTATTTCATCTGCTCATAATGCAGGAGACTTTCTTCATTTGCATACTACTTTGCACCTTACAAGTTTATATCTCCTGTCCTTCCCCCTATTTAAAGTTATCAGGGATAGAAAGAGAAATGGTAATACAAAGAGAACTATTCATTAAATAATGCAGTCTTTCTGATGATTTTCTTGATTACATTTGCTTTATCCTCATTACTTTTTATGGCACAAAGTGATGGATATTGCTTTATATCCTTTTTTTACTGGTAAATTTCATCTATGGAATTTAATGACAATATATTTTTTTTGAAATTCAAAGTGCTTTTTTGTTTACACTCTTCCATAAAAAAGCAAAACAACTAGTGTTTCTTCAGATAGACAATAGAATTATTTTTAGGTATTTTGTGGCACAGAACTGCACAGAACGTAGATATTCAAGATGTGTCCAGATGAAGCTTCAGAAAGTGATTCCAGTGAAGAAGGTTAGTTTAACTTATGATTTTACAATTACAAATTATATATATCCATCCATTTATATATCCATCCGTCCATCCGTCTATTTTTCTTATGGAAATAGTTTACAATTTATGTAAACATTTCTTAAATGAATTCTTCTAAACAGCAAGAAGAATATTACTCTGTCTTGGGTTTTCAAACATTTAAGTGGATGGACGTTCATTTTCTCTTCACAGAATTGATTAAATACTAGTGTAAATTACTATTTGATAGATGATAAACTGTATTTTAGTTATGGGCCAGGGTAAAGAAAAGTTCAACAGTGAAAACATAATATCTTCATTGCATTCTGCATTCTGGAGAAACGTTTCCTTTGTTATTCTAGATTAATAGTTGGTAAAATCACTAAATATTTTTTAAACAATTTCAGCACTCCAGTTACTATAACATTTTTAATTTTGATCTGAGAAAAAGACAGTATTACCGCATAAGACAACACTGGGATATCTCTGAAATGCTCTTTGTTTCCATTTGTGTTGAATAATAAATGTTTGCTGCAACTATACATAGAAATTATTTACTTTGAAGATCTGTGTACCGTACAAGTAAAATATGTTAAGATTTTGGATTTTAATACCTATCCCCTATCTATATTTCAGTGATTATATTTTCACTTGTTGGCTCACAACTGATTTTTAAAATATCCAATATATTAGATTCCTTATTTGGTTCAAATTTAATAATAAACTCTCTGAGGCGGACTTGCATTCTTTTCTTCTTTTGTACTTTCTACCTTTCTTCCTACAGAATTACGGTACACAATAAAACACACACACATGTCTTTAATACATGCAAGAAGTAGGAAGGAAGGTTTTTATGGCACCAAGCTATGTTGAATTGTCCAGTATCTTCAACCAAGTCCTCACTAAATTCTGCTTTTATTATTCGGTCTGCTTAGTGACTCACCTGTATGAGCAGAGTCTGCTTGCTCTGCATTGTGCTTGCCTAGTTCACATAGCAAGGCCATGAATGCATGATGCAACAAGGAGTCTGTTTTCCAGCTGTTTTGCCACAGAATCTGGTGCTAATTAGGGCTACAAGGGAGCAACTGGTCCAAGATCACCCAGATGATTTCCATGCCTAAGGGAGGACTTAGAAACTTGGGTTTCATTGCTCCTAGTTTAGCATCTTAACAAATACGCCATGCTGATTCCCTTGACATCAGTGGTTCTGTTTTTCTAAAACATGCCATTTATGTAGCCTATTCTTCTTTCCAAAGTATGACATTATCAATTACAGATTCATTTTTCTGATCTCTCTGCCTTGATGCTTACACAGAAATCATTTTGATCATTGTAAAGCTGAGTTTTAAGGAGGGGAAATGGGCTTCTCCATTCCACTGTTCATGCTGAATGATTTGACTCCCACCATCTCATTTTCGTTCAGAGATAACCTCTTCATTGCCTTCTCTCAGGAGCCATTCTCCATTGAGGTGGAGACAGGAATGGGTTGACCTCATTTTCTTGCTGGTTGGACTGAGTCTGTCAGAGCTGTTAGAATACTCCCCTGTTGCTAGATCTTCTGAGCTTTCGACTCAGTCCCACAGCAAGGACAGACATGTCATTCCTTATTCCTGACAATCTTATTTCAAATTTCTTCCAATTTATGATCATAATTACAGATTCATCTTGGACAGATTTGTGAGTAATATCATTGGGCTGCATAGCAGATAGAGACTACAGCCAGCCACTGGAGAACCAACAGCTAGAGCCGTGCCTGAGTCAGGGGCCTCCTCACTGGCTTTACCAGCTCCAGCAGCAGAGAGAGGCTCTATCAAGGGGCTGCACCATCCCTCTCAAAAATATACTTGTTCCCCATTTCACAGAGCTTTGCGCTGTCACTGCAGCTTCTGATTATATTGGTGCATTTTTGGTTTGCAGAGCTTTTCACACTCAGCAGCTATAGGGGGAAGCCTTTGTGCACGGTCACTTCTGAGAAGAGCTTCGCGCTCTCAGGTTTTAGACTAAAATCCTGCTAGAGATTCAGCGAAAGGGCTTCGCGCCCCGCCCGGAGGTGACTTAGACTGTCACAGATCAAAGCGGGGAGAGGGGGGGACAAAAGCTGAACCGGAAGCTCCTAGATTTCCCTCATTTTAGCGGCAATGATTAAAAAGCTTCCCCCCTTAGCAGCAGTGGCAGGGGAAGCCTAGAAGGACAGTTTAGAGCCCTCAGTTTCCCAAGACATTCCGAGGGCGTGAATAGCCTTGGTTTAAACGCAAGCATTTCTAGCAGAGCAGGCAGCCTGCTTGTTTCAGAAAAGGATGCGAAACTGTGATTTGACAGGAGTGAGTTTTACTGCCTATCAGGAATACAAAATGGAGGGCACAGCAGTCAATCTCAGCAAGGGGGAGTGTGACAAGAGGCAGAGACCTTGCTATTTCAGAGTTACTGGTGGTTTCCCCTGTGCAGCCCTCTACAGCAACGGCACAAGCGCAGCTCCAAGACTGCTGCCAAACTAGGGAAATCTCATAAAGACTCTAAGACTGCCTCAAAATTTGAAAAGAGGAGAGATAAAAGCTTGGAACACCTGTGCTCCAAAGCTACCAGCCAAAAGGCTCAAGGCTTCCATGCCAGAGGAGAATCAGGCCACTCCTTCTGCAGGCACACACTAACTTTGTCACCAGAGGGAGCTGAAGAGTAGATTTCTCCCCCAAGCCCTGTTGTCTCTATCAACACCTATGGGCTATGGGGATCAGTGTCAGACTTACATAGCTTGGCTCCCATTGTGGATCAGCCCCATTCCTCAGTCAGGGTGGTTCCAGGAGCCACATTTATACCGACAGCTACAGGCCTTCACCCAGAATTGCCCAGCCAAATTTGCAAGATATTATTGCCAATGCAATAAAGCAAGGCATTGAAGCTGGACTGTAACACCAGTCTAGACATGCCTCCTTGGCAGCCTCTGAGTTACATTTAGAGCGCATAGGTACTTTACCAGATCTTGGGGCACACTCACCTACCCATTCACAGCTCAGTCAGTCTCCTGGGAGGGAGAGATAAGGGAAGCAGGCTTGTTAGAGGATAAAGAAACTGTTCCTGAACAGCCTGCCTTCACCGGATTGTTCCAACTGGCCCAATTTAAGTCACTTCTCTTCAAGGCTAAGACCTCAGCAAACCACAGAGTCAAGACTGCTGCACCAACAACAGAAGCACCACCCTCCTCAGCTGATCCACTCTTCTCAGAACACACTCCAGAAGCAGAGACAATTCCATCGCCTAGGCTCTTTGTGGATGTGGTACAAAGGCAGTGGGCCTCTCCTCCCTTGGGTCCTATGCCACCCTCTGCTGATAGGCGTTTTTACAATGTGGCGCCTGAGCTTGCCCAGTCACTTCGATTACCTACAGTGGACACACCTGTGGCAGCCCTCTACATCTCATCCAACATGCCGGGTGTACCCGAAGAATCCTTAAAGCCAGAGGACCGACGGGCAGATTTAACTCTGCAGAGGAACCATTAAGCAGCTGCATGCGCGGTCTGAGCATCCATAACCACCTCATTCTTCAAGAGGGCCTCATTGCTTTGGCTTTGACAACTGCAGGAGCAGATCCCGGCTACTGATACCAGGGTGCACCAGGATATCAATAAGCTAGTGGCAGCGATCCAGTTTTCAGCAGATGCCACTCTCTATGGCCTCATCTGTTGTGGCGCGTCATTTACTTTGACTTTGCCAGTGGCAAGCGGCTGCTTGCCACAAGTGGTGCCTGGCATTGGCCTCCTTTAAAGGGGGATCTTTGTTCAGAGAATCGCTAGACCCCATCTTGGTGGAGACCAGGGACAAGAGAAAAATGTTGCCATCTGCCACCAGAAAGGGTTTTTTTTGGCCCTCGCCTTACATAATATTTCCTTTCAGGCCTCAGAATATGGGCCAGCAAATTTCAGGCCACAGGGGGGGTTATGTCCCAAGGCAGCAACATCAGGCAGACTGACCTCCCAGAGGTAGACAGTCTAAATAGCCCTTTCGTGGTGGAAGGGGTCGGTTCTTCCATTGCCCCTAATACCAATGCGTCCATTCCTCCCATCGGAGGCTGCCTGGCCTGCACAAATCATTGCTCACTCTACCAGAAGCGCAGCCACTACTGTAGTGTGGACAATGCAGGCATCATTAGAAGAGGTCTGTTGAGTGGCCACATGGTCCTCTCTTTCCCCATTCATCAAAGACTATAAACTGGACAGCTTTGCCTCGGCCGAGGCAGCATTTGATCAACTGGTGCTGCAGACTGTTCACATGGGACGGACAATCTCGGACCAAGCTGCAGCCCACCTGTAAGGACAAGCCAGTTTTGTCCCATTCCTGGATACTATCTTCACCTCAATGCAGAAATGGCGTTGGTCATACCTGGTACGCTGCTTCTCATAAGATGGAGATAGGATCTAGCTCCACCCTAAAAGAGGCTGGTCCTCGCTTCCAAATAGTAAGATTTCACTACAGGACACGTTGAGTCTGTCACTTCAACTTCGCCAAAAGCTGGGAAGACCTAGCAACAGGGGAGTGCTCTAACAGTTCTGACAAACTCAGTCCAATCAGCGAGCAGACAAAGTCAACCCATTCCTGGATGCTATCTCCACCTTATGAGAAGAGGTGTATTAGGTAAGACCAACACCTTTTTTCTGCAACTCTTTCGAGCTGTTTCTCATTATTTCTTATTATAATCTGCAACTTTAGTCATTTTGTAGAGTTCTCCAGAGTATCCATACCTTATTCCCTAGTTGTAGAAGCCACACAAAGAGGATGCTTCCCAAAAATCTCAGACAATTCTGGTTTATGTTAAGAGGTAATCATATATTTGTGAGGGGAAGGAAATAGATATTCCATTGCAACATTTTCTCTTCAGGTTGCCAGTCATGTGAGTCTGGCGATAGGAGAACCAGGTAGAAGAACCAGGTATTTTTAGACCAGAAAACATCATTATGTAAACACAAAGCAGGTGTTTCTGATTTAACTCCTGATTTAACTAAGTATAGCCAGAGTATTCACCCTTTTGTTTGGAAACAAAGAATCTAGAACAAACTGGTTAAGCATTGCTTTTTGAGGGCTCATCTATAAATTACCTGTCTATCAACATATAAACCATTCTTCTTAATTGTTTTTCCTTGAGCTCTTTGTTATCTGTGATGGCTCAAGGGACTGCAAAGAAGAGACACTTCCTTAGAATTCCTTAGAATTCAGTCACGAACAAATTCAGTAGTGATTGTAGAAGTGCAAAACATTTTTCTGTAAATGGTATATATGTAGATGACACCCAGAGAACCACAGTTACAGGTAAGCAACTTATTCGTTTTCTTTACAGTAATGATGAACTTTTCTAAATGACTTTGTCAGATCCACTTATATGAAAGGGTCATGTCATAGGCATACAAAAGGACCTTTAAAAAAATATAAGCATAAAGTGATAAAAATGTTTTTAGATCTATAACTAGTTTACTCAGTATATTCAAACACATATAAAGTTTTAATCAGAAAATGTAATTTTTACTGTGTTTGCTTTTGCTAGTATATTCCATATTTTATCTCTACTTATGGAATAAAAATACAGTTAAGTCAATAAATATTGCAACTATCTATCTAAGAGTTTTTGGTTCTCAGATAATACAGAATAAAGTATTATCTTCCTAAAATCAGTCTCGTCTTTCTCCAGTATGTTATTTCCATCTGTCAGATATTCCAATTTGTAAAAGATAAATCTAGCATGAACTTTAGCTGTAGTATTAAATCAGTCTAATAGATCTGTACTTTGATATTATGTTGGTTGCTGTTTTCAAATATAAGAACCATGATAGTAAGTTTTTAATTTTTTTGTATGAAATCTGCATTGTTTATGTGAGTAAGCAACTCTGCCAAGGGTGAGGTTTAAGTGCAGAACTCTTTAAAAAATCAAGGGGCAAACCCCTACCTCACTCAGAGCTTGGTTGATTGTTCTTTAACAATAAGAGATTTATAAGAGATTTAACTTCTTGAAAGGATACAAGCTGCCATAAAGGCCTGAAGTTGCAATATAATATAAAAGCCTTATTGAACCAAGGAGAATTGTTGCCCTTTAGGGCCCTTCTTTTTTTTACAAAAAAATCTGAATTAATTCCCCCTCCCCTAGAAACAGCAATAGACTAAGGAATTTTAGCTGGCTGAGACCCTGTCTAAAACTGCAGTTCCAAATTTACCAAAATTTGATAATGAATTTCTTGCTGTAATCCAGTTCTGTTCTTCTTGTGTAACCTAACATCCAAACATAAATGCCTTTATAGGTGCACTATAAACTGAACTCAGCTTCTCTTGAAAACAAATGTGTGGCCAAATTTTGAAGGAAGAATATAAGTTTCCAATATTATCAATTGCTTACAGAAAAGAGTATTATTAATGGAACATAATTGTTCATAAAACTCTGACAACGCCAGCCCAACTTTCTATAATCAAAATAGCAAACACATCAGTAGCTCTACCCATGATTTGAAACTTATCTTGTAAATAAACCCAATTTCTTGTGAATATACAATGGCAGGAGCTATGAAATAAGTAATTATTAAGAGCTCTACTACCTTTTGTGCTACATTCCATCATAAAATGCCAATTTATTTTCTTATATATTTTTGGAATATCTCATTAGTCATGGTTTTGTTTATCCAGAGTAGAGACCAGACTTGACTATACATGTAACAGTATCTGCAGTTTTGATTTTCTTTTTTATTACTTTACATACAAGTAAAATGGCAGGTGTGTAAAACACATTTTTGAAGAGGTTAAGACAACATAACATAATATTTATTCATCTTCCATTTTTAAGCTATTACTAATACTCCGTGTTTGCTGCATTTGTTGGGGAAGAAAGTTGATGACCTTCTGTACTCCTTTGTCTAGACTGCAAATGCAGATAAAATGTTAGTAAATTTCATATATGTAGCTTTTGCTGATTCCTTAGAAATTCAGCAGAAAAGTGAGCTAGTGACTGCTTTTACATACCATACTAAGTCATAGTGTGGTTTGTTTGGTTTTAAGTTAGCATATTGTATAAACACAGTAATTTGTATGCCATGATTTAAGACTTAGCATACTATGTGAGTCCAGCCAAAGGCTTACTCTGTAAAAGCAATGTTAAACGAACCTGGCTCAAGGCAATAAGTTAATGTAGTCATTCTATTATCTATATAACAATTGTCATTCCATCCTTGGTACATGTTGTGCACATAATAAGGCAAAAACACCTTATATATTTATGGGTCATAGATACATCCCATAGAAGAAAGCCTCCCCCCTCCCCCCAAAAATACAGCCCAGGTGGCATTATTATTTATAGCCTTGGAGTTGAGGTAGAGTAATTGAGTAAAGAGACCAAAGAAGAGATGTGTAGAAAACTGCAAAATAGATTTATCTCGCCATATGAATTGCCTAGTTCAAACTCATAAACAGGTTCTCAGGGACAGAAATAAAATGAGGCTGTGAAAATCAGTCCCAAGTAATGCTCTTTCTTACATGGATAAACACTGTCGTATTTTATAAATTAGTATAGTATACATGAAGCCAGACATTATGGCTTATGCAGTGAACTAATTTAAGCATATGATGACATAGTGTGATAGGTGAAACAGTATTATTGTTGTGATTATTTAGCATTTATGAATATTAAATTTAATTGAAAAAATTGTACGGCTTACAGGGTGAACCAACTTAAGCCAAGGAATATATTTTATGATATGTATTTTATGATACTAAATAATGTATCAAGGTTATTATTATTAACACTCCAAATGATATGTCCAGTTATTTCAGGTAGTTTTTCTATGTTAAGGCATAGGACTAGATCGTAGTTCTCAAAAGTCTATAGAAAATATCATGATAGACATCCAATGATGATTATAACAGCAATAGATGTGTCTCCTTCCCTAGCCAGTGAAGGGTTGATTATGGGAGATAAGGCTCAGAAGAATCTGGATCTTTCTGAGGATGAGGAGGTTACGGTTCCTAACCTCCCTGCCTTTATGGGCTTGTTTCCTCCAAATCTATTCCGGTCTCTCCTGCGCAAGGTGTATTCTACTGCACAGCTGGGGGGGGGGGCAGCCAAGGAAGGTGATCCAGCAAAGAAACCTCAAGGCCCATTTTTTTCTGAACCTAAAACTGCTAAGGAGGAGATACTTGCTCTTCATTTATTCTTGGTGGTGTTAAAGAAGCAATGGGAGAATCCTGGGGCTTTCCCAAATCCTGGCAGTAATGGCAGAAGGTTCTATAATATTGAGCCAGATTTCTCCCAAGCATTGCAGATGCCACGATGGATCCACCCTGGTGGTCTTGGCCTCCCCCACCTCACTGGTACCCAAGGATGTGGCAGACAACCTGTAGGCCGATGATAGGCAGGCGGTGATGATTCTCAGGAGGACCTTCTAGTCGGCGTCTTGGGCCATAAAGGCAGTGGCCTCTGCATCATTTTCAACCTCATGGCTATCCGTTGGATAGAGCAGATCCAGGCGCATATCCCACCGGAGGACGTTCATCTCCACCAGGACTTGAACAAGTTAGTAGCGGTTGCTCAATTTTTGGCTGACGCAACCTTAAACACTATGAAGTTTGCTTCCAGGGCTATGGCATCGTCCGTTGCGTCTTGTCGTCTCCTGTGGCTCCGGGGCTGGCAAGCAGACAACAAGATGAAGTGGCAGCTGGCTTCAGCGGCTTATTCCGGGGGTTCCCGTTTTGGGCCTTCCCTTGACCCATTCCTGGTCGCGGACAAAAACAAGAAGGTTCTGCCTACCGCAGCAAAGAAGGCGGAACAGAAGACCACACCTTATTACCGCAGGTCTTCGTATCGCCCATAGGAACAAGAGATGCACCAGAGCAGGTAGCCTCCTGCTAGGTAGGATAGGCAAGCTGACAGGGGATACAATAGGGATAGATCACGCTTCCAGCTCCAGAGTAAATGGCCCTTTCGGGGGGAGGTGGTCACCCTTATCGCCGGGGCAAGTAGGTTGTCTTTGACCCCACCCATTGGCGGTCTCCTGGCGCTGTTCTCAGGCAGAGATCTCCACTGATGCATGGGTACTTAGTATGGTGAAATTCATCTGGAATTTCTCTCTCACCCTTCAAGATTTTTTCACACATTCTTGCCTGCCAAGTGCATTGAGAAGCCCCGGCAGATGCGGCAGGCCATCCAACACCTGCCTGATATTGCGGCAATAGAGCAATCCCTGGGGACCAGGCGGGCCAGGGTATCTATTCAAACCTTTTCCTCGTGCCTAAGTCTTTGGGGGGATGGAGAGCCATTTTGGATTTAAAGCTTTTGAACCAATACTTGGTTTACAAGCGTTTCAAGATGGCCTCTCTCAAGTCCAGTTTGGCAGGGATTCGTGAGGGGGATTATGTGGTCTCCATTGACCTCATGAAGGCCTACCTGCGCATTTCCATTTTCCCTTAGAATAGGCATTTCTTTCGCTTCTCCTATCTGGGAGTACACTATCAATACAGGGCCCTGTCATTTGGGTTAGCTTCGGTCCCCAGGTCTTCACCAAGGTGCTTGCAGTAGTTGCTGCCCATGTAAGGGAGGTTCCCATTAGACTGCATTGTTACCTAGATGACATTCTCGTCCAAGGGGCGTCGCCTTCCCAGATGAGGACGGACCTTCAGCGGGTCATTAACACGCTCCAGAGTTTGGGGTTCACTGTTAACTTTGAAAAGAGTACCCTTACCCCAGCCACTAGGATTCTTCATCTAGGAACAGTTATAGATTCCTGTTTGGGTAGAGTTTTTCTTTCCCCTGATTGCAGATCCAGCTTGTTGAAGTTAGTTAGATTTGGAGGGATTGTTGTGTTCCCATAGTCCTCCTCTTCAGCTTGCTGGGGAAGTTTATCTCCTGTATTGAGGTGGTGCCATGGGCTACACACAAGGACACTTCAGTGGAGGCTGCTCCTGTACCAGAGGTCTGCGGATGGTCAGCAGGAAGCTTCTCACATGTAAGGTTGTGTTTCTGGTAGCAGTTACTTTGGCTAACTTGTTTTCAGGATCTCGGAAGCGCACGTTGCATTGAAACTGGAGTCTGAAAGGAGGAGCCCAGAGGCCTGGCTTCAGCTTCAATCCAGTCTCGAGGCATATTGGACGTGATTATACCATCTCTGGACCAGTGGTGGGATTCAAATAATTTAACAACCGGTTCTCTGCCCTAATGACAAGCTGGGTAGGCGTGACTCGGTGGTCATGTGACTGGATAGGCATGGCCAACTTGACATCACTCATGTCAATGGGAGTTTCGCCTTAGCTGTCACAATGTAATAAGGGTTAACCAGAGAGGCAGTTTCTGTAAGCAGGACAATAAAGATTAGACTAGAAACAACACCAGAATGTTTCCTTCCTGCCTTCCTTACAGGATTAGCCCTGTAAAATGGGGAAAAAACAAAATGAGATTTCTTCCAACAACCGATTCTCCCAACCGCTTAGAAAGTTATGAACCGATTCTCCCGAATAGGTGCGAACTGGCTGAATCCCACCACTGCTCTGGACCATCCTGCAAACAACTCTTAAAATTACAGTTCAAGTCATTTTAAGACAGTTGTTAAGTGAATCACTGCAGTTTTTAAGTTAGTAACACTGTTGTTAAGTGAATCTGGCTTACCCATTGATTTTGCTTGTCAGAAATTCACAAAAGTAATCACATCTCCATAGGACGTGATTACTGCAACTGTCATAAATAGGAGCCAGTTGCCAAGTGTCTGAATTTTGATCAATGGCCATGGAGACGTTGCAACGATTGTAAGTGTAAAAAATGGTTATCGGTCACTGTTTTCAGTGTCTTGTAACTTTGGTCACTAAATGAACTGTTGTAAATCGAGGACTACCTGTTCAAGGAGGCCTCCATGTAAACTAGAATCCAGTAGTTGTGACTTTGAGGTTATGAAGACATCTCTGCAGAGACATCACCAGTATGCCAGGAGCAGGGGAAGTTGATATCCACATATAATAATACTGAGATTGCACACGGGTATTCCGTGAACAGCAAAGTTGTTGTGTTAGTGAGGTAGTTATAATATAATTATAAGGAAGAATAATTTAGTGTTGCATTGAGTTTCTTGAAATAAACACAGATTTAATACATGAATTTAATTTTATTATTTCTAAAAATAGAGTAAGAAGAAAGAATTATTGCTTAAAACAAGAAAATACTTCTAAAGGATTTAAAATCTGAAGAAAGCAAGCATATTTGAATTTCAGGTGATATAAGCAGGGAGACAAAGCTTTAAAATAATAAAACAATGATCTTGGATTTGAATAGATTTGCACTTGGATTTGACAAGAAAGGTTTGTAAACCAATGAAATGAAAAGCATGTGTTTGAAAGGTATAGTTACAAGCAAGTCAGTGGTATGAAAACAAAAGGTTAAACATTCGTTTTTAAAGTCTGGCTTCTCAACAACAAAAATTCATTTTGTCATTTTGTTTGCAAAGTTCGTAAATATTTAACTTACAGGCACCTTTCTTCCTCTCCACGCCGTTTGATTCGTGATAAGGAAAGGCTGACCTCGGGAACAGATTTTTGAAAAAAATAACTTAATGTATTGACAGAGCAAGCAACAATCTCTTAATTATAGCTAATGCCTCTCTGCTGGTAGCCTGAGGGAAATCTATGTTGTTTATATGGTCTTCCCCAACCTGGTGCCCTCTAGAGACTGAGCTTAACCAATATTAACATGATGGATGCTGTACTTGATCATATTGGGAGGGTTCCAAATTTGCGCAGGTTGATTTAAATGGTTAGCATAGATTAGCGATGGCGAACCTTTTTTGGCTTGTGTGCCATAAGCGGGGGGAGCGCAGGGGGGTTGTGCATGAGTGTGCTGCACCCATAATGCAGTGTGCAACCCTCCCAGCATGCATGTGCGCATGACAGGTACTCCCCCTATTTTTTGCATGTGTTTTTCTCCCCAGATTCCAGAGGCTTTATAGGAGCCTGGGGAGGGCGAAAACAGCCTCCACCCCGGAGGCCCTCCGGAGGCATCAGGAGCTTCCCTGAAGCCTCCGGAGTGGAAAAAACTGGCCCTACAGGCAAACCAGAACTTAAGAAACGAGCTTTCAGTTTACTTGTAGGGCTGGTTTAAGTCCTGCAGAGCCTTCAGGGAAGCCGCCTGAGAGCTCCTGAGTGCTTTGAAGGGCTAAAACCAGCCCTATGAGCAACCCAGAAGTAACTTCTAGTTTGCTCGTAGGGTCGTTTTTTGCCCTCCGAAGCCTTCAGGGAAGCCTCCTGAAGCCTCCGGAGGGCTAAAACTGGCCCTATGAGCAAACTGGAAGTCCGTTCCTGAACTTCCAATTTGCCCGTAGAGCCGGTTTTTCGTGCTCTGGAGGCTTCAGGGAAGCTCCTGAAACCTCCAGAGGGTGAAAAATGGCCTAAAAAAAAAGGCCGAAGTTAGCTGGCCAGCCCTGACAAATGGCTCCGTGTGCCACTTGTGGCATGCTTGCCATAGGTTCGCCATCACAGGCCTAGAGTCTCCTGCTTGAGCAGGTGGTTGGACTAGAAGACTTCCAAGGTCCCTTCCAACTCTTTTATTCTGTGTTCTGAGAAAAAAAAATGTATTAAAATGTACATATAGATTGAATACTTATATTTCAAGAATAATAGTCCCCCCCCCCCACCTTATAAAACAGGCCCATAGTTTATGAACTACAACTTTGCTTACCCAACCAATTTGACCTGGCATCTCTACTATATTAAAAGGACTGTGACTCCTAATCTGGGAGAGTGGTTCTAATAGATCCAAGGAATAATATCAGATCTCTCTGTCCAAAGAGTGCTGTGTAGGAACAGCTAAGACACCATACAGAATCTTTAAACTCTCAGACTTCTGATAGAGAACCTGAGATTGAGAAAGATACATACCATGCATGGAGGTGAGAAAGGTTTTTCTCCCTCCGTCTATATAGACCCGTGGTGGCAAACCTATGGCACGCATGCCACAGGTGGCACGCAGAGCCCTCTGTGTGGGCACATGCACTGTCGCCCCAGCACAGACGAAACGCTGCCAGCCACGCACAAAAACAAGTGCTGGGCAGAACAGAACTCTGATTGGTGGATGCAGTTTCGTTTCGCACCTCCCATTTAAGTTGATAGACAGCCAGGGTCCTGTTTGCGAATTGTCCCCGCTCCTTTCCTTCTATTTCGAAAAATTCTATTCTAAAAATCCTCCCCACCCTTTTGCTTTTTTCACCCCCAATTTCCTCCAGTAGTTATCATTTGCTTGCCTTCTTTCAAAAATTACAGATACACAAGCAAATAACCAGTGCGTTGATGAGACCTAATTGCAAAAAATGGTCTGTGTGCGTGTGTAAGACTACACTAGAGGGATCTTGCACACGGCTCTCATATCTCTGCAGCAATAATGGATCCCTTGTTGCCCACCTCCTCGCCCTGTGTTTGGTCTCCTTGGAATGTTCTTTTCCTGTGAAACGATTGTCTCATATCATGTGCAGAGTGCCTTTCAAATCAACCCCTTCAAATTTTCAGCCCTCACCAGAACAATAGAAAGGAGAGAAGGACTCTATAGCTTCACCCTTCTTCGGTCCGGCTCCCTCCCGCCCTCCTGTGCCACAGCGATCCTTCACACTCACTCCACTTCCCTTCCATATTCCCATGAGGATCGCTCCCCGGCTCCTTTCAGGAACCCACCTGATCTCCCTTCTAAGACTAGCTGGGCTCTGCTGCCTCCGCTTACCCTCCCTCCCCCTGCTCCCCACACCAGCGGCAGCACCAGGTAAAGGGAGGTGGGCTGCTCTGGGACTTTGGCAGGGTGTCTGGAAAAGGTCTGCCCTGGGGAGCGGAGGGTGGTGATGGGAACCCTGCTGATGCTGAGGCCAGAAGGACCTGACTGAACTGTTGCAGAGACAAGAACGCGGAGCCATTGCAGGGGTGGTGTGCGCATGAGTTTGTGTGTGTGTGTGTGTGTGAGAGAGAGAGAGAGAGAGAGAGAGAAAGAGAGAGAGACTCAGCTTGCTTCCCTTCTTCTAAGTTTGCAGTCGCTGTCAAAAGTTCAGTTTGTCCTCCAATTGCCTGAGTAGATCCTTCTAAGAAGAGTTCACTGGCTTTGTTGGGGTTTGAAAGAGAGGGGGAGGGGGGAGAGAGAGGGAGGGAAAAAGAAAGAGAGGGAGAAAGAAAAAGGGAAAGAGAGAGAAACAGGCAAAGAGGGAGAGAAAGAGGGAAAGACAGAAGGAAAGAGAGGAAGGGAAAGAGAGAAATGAAGTTACAAAAGTTTTTCTTTTTAATTGTTGCTAAACATAATATTTCAAAAGGAGAAAAAAATGAAGGGGCATAAAAGTGCATTTATCACGTTCTTCTTAGAACAACTAACTGAACTTGTTTATCATTATTTTAGGTAGTAAAACCTCATTATTCATGTTAAATTGCCATGTTGGCACTTTGTGATAAATAAGTGGGTTTTGAGTTGCAGTTTGGGCACTTGGTCTCTAAAAGGTTCGCCATCACTGATATAGACTGTTTCAGTCAGAATCTAACTATAGTTGGATTCATATTCCACAAATTGAAGAGCTCTGACATCTGCTCTATGAATAAAAATGATTTGAATTAAAAGTGCAAATTTTGGTCAGCATTCAATATATTTGCAATAATTAAAGACACACAGCTAGATTCTTCGAATTCTTCATGCATCCAGGAAACAATTTCTGCGCTTGAAAAAGGAACTCAGTAGCACCCTCCTACAATAAAAATATATTCAATTATTTTCCATCTGTCATGTTCTTGTGTAAGGAATATGCAAGCTGGAAAGTTTAAAATGCCTAATTTCAAATAGCCTAATTACAAAATAGCTTAGACACAAGAACAAATATTTTCCTTTGAACTATACTTTTCCGTTAATTTAATACACTTTTTTCCAGTTTAGGATTAAGTGTATAGAGAATTTTTTGGCTTCTGCAAAATGGTTGTAGAATTATATAATGTGCCCTGTATCTTCACTAGAAATCTTTAACATGGTATAATGTAAACTTGAATATAAAAGTAATAAAGCATTGTTTTAAGATAACATCAAATGCATGTGTGGTGATTTATGCATTCCAGTTTCATTTGAATCTAGTGCTTAGACCTTTCCATTTTTCTTTTTTCAGCACTACTTTTTCAAAAAGGGATTTGAGCTCTTCAGATAATTTACTGTAAACCTGTAACAATACAGCAATGCAATACTTAAGCACTTTGAGAATATGAATAGTTTGTTATGCTGAATTTAATTCAGCTGAGTGAAGGAAGGCTTATTACGAAAAATTGTTGTTACATGCTGGGAAGAGGCTGTTTGGCAAGATGTCCAAAAATCGAATACACAAGGTTTTCTAGGCTGAATGTAGTCCATTACATTCAAAAGAAATGCTTGAACTACATACTGTAGTGTGCAAAGCATATTAGTGTGAGTGAAGTACCTCCCAGCCTTAAGGCAACCATATCATTTGGAAGGCTCGTAAGGTTGCTTCAAATGTTTACATGATTCTCTATACATGTGCCACTGATCATAGTGAAAATGTTTTCTGTGCATACATATAGATACAATCAGAATAATATTCAAAGCATTACCACAAAGCTATCACAAGATTTGAGTGCTTCAACGCTTTGGAGTATGTTAGTTCATTTGCATTAATACAGTTTGTAAAAAAAGTCTTAGATTTAAAGATTTAACAGCCTGAATTAACATTGCATTAAGCCCTACATTGTTTTAATCATGACTTAACTTTTTAAAAACAGCTGAGTTTATGCAACCTGCCAATAGAAAATGAATACAATATACAAACAAACCATTGTTTGTTGTATATTTTACAATAGCCATTGAATGTTGTGTATTTTACAGATGTGAACATGAGATTTCACTCTTTCTGTTTATATTAACTTAGAGATTTTTCTAACATGTTTTGTCACTTCAATTTTCTAGTTTAACTAAATCTGAGAACAAGCCAAACAAAATTGTGTGGAACTCCAAGTAGTTAAGTAATTATAAGAAGCTTTCTCTTTAAACTATCATTTCTAAATCACAATTAAGTTTATGAGTAAAAATACATGGTTATAAGAAAACAGGAACTATCAGTAAATTAATTTCTTTTCAGTAATAAAAAAAAATTTGCAAGTAAATTTACATGTTAAAATTTTCCCATGCATGTTCTGAGTTCAACATAGTGAAACGTATCCTTTCTATATTATATGTAATGGCCCTGAGTTATGCTTGAAATATGCATCTTATTTGAACTTTGATTTCTCATGTCAGAATTGCTATACTTCAGCTTTCTATGCTAACACAGCTATGGTAGATTCAGTTAAGTAAGTATTCATGTGTCAAGAAAATAATATTTCGAAGGAGTAAAATAAGGATATTAATCATGAAAAACCTTTATTCTCATATGAGATGAATCAACATGTAGTATAATGATGTGACTGGAAGATCAAGTTTCATAGTCAGCTATGGCACTGCATGGATTACAGAGATAAAATTATAGGGATGTACTATAGACATCTTAACTTCCTGAAGAATATGTGATGCATAAATAAACAAAAAAGATATACATATGGAGAAACAATATTGAACTCAATGTCCTTTTACAATACAATACAATAGCAGAGTTGGAAGGGACCTTGGAGGTCTTCTAGTCCAACCCCCTGCCTAGGCAGGAAACCCTATACTATTTCAGACAAATGGCTATCCAACATCTTCTTAAAGACTTCCAGTGTTGGAGCATTCACAACTTCTGGAGGCAAGCTGTTCCACTGATTAATTGTTCTAACTGTCAGGAAATTTCTCCTCAGTCTCTCCTTGATTAGTTTCCACCCATTGCTTCTTGTTCAGGTGCCTTGGAAAATAGTTTGAGTCCCTCTTCTTTGTGGCAACCCCTGAGATATTGGAACACTGCTATCATGTCTCCCCTAGTCCTTTTTTCTATTAAACTAGACATACCCAGTTCCTGCAACCGTTCTTCATATGTTTTAGTCTCCAGTCCCCTAATCATCTTTGTTGCTCTTCTCTGCACTCTTTCTAGAGTCTCCTCATCTTTTCTACATCGTGGTGACCAAAACTGAATGCAGTATTCCAAGTGTGACCTTACCAAGGCATTATAAAGTGGTATTAACACTTCACGTGATTTTGATTCTACCCCTCTGTTTAAGCAGCCTAGAACTGTGTTGGCTTTTTTGACAGCTGCTGCTCACTGCTGGCTCATATTTAAATGGTTGTCCACTAGGACTCCAAGATCCCTTTCACAGTTACTACTGTTGAGCAAGGTATCACCTATACTGTACCTGCATTTCGTTTTTCTTGCCTAAATGTAGAACCTTAGTCTTTTCACCACTGAATTTCATTTTATTAGATAGTGCCCAATGTTCAAGTTTGTCAAGATCGTTCTGTATCTCTAGCCTATCTTTTGGAGTGTTGGCTATTCCTGCCAGCTTGGTGTCATCTGCAAATTTGATGAGTTCCCCATTTCATCCAAATCATTGATGAAGATGTTGAAGAATACTGGGCCCAAAACAGAGCCTTGGGGTACTCCACTGCATACTTCCCTCCATGAAGATGCAGTTCCATTGAGGACTACATGTTGAGTGCGGTTGGTCAGCCAGTTACAAATCCATCTGGTGTTGATGCTGTCTAACCCACATTCTTCTACTTTATCTAGTAGTAGGTTATGGTCTGCCTTATCAAATGCCTTACTGAAGTCCAAGTAAACTATATTGACAGCATTCCTCTGGTCCATTAATTTTGTCACATTATCAAAGAATGCAATAAGATTAGTCTGGCATGATCTGTTTTTGACAAACCCATGTTGGCTTTTTGCTATTACTTTGTTTGCTTCTAGGTGTTCACTAATTCATTGCTTGATTATCGATCAAGCAACAAATTAGTTAAATATTATGAATATTTTAATTAAACATGAATATTTTAATTAAACACAGCACAGGATTATCTTATTAGAAAAAGTGGACTATCTATCTATCTATCTATCTATCTATCTATTATATTTTTATCCCACTTTTATTTTTATAAACAATTTTAGTGAACATGTAACATTCCTCTTATTCAACAAGAGAATAAATCTCTTGTTGATTTATACAAAGATGGATGGGATGTTTTTCTTGTTACCTTTTGAAAGAGCATGTGTTGTGAAATTCAGAAAGGTTAATTGAGATATAACTATTTTTAAGTTAATTTGAGATGGGCAATATATGGTATACTTCACATCACAATTAGGTAAGAGATTAAGTTGAGATCTTTTGATCAAGAACATGAGATTTTTGTTCATTTCAAATTTTGCATTTCATGCAAAACCAGTTTTTAAGAAAATTTGAGTTGATATTTATCTTATCTATCTATCTCTGTCTATCTATTTATCTATCTATCCATCCATCCAGTCCAACTTCATCCTTATATTTTATAAATAAGGCAAAGAACATTATCCTAATAGTGTATTAGGATAGTCATAAAGTGTAATAAGACGTTTGTGTACATCGGTGATGGTGAATCTTTTGGATTCAGTGTGTCAAAAATTCAGAAAATGCCTGATTTTGTTCACATCTCTCTCACACACACACACACAAAGGGGGGAGAAGTGTTTGAGTGCCTATGGGGCACTTGGGAACAGAGCGTTTTGCCAGGCTGTGTTACTCTGCCTCCTGCGCGGGTCCCAGAAGAAGTAAGCAGGAAGCCACATGGGCTTCTGCTGCACATGGTTGCTGATGCCTCTGTGAGGTAGTTATTGGGGTGTGGAGCCATGGGGCCCTGAGGTAAGCCTAGTGCTTATTTTGGGCCCCAAAAGAAAATAAGACCAGGTCTTATTTTCAGGGACAGTATATAAACTATATTTGTCAATGTTGCATAATTATTTTATTGAAGGTCTGTCATGATTATTTTATTGAAGGTCTGTAGCAGAAAATTATGTGAAATAAAGAGCAGCTTTATCCAGCTTGTATGGGCTGGGTATGCTTTCATTTTTAGCAGTCTTATCATCTCATAATCTTGAAGATGAAAATCCTAATATTCTCTATTGAATAATAAAATCAGTACAATGAATAAGTGGTGGCCATCCTGTGGACTGCATAAGTTTCCAAGGGTGTCTCCTGCTCAGGAAGTTTGACGGAGTTGGGTTTTTTGGTTTGTTTTGCAGTCCCCCAGTTTCCTGTTTTGAAATCTGGCAGAAAGATATCAGAATGTAGTGGCATAATTTTAATAACAGTAATAATGTATGATAAGCACATTAAAATTCAGTAGGCTTAACATACTATTTTGTTTTTCAAGAAAAAAATATTTAAAAAGCAAAATAAATAATAAATAGCCCAAAGTTTTCAAACTCATTCTATTGGGTGACATCACCATTATGCCTCTTTTAGCTGTCATTGTAAGGGGGGGAAATGCCACTTCTCATGTTAGTAAACAAAGGCTATACAAGATTTAAAGCATTACAGCTTTAGGGGTCACCAAAGTATGTATAAGGAGTTTCCCTTGATGTTTTTAGGTAAAATCACAAATCTGCTTCCAGAATTAGTTTAATTCTGTTGCAAGTACAACTCCATCTATATGAATTTAAGCCTTTTCTCCCCCTGTGATTGATCTTGATATCCAGAAGTTTAAAATACATATACAGTCAGTTGATAAATAATCTGTGTATGAATCTAAAAACTCAGAAAAATTAATTTTACCTGTGGGCAGTAATCAAAAATTCATGAGCCTCTGCTTTCAAAATAAGCATCAATGAAAATGTCACTCCCAATGAAAATGTATGAATAGGTTTCATTGAAAAATATATGTGAGCAGATAAGAAACGTTTAACTATGTTGTTATACTTTATAATTATATTTCATGCAGGAATTCAGTTATGAAGTAATAAATGTGCCTAGATAAATTCATATGTTAGAACTGGGGATAAGCATATGGCAGTTCTTGTCTAAATGGGTTTCACTTCTGACCTTCAGTGCATTGAGATATACAAACATGGACCATTTCTGAAATTGATTTGCTCTCCTATTTCCAAAATATGTATGTGTTAAATTTCCAGAATAAGAATGTAAGAGCTTGGCTGGATCAGGGTCCATTTAGTCCAGCATCATGTTTTCAACAGTGGCCAGACAGATGCTTCCTGGAAATCCATGAGGTAAAAGTCTTACCTTTGGTGCTTGTTCTGGAGCTCTAGGTGTCAGTTCTTAATGCAGATTTTATACCAGCCAAGAACTAGTAAAGTCAGATGCTTGTACTAGTGGAATTTCCACTCTCTCTGAATATAATTTACTGTTAGTTCTTGAAATAGCTTGCATTGCCATGAAATAAATCCTGACTTCAAGCCCATCATGTTGGAAGTATGAAATTGTACATTTCAAGAAGGTACTGCAGCCATTTAACTCATTCCATCTATTCTTCTAGCATTGTTTTTTATTGTCTTGTTAAAAATATCCTTGCTAACTCTTAGCACTTTCTTGCTAAAATTGCCCCCTTTCCCCAAATCATGTTTCTTAGTTTTCTTTGTTGTATTTGAATCCAGGTTAAGATTACTGTGACTGAGCTTTATAGGTTAAAGTTGTGTTTTGGTTTAATTACTGAAATTGATTTTTTATGAAATATTAATGTTGTTGGAACTCTTATTGGGATTGTGAGATATTATTAATAGTATAAAAAAGTAGTAATATTTTTTATCGTTACAATTAGAGAATATAATATAGCACAGTTTTGTTCAGGAACAGTCACATTAAATGATCAGAGTTTGAGTCTATTCGTCAATTATAATGTTTAATGAACAAATACATAAAATTAAATATATTCCCAAAATCCAGAATTATTTATACATTTGAACAATCAAGAATCTATTGTATATATACAATAAATGCTTTTTAAAAAATCTTATAATATTGCACATATATTTTAAAACCTAAGTAATATTCCAGAAAAAAATTCTGGATTTAAGTATTAACTGGCCAGCCTTTCCTTACACTTAAAGAAAATATATTTGAGAAAACTCGTAAGTGCTTGGAGAGTAAAAAGCTTAAGCAGCATAATACTATTGAAGAGTACAGAGTTGTCTTAGAAATTACGGTACTGCTTTCAAGTCCAGCTTTCTACAAAATTTTGTTTTAGAAAATGTGAAATCTGCTTGTTGTTTGTCATATCTTTGAGGCCAAATCAATAATTTATTCTACAAAAACTAAAGAGGCATGCTTATTTTAATGCTGTACAAATATCTAAGAGACCAAAAATAATGGAAGCAATTTATTATTGTTTTAAAAAGTCAATGAAGTTTGCATAATCAAGTAAATTCAGAGGCTTCCTTGGATATTTTTATTGGACTTCTTGGGTATATTATAGTGAGATGTCAAACAATATATACATTTCTTTATTGAACTTATACAGGGATTGAAAAAAGAAGAAACAAACATTAGAAACTTTAATACTCTAATTGTGGCATGCTTCAAGTGCTATGGCTACCTATATGTGCTTTTAAGAAGCACTTGAAACTATTAACGTGTATTGTAATTCTAATAGAATTCCTAGTATTTTTGTATTAACAATGATGTGAATTAATTTCATAAAATTAGACATTTCCAAAAAATGGAAATTTCTGAAAACAAAATACCATGCCGTGTTTTTGATCATCCTCCAACAAATCCATTCTTTAGTTTTGTCTTGTTCCTGGATCAGAAGAGGTAAGAAATATTAGAATTATGCTGTGAATAGCTAACTAGTAAAAAAAAAATTGAAGCCATTTTTGTCAAGTTGAATTTATTTAGCCATAAAATTATTGTTCAAAGTATAAGCGCAAACTTTTTTCTTTTCCCTCCTCAGTATGCAAAGATCCACCATACAAAGTTGAAGAATCTGGGTATGCTGGGTTTATTTTGCCAATAGAGGTTTACTTCAAGAACAAGGTACATAATGTTGTTCTGTCAATTTCTCTACACATACCTATTAAGTTCTTTAGATGACTTAAAAAATGTCAATGTAAAATCTGGTGATAAAATTTCATTTATCATAGATTTCATAAACCCTTTTCAGTCCTTGAAATATGCCTGGAAAATCCAAATGAAGTGTCTGTCAATGGGATGGCATAAATCCAAGAAGCAGATTTTCTATCTCCCTTGTAGCCCGTTACTATTCTTCCAAAATATATAGTGTGTTGTGAGATGCTGCCTAGCAGATATTCAAGAACAGATGGACAAGTTTTGTTGTTTAAAAAACCACTAATGCAGCATTAGATGCCATCCAATAGATAAGGAAATTGAATTCATTATAGATACTGTTTCAGACTTAATGGAAGTGATTAACTTTCGTCATTTATTTTAAATATTGATAGAGATTTATAATTGAATAAAATTATCATATAGATGAGTTCAAATCTTTAACACACTGCTTTTTAAGATATGATAATTTATTTTTTATAGTTGTGTTAAAGTTGCTCTGAATAAATACTTTAAGTTCTTAACTGTTATTTCAGAAGAAAAAAATTACCTGCTTATATTGTGTCAATAAACCCAGAGTTACACAGAAACATATATACCTAAGACAGCTAATACAGCCAGTTAGGATATTTTAATTAGCTTCATTAATCTCATTTTTATACAGGATATTTAAATTTATTTAAGATACAGTGTAAAAGCTGGTTTTGGTTATTTTCAATAGTGTATTGAATATTTGCCCTTTATATTTAATGAAATCATTTATTATAGGAGTTTACCTAATTTTTCCCTTCTTTTGAAAGGAGAGTTGCTGACTTCTATAAGTTCCCATAAAAAAATATTTATAGGAAGTAAAAGTTTAGAGCAGTCGGTATAGTCTGGGGATCCGCTTGCAGGCCCCAAGACTCTTCAAAGGGTTCTATGAAATCAATAAATATTTTTTAAATTCTCAGATTTAATTTGTATTACAGTAAATAGTGATAAATATAATCCATATAAACCAAAGAGTTATGGATCAGTCATTTTTTAATAATGTAAAGGAGTCCTGAGACCAATAGATTTGAGAACATTGTGAAATGTTTCTGACTGATCTGCAGTGAGAAGCATAAATAGTTTTCCAATTTTAATTGATTCATACTTGTCCACTTCAGAACTGTTAAAAACATATCACATTTTTTTTGGTAAATTCTTTTGATTTTAGAAAGGGTTATTTAAGAATGTGTATAGGACTATAATGGAAAAGAGGGAAAGGAAAGTCTTTTGGTCAAATTGACTTCTGCTCATGTGATGTTGGGTTTCTTCTGAAATGGAAAATGATTTTGTAAGATGAGAGATGGAGGCCGGTATATTTTGGAAGAATAAGACAGATAATGCTTTGTTAAGGAAGGAGGCTGCACTTTGTGGCATTTAAAATGTAAAATATAAAAATTGTACAGTTTAGTATAGTTTAGAGGAAATTAAGGATTTGAAGTTATATCTACCATCTGTTGTTTTGGCCAAGCTCCTACATTTTACCTTAAATAAATTTCACTCACTGGAAAATAATGAATGTCACTGGGAATAAAAGTGATTTATTCTTTTAATTCAATTCTACTGTTTTGAAAATAAGCTTTTTAATGTAGTGTATTTCATTAGATTATGTAGCCATCCTTAAAATATTTGGCTTTGGTCAATGTATATTCTCTGAAAAATCCAAATATTTTGAGTATCTAGAAATTTCTTAAAACACCAAACTTCTGACTTTCAGGATAGGAATATTATCTTTTTCCAAGAGACTGGAATATATTTGTTACTTTTATAAATAGAATGGAAAGAATTACTTTTGACACACACACTATCTAAATTCCCACTATATATAAACATTAAATGGCAATATATTACTCTTATAAATCTTTCAGTGCCATTTACTGGAAAATGAGAGTGGGAAATTGAGCTGTTACAACATGCTTATGCTTCCTATGAAGCTTTTGGCTGACCATTGAAATAAGAAAATACTAGACTACATGAATCCTAGTTCTGATTCATTATGTAATCCTGGTCCACACATTATTATTTTACCCTTTAACAAAGCTGTTGGCCATTCTGAACTGTAAAAAGAACTGATGGTTAGCTGTTATTTATGCCATGTACATAGAAGTTCAGAACAGAATAGTGTTGTGGAGTTTGCTCAATTGATTTCAAATATATTTTGTTCATGTTAAGTCCTATTCATGTTGATTTTTATGTAGAAAAGATGAGTCCTTTTGGTTGTAACAGTGAACTTAAAATATTGTATTATATTAAATTATATGTTACTCATACTTTAGATTTTGCTTGGAAAATAAGGGTTCTTTTATGACTGTTACTTTCAACTTAAGTTTCTTGGCAGTCTGAATTTATCCAGCCTCAGGTGTAAAAACTCCAAAATCCTGCTGATTATGGATTTGCTTTAGGATGAAGCCTTTTTTGTACAGCAGTTGTCCTCTTCTGGCTTTCTAGCAATTACTACGCTATATATATACAGCACAATAGTAATTTAATTCTTTTTCTTATTATATAAACTGTATTACGGTTGTCCAATACACAGAGGTGGTCCTTTCTTAGAGAACTTGCTAAACAAATAGACTTTTTGTCAAACAATAATAGTATAGCTCCTATAACAGTTCATTTCCTTCCTGAAATAGCTGAGGTATAATTAAACTTTTTACAATATATGTAATAAAAATTTTCACAGACACATAGGAAGAATTTTCACTGAGATGCACGGGTGGACATCAGTTTAAAGTCATTTAGGCACACAGAGTTTGTACACATTTCTTCTGACTTTAACATTAGGGAATTAAACACAGTTTGATTAAAGGCTACTATTTTGTGCACATTTCGGCTTAATCTAGTGGAAATTACTTCTGAGCAAGTACGTTTAAGTTTATGATGCAAACCAGTGTTAAATATTTGGCCTCTAGTCAGTATTGCTGACTAAAATTCTATTATTGCAATTGACTACCAAATAATTTTTGGCTAATTTAAATTTAAATTTATTTTTAATTTTGTCTAATTTAGTTTAGGCACTGACTACTAGATAATTCTGGCAAATCACTATCTTTTATCTTTGATTCTTTGTTTTTAAAATGGAGGAAATTGATTTTTACACTATTACTTTAAATTTATGTGTTGTCATAAATACTTCTGTTTCACTATTTAATTTACCTATTTCCAACCAACCCAAGACTCAGGTAATATCATCAAGCAGTAGTTGAAAGTATTTGTGTTGCTAGTAATAAAGAAAAAAAGCATTTGACCTGTTACATGGTTGTCATTATTAATTAGGAATTGTTGGTTGATCTTAATAGCTGCAATAAGCTAATAAGGGGGAAAAAAGAACCAAAACAGGGCCTTATATATTTTAAGGCCAGATACTAATAATTAGCACCTTGATTTTTTTTATGGATAATTGATGCCAACTTGGCAATACAAGGATATAAATTCCATAAATAAATAAATAAATAAAATAATTAATATGCTTATGGTAGGTGTCTGTACAATATCTATCAAAGTTTAATGCAATACTTCTACAGTGTAAAAGATTGTTGAAGAAATGCTATATGAATGACTGACACAAAATGAATTGTAAATAAACTGTAAATGTAAATGAAGTTCAATTTGATCAGAATCAAAATAGCCTTTTCTTTATCAATAATTTAAAAAGCCCAGAGTCCCATATCAGAATCCCAGATCACTTAATGTGGGAAGTCCCAAGCCCAAATGTCTATTCACTTTTTAAAAACCAATTACCACAATGTTTTATGAGGAAATGAATGCAATCTATAGTATTGGGATAAAAAGCCAGCATGTCATACAGTGTCAGGTTTCCCCCTCCAGTTTTGTCTGACTGTGTTCTAACCTCTGTAGGAAGAACCGAAGAAAGTCCGCTTTGACTATGATCTGTTCCTGCATCTGGAAGGACACCCACCTGTAAACCATCTTCGCTGTGAAAAGCTTACTTTCAACAACCCAACAGAGGAGTTCAGAAGAAAGCTGCTTAAAGCTGGTGGGGTGAGTTTATATAAAAACAAACAGTAAATTATGAAATAGATTCTAAGCACAGTGAAAGTTGTTTCCCTCCCTCCATAGCAAAATCTCTTTGAGTTGAAAAGCAGCTTTTTTTTGCACAGATGAGCTTGATCACATAATATAGGTACCTCAGGTATAACATTAAGCCAATAACACCAAATAAAAGTGAAATAGTAGAAGAGATGCAGATATTATATACCAGGATAAAACCACTGCAAAAAAGACTTAGGTCTCTGCTTCCTAAAGGAGCTCGGAGACCTAATTTTCAATGCTCATGTGATTGAATACACATGTGAAAGAAAAAGTAGTAGTTTACCACTTTATTAAGAACCTTTACAGGGAATCAAGTTGAGAGTTAAATATGGGGTGCTTTAAAAGCAACTTCAAATTAATATTTCTTCCATTTTTCTTGTGTTTCACCTATGCAGTAATTGAAACAGTGAGGTTGGGTTTATAAAAACAGATTTGCTTCTTTGAGAGAAAAAAAAGGATTTTGTTTTGTTAAGAAATTCAAAGCTCATTCACTTCAGAATACAAGATTTAGTGTTAATAATTGATAGGCTTCCCTCACTCCCAAAAATCCTTTGAAAGATTACTTTATATTTTTACTGTTTGCTGTGCTTAACAATATATTAGAGAATTTCCTCCAGCAGAGTAATTTTGGGGTGCGGTTAGCATATTTTATTGAAAATTTCTGCAAAATCTGTAATGAAACTTACATTCTGCCTTTTAAATATTTGTGTAAAAACTTAGTAAAGCCCAGTTTCTTCCTGCTAACCTTGCAGACATAGCTACATTTGTTTAAAGTGTAATTTCATTTGAATTTATAGTTCTTAGCTTAATTTTTGAATGTATTTAGTTTAATGAAGCATATAGGATATTTCATTCATATAAAATACTTGGCATATTATATACAATGTACACATGTACACCAAAAAATTCATACTTTACTGCAGAATAATCTGCAATTAGGTCTACTTTCATCATGGTGTCTACATAATTTTAGGGGGGAAAAGAATGATAAGCACTGGCTGGCGAAGGCTAAATATGTCTCATTTAAATGGGGTGAAGGCTAAATATGTCTCATTTAAATTCATAAATGTATACAATTGTTTCAACCATATTTTAATATGCAAGTCAAAATCAGATTTATAAATAAAAATTTACATGATATGTGTTCTAAATTGGCTTTTTATTTTACAAGCCAAAAAGAGCAACAGTATCTGGATTGCCAAAAAATGATTATAAATCTTGTTGTCTGCTTACCTCACATGACCATTGTTTTCCTGGTTAGAATCTTGTTATTTATACATGACTGTGAATCACATTGATCAGAGTAAGGATAAGGCCATGATATCTGCCATCATTGATTGCCAGGATTGATGTGGCTTATCTGGCTGCTTGGGTGGGTATCTCTTTCTTCCATTGTTGCTCCATTTACATCCTTCCCAAAGCTGTGGGCTCTGTAGAAGACGGTGATTATGTCAAGATCATGATGAACAGACTCCTTGTTATTACTCTTAATCTATAAAGATTCAGAAAAAAAGACCAAATATAAAACTGAGAAGAAAACAAACACAGATTAAGAAAAAAGAAATATATCGAAATGAATTATATAGTATGAAACAAAAATCTCAAAATTCATTCTTAAATAACAAATTAAACATTGACCAATATAGGATAAAGAAATATCTGTTTAACCTGGTGGGGGTGAAGAATTCTTAAATTTGTTTATACTTGCTGTACTTCATACTTACTACTGTATTCTGATTAATATTCTTACATTAATAAATACATTTATATTAAAATAGATCAGACTTCCATAATACAACAAGAACAGTTGATATGTGCAGTATATTCATATGAAAACATGACTTTATCCAGGGTTTTACATCAGTTATACTAAAATCTTTCTACGAAAGTAAAACAATATTATTAGCTGTAGCCTATGGATGATAAATACAACATTCTTAATATCCAAATGTTCAGAGTGTAATATATTTTAATGTGTATCTCTAATACCACCCTGAGACTAGAGACAGGTCTCATGAAACTAGAGACTAGAGTATGGGTGACCATGATCAACTGCTGGCTCGCATTAACCTTGTCTCCCCTTAACCTTGTCTCACTAACTATGAGTAATGATTTTCAGTCTACATGAAAAAAGACACTGTAACAAAACAAATCTCGTCCTTGGACTTCTCTCCAGATCTTTTACTCAGCATGGGATACAATTAGGTCAAAGGACTCATTAAATAATGTACACAGAACACCAATATAACTTAACTATATCACCAACTTTTGGGGTGAGACCCAACAGGTACTCTCCCCCCCCCCATTTAACTTGAAGTACCTAATTGGGGGGGGGGAATTTACTGTGGCAAGCTGTCATGCCCTCCCCTCAATTGAATTATCCTGATAAAGGGGGCCTTCCTGGGGAGGCTGGGGAGACAATGTATCTGTAACTCTGGACATACAGAAACAACAGAACATCTTAGTCTCCAGTGCTTGTACTACAGAGACATTTGTCCTAGCCTTGTCTCACCATTATTGCGAGGGAGCATAGGATAATTTTACTTCTCCCTGTTGCTTTTCGATTCTAGAATTTCATGGTTTTTTAAAATCTTTTTACTGTATTTTTAAAAAAATCCAGATGTATCTTTTATGCTTTTAAATCCTCTGTATCCACTCTCCTCTGGTCTTTGACCATAATACAGTTTTGATTGATATGTTTTAATGCTTATTTCTATTACCAACAAAAAGAATGATTATTTGCCTGGAACTGCAGTTTTTCATTTGATCATTTATGAATTCAAACAATTTCCCTCCTAGGGAACTTGGTTTCAAGTGAACTCTGGGCTGTCTAGGTTGGTCTTCAGAATCTATGTGATTCAACAGATGGTACATCTGACTTCATTGTATACATAATGTGAACATTCCAATGACAGCCTGCATAGGTGCATAAACCATGTAAAATATATGTATTGTCTAAATGTGGTGACAAAATAGATGGATTTAGACTATTCAGTTTTTTTGGGATGCTTTTAAAAATAAAATAAAATTAATGGAGCAGGAATCATTGGTGTCCACAGAAAACTGATTATGTGAAAATGAATATAAATGCACTTACCACATCACTTCATTCCCCAAACAGTCCTGTTTATCTTTTTTTTCCGTAGCCTATTTTGGCTTGGCTCCACTGTGGTTAAGTATGGAAGTGGAAGGAATCTAGTAAACTATTTCCAGTCCTTTAAAACTGTCCAATGTCCTCATTTGAGAGGATTTAAGGATGAAAATAGGAGTGTCTTGCTTACCAAAGATTCTCTGTTCCATTTCTCCTTAAAATTCAAATAAATCCACACATATGCATACAAAATAGTTCTGTTCCTTCTTACCAGAATGCTTGAATTTATGCAGTTTTTCAAAAGTTTGGGAGGCTGAATTGCAACCCCCAATCCTTCAAACATTGCTACTTGTGGTGTAAGGGAAACAGATCTCCAGGGTGAATTCATCAACCTTATAATTTTTATTCATGTTATTTCTTTGTACAGTATATTAATTTTTATGAACTTCTAAAGCTACTGTTGCAGATACTTTTATTGCTTCAGTCTGTCATTTCTATTCTGGTGATAGCCATGTGGCATTAATAAAATAGTTGTCAATTACATACAGCCCACAGAAAAAATCATAATTGTCAGTTTACCTAAGATATTTGTCTACCTCCACGATCTTTATATTTCAGCTTATTTTATAAACATTTCAAATATTTTTATTACTTCATCACTGTAGATCATGGTTATGTCAGATGGAACATCAGTTGCTTCAGGGCAAAGTCTTCATCTCCCTAATCTTCCCACTAATTCCCTGTCTTTTTCTGAAGTGAAGAAAAAATCATCTCATGGGCCAAAGGTAAGATGTTGCCTATGGTTAGAAATTGGAATATGTTTTGAGCAGCCGTTTTGAATGATCAATAAGCCAAGAATTAATTATTAAATGCTTCAATCTTTTCAGCAAATCCATAACACTTAAAAATAGACACAATCTGAATATTTAGAGTTAAATATGTTTGCTCATGAAATTTTTATAAATAAATATATGCATTACCCTTATTTTATTTATTTATTTATTTATTATGCTATTCAAATTTAAATGTACTTGATATAGTTACTCACTTTTTGTCCTGACACCTGAATTCTAGAGTTGACATATCCTGTTAAGAAACATATTAGTAGTTTTATAAGATATGGGACTTGTTTTATCAGTGGCTGGGGGAAAAAACCTGGAAATGAAAAATGTCTTACTCATGTTTTAACTGAAGGAGTTAAATGATAACACAGCCATGCTGTGAAATAGATTAACAACGATACAATGAAAAACTGATATATCTATGAATTGAATATTTTAGAACTTTTTGCTTTAAAAAGGATAAGGATAACAACGATTTTATGTATATTTGATAGAGGTTTGGTAATATAATGTATAACCTTACGAACATATTACAATGATATCTTGTTGTTGATAAATAATTTTAATAAGGGAATAATTAAAAAATTGGTATATATATGTAGCGACCACTTAGAATATTTTGTTGAAAAATGAAGGAATAAGATTTCCGTTTGAAGGTATGAGGTACAAGGATAACAATGAACATAAGCATACCTGATAGTTGATTGGTGGAATTATGTAGAATGGAAAATAAATGGTTGGTACCACATGGGGATAATATAAAGATATACTGTTATTAAATAGATAATCAAGAATGTAAGGGAACTATGATTTATTGGAAAAAAATAATACTTCGTAATTGAATGCATACTGTACAATGAAAGTGAGGTATTTAGTTATACTAGATGAAAAATCTGTGATGGTAAATGTTATTCGAGAATATGGATGTTAAAACACCTATAACCAAACAACATGTTGTATGTAATGATGCTTTTTTTGTGTGTATTTTTTGTTTTTTTTCTGTTTTTTTATTGTCTGTATGTATTGTTTGTGTAATAAAAATAAAAATTTATTAAAAAAAACATATTAGTAGAAATAAAACATGTATTTATTAGGGATATAAACCTATTGTAAGTTTCATCAGCAATCATCACATGTTATAGGGGAACTATATTCTCTTGATCCTTTGTATTTATCAATCCCCAAATCTGGTCTGGATTTGTCACATGTTTTGGTTGCAAGAAAGAGAAATACAAAGGAATTCCCACTGTCCAAATAGAAGTGTTTCCTATGTTGCCATGGTTCTGTTTTAGGCCACACCCTAATGTGTATTAACCAAATGTTCAAAACTATGTGCTTGTGAATTAAATGAAGTTACCACAGATTTAAAAGTCTTTTCAAATTTAAAAGTTTATGTTGACACCTAAATAAAGCCTACAGAATCTGAGTATCCGAGCATGTAACCACATCCTACCACAAATTCAAATAATAACTCAAGTAATAACTGAATTCAAACATTTAAAATAATGACTTAAATGCAGTTTAAATTAAGTCCAAATGCACGTAGTACTTCAGTGTCTCAGGAAAATAGGGAGCAGGATTTGTTTGGGAAAGCTGTATGGCAGGGAGATAGAAGATATGCGAACTAATATACAGTTGTAAAATGAATCTTAAAAAGTGTTGGAAAGAGGGGGATCTTAAATTAACTGTGAATGTTTACCTCCTGCTGCTAAATAGCCTTACATGGAAAAAAGTACTACAAAATCCAATGTGAAAGTAGGGATGGTACCAATTTGAAGAGGAAATTCCCCTCTAGAAATAGAAATTTCTTTTAGTTTTTTACCACCACCTCCTTCATTCAAAGATACAACATCTTAGGCCTTTGAAATAAGGGGTGGCTAAATCAGTATGAGGGGTACAATGGCTCAACAGACACTGAGCTTGTCAGCTGGAAGGTTCAAGACCCAAGTGCCACATGAGTTCCCATTACTTGCTCCAGCTCCTGCCCACCTAGCAGTTTGAAATCATGAAAATGAAAGTAAATAAATAGGTAACAGTGTTCCGTGTGCCACGGCATATAGTTATGCAAGTCACATGACCACAGAAATGTCTTCAGACACATTGACTCCCTTGGCTAAGAAATGGAGATGAGCACCGCCTCTAGAGTTGGACTCAACTGGACTGTGGAAACCTTTACCTTAACGCTGTGTGAGAGGAAAATATTGATGAATAATCTCCAAGAATTTTTTTCTCATTGGAACCATCACAATAGAAGTTGGTTTGCAACTTCTCCCTCTTGGCTTATAGCTTCTCCGTAGCTTTTCTTGAAATGGTTAGAAGAAAAGATCATAACTTTGGAACTCTGGGATATTCTTTTCTGCTTGACTAAGAAGGTAAAAAGGTGAATAATCTACTCCCTTCAGTAATTGCCAGTGTAGATGTGGTAGTTACAGATTAGCAACAAAAGAAACAAAGACTGGAGCAAACTTTTATTAGCTTTAGCACACCAAAACAGAGGGATATTCCTGGAAGGATGATGACATTGCTGGGGAAGTTGAAAATAAATATTATTTAAAAAGCACCAACCTTATCTTGATTGAACCATTTAGAGGTGAAATCTTCTCTTGATTAGTTTAGCACATTGTCAAGAATACTGGTAAACCTCATAGCCAGAGGTGCAGATAATGCTTGTCACACCCAGATATTCATAAAGTTACCCAGATTAAAGTACTGGATCATTATTTTGTTTTTCAGAAAATACTTTTATCATTCCTTAAGTAATTAAGACTACACAAAACATTTCTTGGCTTCTAGGAGTAAGTGATTCAACTTTTAACTAACTCATTATGGAGTGTTACTTCTTAAAATCCAGATCTCTTTCTTAGTTCCAATACTTGGGACATGAACATAGTTGTTTTAAGAGCATTTCCACATGTTAATTCACAAAAGATAAGCTTTTAGAAAGAAAGTCTGTGTTCACATTTATTTCTAAGAATTTTATATTTCAGTTCTAACAATACTTCTAGTTATTTGTTGCCTTTTATCTTCGCTTTCCTTAGGTGGCATACCCAGTAATCCCATACTCCCATTTTATTGCAAGAATAATCCTATGAAGAGGGTTGCATTATGAAATAGTGACTGGTTCAATATTTATTAAGACATATTTAGCTTGCTTGGGTTTTCACTGGCTTAACACGGTATGTGAATCTAACCAGAGGCTTGGCCAAGTCACTCAGTTTGCTCAGATTGAGAAAAAGTATATCTTGCTTTTATTACAATGATGATGAGAGAGTACAAATAAAACATTAAAGTGAAATATCTATGCTTGGAGCACCCAGGAGCAACTTCAGAAGTAGTCATGACCAGCTCTTTAATGATTCAGATAATGTTGCTATATGCATATTCCCTTAAGATACAAAATATCTCTTTTGAAGACTCTTCATAATCATAGTATGACAGAAAACAAATCATGGTCAAAATATAATTTATAAAGACCACAAAGGTTGTCAAGCTCTTATCATAGCATTATTGTTTAATATAATTCAGAATTTTAATTTCAGATTTTGAGTATTGAAATAGGAGATAAGAATTACATCATGCCATTTGACAATAGTCTTATGGTTACCTTGATAGAAATGGCTTCCAGATGTCACAAGCAGGCAAATTAGTAGAATATGTTCATGACAGTCACAGCAACTGTTAGGGAGGGAAGGTGAAACAAAGGGAAGATCAGAAGAGGGTAGGTAAGTAAGGTATGCCACTCTGTGAGCTGTAGAGAGGGGAAAAAGGAACAACATGCTCCAGCCATGTTCTACTCATCTCGCAAGGATCTCTCCAGAACAGTGAAAACTGAAGCATCTGTTTTGTTGAACTATCGCCAGCTAATATGGTTTGGCAGATCTTCCAGAATGTGATCATTTGTTCTGGATTGGAAACAAAATGTAATAATCTTTTCATATGCAAAACATAATTTTTGTCCTGCACAATTATGAAACAGGTTACAATATTCTCATGATTTTACTGCTTTTTCTGATTCATCATAAGATTTCGAGAACTGGTCTTAATGGAAGGAAGTATAAGCATTAATTATCATTTCTAAACTAGTTCATTTACTAAGCCTGTTGAATGGTACTTGTTGCAATACCAAATGTGCAGCTTGGTATTATAAGTGTAAATTATGCATAATTAAAGCTAACATAGAGTTTTTTGACTTACTGAAGTATTTCATAAGATTTTCTTACTCTACTCATACTTCTATTCTTCTGTTTTCATTTAAGTGTAACTTTTCTTCTACATCTATACTTTAGCTGTTGAACTTTAAAGATGAAGTTGTAGTCGCTGTATGTCAAACAAAGTGGAGCATTCTGCAACTTTAGGCAGAAGCAAGTTCAATTATAAGTAAATATAGTTACAAGTAGTCCTTGATATGTGACCATTTGTTTGATCACACTTCAGAGTTACAGTGGTCTCGGGGGGAAAAATGACTTACAACCATCCTTGAAAATATAACCATCACACCATAGTCACATGATTACATGATTACAATTTGTAATCTTCCCAGCTGGCTTCCAACAAGCAAAATCAATTGGGAAAGGCAGATTTTCTTAAAGATTGCATGATTCTCTTAACAACATGTAGTTTGCCTTAATAACTAAAAAATGGTTGTAAAATCAGTTCCAACCATATGATGACTCACTTAACAACCACACATTGGTTAGTGAATGAAATTCCAATCCCAATTGTGGCCATACATCCAGGTTTAAATGTAACCACTGGAAGTTATATATTGATTGAATTCACACAGGCTTGATTTGAACAATGTTCTTAGCTATAAATCGTAGATATGCCAACCCAAAATAGATTATTATCTTTAGATGCATTTTCCTTATTTTCAGAGATCTGTTGCTAATTCTATGGTAATGGTGCTGTTTCATCCTAAAGTTCTAATTTCAGCATTAGAAAATTCTATTTCAAAGTTACATGAACCCACAACACAGAAACTACCAAACTGCATGTCATTTTATTCGTTTTCCAAGATGAAACTATGAATACATTTTAGGTGATTCAATTCAGTTTTGTTAACTTTGGCCTTTTCCAGTTTAGCTGGGAATTTTAGGAATAGAAGTTTCAACATCTGGAGATCTTCAGGTTGGGAAAAGCTTTTCTACATCGATACGCAGGAACTCTCCAAGGTCCTGTATAAATTTCTAAAAATGTTTTGGTGTCCAACCTTGGCAATTTAAGATCTATGGACTTCAAATCTTAGAATTCCCCAGCCAGCATAGTTTTAGTTGCTAAGGTTGGACACCCCTTGGTTAAAAATTCTCTAAATTACAGCTTAGGCTTGTTTCAAAATCATAGTTTCATAGATTATCAGGGCCATATATATATATATATATATATATATTTAGTAATTCCATCCTGCTTACTCCTTTTAACAAGCTTTTAATTCTGTTTTACCTCAGTATGGTTAATAATCTTACAACATAATAGTGTTTAATATAAAGCAATAATGAATATTCTTAACAATTTTTATGTTAGGCTCAGAATAGAGAATAACCATCCTCATAGTACTTAATCATTTATTACCAGATGCTTTCATCTGTAAACAATTTTAGAAGTCTTTAATGTATTGTAGAATGTCTGTAGAATCTCACAAGAATGTCTTTTGATACATGTTCACAAAATATGTAAATCATGACTGTTCTCGACTTGCAGCCATTCATTTAGTGACTGTTCAAAGTTACAATAAAAGTCCCTTTTTATGACCCTCTAATCCCTTAATTCAGTATAGTTTGGGGTGAGTGGATAGAGCTGAGAGTTTACTGGCCGGATGCCCTTTCTGATGCCATATGGAGTTTGCAACAGATTTTTTTTTTCTTTGTGCCCTAGAAAGCTCTACTGGTAACTAGGATTCAATTCTCAATCTTCAGAGGTGAGCTTCTTCATCACTAGACCATCATGCTGCTCACTGTTCAAAGTTACAATAGCACTGAAAAAAGTGACTTATGACCATTTTTCACATTTATGATCATTGCAGGATTCCCATGGTCATGTGATCAATATTTGACTGCTTGGCAACTAATTAATATTTCTGATGGTTGCAGTGTCTCGGGGTTATGTGATCACCTTTTGTGACCTTCTAACAAGCAAAGTCAATAGGGAAGCCACAACTGTGTTACTAGCTTAACAACTGCAATGATTCACTTAACAAGTGTGGCAGGAAAGGTAGTAAAATGGGGCAGAATTCACTTAACACCTTAGCAAGAGAAATGTTGGGCTTGATTATGGTTGCAAATCGAGGACTATCTGTACACAGTATATTGCAATTTTATTTGTTGTGATTTAAGCAAAGAAATAGTCCAGTAAACCGTATTTGGTATTGCAAGTTTGTTACTAATATATAATGTAAATTTATACATTAATCTATTAATGCAAGTAAAGTTTATAGAGCAGCAACTTATGGTAGGTGTTTCTGAAACACAGAAGACAGAAAGCAAAAAGTTAACTTTTTACTTTTCATTGTTGCAGGAGCTGAGCAAGAGTATAAGCACTAGTAGCAGCAGCAGCAGTAGTAACAGTTTTTCAAAGCCCCATAAATTATCAAAGGAGCACAAGGAAAAATCTTCAAAAGACTCAAAAGAACATAAAAGTGCCTTCAAAGAACCTTCCAGGGAACACAACAAATCTTCCAAAGAATCCTCTAAAAAACCCAAAGAAAACAAACCACTAAAGGATGAAAAAATTGTTCCTAAGATGGCCTTCAAAGAGCCCAAACCTATGTCAAAGGAGCCAAAATCAGAAAATAACATACTGACCATAAGTGGTGGACAGCAACAAGAAAAGAAGGCTGCCTCCAAAAGGCCTCCTGGTCTGGATTCTGAGGACTTTGCAGCCAAAAAGAAGAAGAAAAGTGGATCTGAGACTTTATTTAAAAGTTTTTCTAATGCTCCCCCACTGATACTTACTTGCTCCAGTGTGGAGAAAAAACAGACAAAAGATAAATCTCAGTTTAAAATTGGGAAAGTTAAAATGGAAAGTGAGCCTCTGGAGAAAAAGAAAAATACATTACCACCTTTCGATGATATTGTGGACCCTAATGATTCTGATATGGAGGAAAATGTGTCTTCGAAATCAGAAGTAAGAGTTTGTGCTTATTCTTACTTTGTTGTCCGGTTACAGGCTTTGATTTGTTTACCTAATTTTTTAAAAATCTTTATTTAGCATCCATGTATGCATATATATATATATATATATGTATATTGAATGGATTCCATTTGTATCATTAGATAAAATTCGTAGTTTCACTTTACAGATGATTTTGGTTATTGGTTTATTCTAGGGAATTGATTCATGATTGTTTTTTATTAATCAAATAAGAAGTCAAGAAATGCGCGCTTTTTCAGTGTTGCCAGGAAATAAATATTTATGCTTTTTGAGTAGGAGTGACTTGCGTGACTATGTTTGTCTGTTTGTGCTGTGCAGAGTCAATAGAGGAGATATATTATGCAAGCAGTATGTATGAGTGTATGTGTGTGTGTGTGTATGTGTGTGTGTATATGTGTGTGTGTGTATGTATGTATATATATATATATATATATACACACACACATATATATATATATATACACACACACACACATATATATATATATATATATATATATATATATATAGTATACTATATATAGTATACTATATATACTTCAAGGCTGATTAACCAAGGAATATTTATCTCTTCCATTTCATTTTAATAATTAATTTGAGCTGTCTCCACTGCTTTATAATATAATAGTTTATATTGGTTTCACAGTTTTGAAAAC
The DNA here is from genome assembly GCF_051295495.1 of Thamnophis sirtalis. Lineage (NCBI taxonomy): Eukaryota > Metazoa > Chordata > Lepidosauria > Squamata > Natricidae > Thamnophis > Thamnophis sirtalis. The sequence continues at coordinate 80,900,204 of NW_028261385.1, read as the reverse complement.
ATGCTTATATTCTTATTTATAATTCTGTTCATAAGCTTGAAGAGGATTAGTGAGTGACAGAAATACATTTATGGACAAGATAGATTCATATATTAAAAGCTGAAAGTTTTTCAATTTGCAATATTTCTGTCTTTGAAATATAGGACTGCATCCTTGAAATGAATAGGGAAAGATGGAGTATCTATTTTTAATTGCTTCTCTGCTATTTCAAAATCTTAACTAACAGTTACATGAGAGATATTTTGGGGTTTGAAGCCATGAGCCATTTTGTTTGTTAAAATAAAGAGATGAAATACATTGAATAGGGTGAGTTGTTACTGTTACTGTTACTGCAGATCAAGTTTAGATATCTTTGTTGTTATTATTCTGATCAGACAAGGAAAATAAAAAGTCATTGATACTGTCTTCTCCCACTTCATTTGAGGCTAGCAACCTTCTTATGATGTTAATATGCTTGTGTATCTGATGGAATCTTGGGTCATTGTGTTAGTTCCTGTATTATAGAGTTGGATAGGTCAACCCTCTGTAATATGAATCCTGTGATTCATATCATTCTAGTCAGTAGAACAGTTGGGAAAGGCTGGACAATTAGTTTGCACTGTTGCAGCACTGTAGTTACCCAAGCACTAAAAGAGAGGAATGAGTATATCTGATAAAGATAAAGCCAGCCTAAGAAGAAGTGAATATATGCAAATTTATTAAAAGTGTAATATTAGAACTTGATTTTAGATATTAGATAACAAGAATTGCCTTTGGCTATCAGAAATATGACAGTTCTGACAGTTGTTTGATGCTTGCTGGAATGAGATGCCTGCTTAATATGAATTGCATATACTGTAATGAGCTCAACACTTCCAACTGAAATTTTAATTTTCAATTAAAATATATTGTTGGTTTGACAGAAAATTCATAACAGTAATGATATATATGCATATATATCATCATATACACATACATAGAAACACACATTTTATTTATGACAGCCATGATAGAAACAAATTTTAAAAAGAGATAACAGAAGGAATGATAAAGGAACACTCTGCCATTGTCTCTATGCTAAATCCTACTTTATTGGAAAAGAGAAAAAAATACATGATGCTATGTCTTCATACTGATGGTTTATTAAATATAGTTTCATGTCTGGCTGCTCTGTTAGGACTTTGTGTTTGCTATGCAGGTATGATGTAAAAAAATACTCAGGCTTACTGATATACAACAAATAAGAAAATTCTGGGCATTCTCCATGCTTTCATAAGCATACGTCTGGTATATATTTCTATTTGTCATGGAAATTAATTTTGTTGGAAATATAGAAATAGAAATACTTTAAGTAATTGTATTTATAATCATATTTACATTTTAAAAATCCAAATAAGTTCAGTGAGTTTATTCACAGATAAGTGGTACAGCCAATGTCTTACAAGCAGATTTTCCCTTGTGTAATAAAAGCTTATCTTGCTATCCTCTTTCCTGCACACACTAGTGTAGTGCCTCAGATGTGCGGTATGCCACAGAATTTTCATAACTTCTAGAGCCGCTTTCAAGTATGAAAGCTAAAAAGAAAATTAATGTGATATATTACTAGCCTCATTATTGAATGCTGTAGATGAAAGTGGATAGAGTCCCAAAACGTTTGAAAACCTATAGAAAATAGGTCTTATGTTAATTACCTTAACACTTGGTGTAATGTTAGAAGCTTTAATCATGCCTGGACTTTTTTTAAAAAAAAAATCTGTTTTACTTCCCAATTACTATAATATATTAAATAAAATATTTTGTGGAAAAGGAAGTTGTGCTTCCAATAGCTTAATAAGTTATTTATAATACTATATTTTAAATAATGGAAGTCAATTAAATATTCCCGAGATATAAAGAAGTCAATGAAAAGATTATTATTGGGAATAAATATTTCAATAAAATATTAATTTCTTTAATATTAACTCCCATTTTCATTTTATTACTTAATCCTATCTCTTTTCTACATTTTAAAATGGCCCAAACAGTAAGTAGCTCACCAAAGAGAAATAATCCTTAGTCCTTTTCTGAATTTTTCTTGATTTAACATGTTTCTGTATTGCTTCCAGTTAAAAAAAAGAATCTCAAAACAGTTTACAATTTAAAATTATAGCTAAATATTTAAATCATACATTAAATTTTTTAAAAAACTTTTAAAAATTTGCAATAGAAAAATGAAAAAAAACTAAGCAGTGATGGAAATTTCTTGTAGGCAGGTATATTATTTTTAAGCTAGGCTTTGATTGTTTTTATATAGACAAAGGTTGAAAACATAAAACATTTTTATACTGTTGTTCTAAATGTGCTACAGTTGTGACCAAAATATTTCCTTCTTTTTTCTCAGTCTCTCTCCCCCCCGCCTCAATTAAATAAGTTGTTGATAAGAACACACAAGATGGTGAAAGCAAAATGATTTACATTTCCCTGTTAAAATTAATTTAAGATACCATGTTGAGAAAAATATAGGCGTTAAAGTGTACATAATTTCAACTTTAGATTAAATTCCTTTTTAGAGCTAAAAAAGATTACTTAACCTTTTGGCTTTCTTGGGCCTCATTGAGTAAAAAGGAATTATATTGGCCTGCACGTATAATATATAATATAGTTAATGTATATAAATAACAAACATCATTTTTAATATATTTTATTATCTTGTGAGGCTGCATTACTAGCTGTTCAGGGTCGCATGTGGCCTGTGGGTCACAGGTTGGACATGCCTGATTGAAAAGATTTATTTATAGATGATCTGTACTCAATATTTTTTAGAAGATATGTGAATATGACTAGTTGATTCCTTTATTTCTCTTTAGAGATGTCAGTCATTGTGATTGTTAGTGCTGTTGAATGATTGACCTAAAATAGCTACAAGCATCTGTGATTCCTCAGTTATAAGACTAGTGGGTGTGGCTTTTGAATATAGACCATAGAATATGCAATCATTACTCTAATTGAAAGTGTCTACAGGCTTGTTTTTATTTTGTGGTTTTTTTCCTACAGTTTATAATATATAATTGTTCTATAATATAGGGGTAAAGAATTTGCAAAAACAAGGTGATATGAATACCTTCAGTACTTTTAATATTTATGATATTGGGATGTTTGTTTTCAATGATTAGGTGCATTTTACAGTACTGCAATATTCAAGATTTTATTTTAGAACTGTGATGTTTAAAATTTTGCTCACATGTGTTAATGGGCAAAAAAGCATTAATATAAAAGTTAGTTTTAATCTTAAGTGTGATCATTGCTCCATTTTTAAAAATACCTCTTTTTAAAACATTAAACATGAAAGGATCCACTGCCAGGTGAATACCAAGAACTACAGCTAATGTAAAGTTCCAATATCAAGTTGTATGAGGTAGCAAAGTACTTCAGAAGCTTTTATATAATCAGCCAGTTCTAAATCCCATCCTGTAATTTTTGGCTCTCATTAGAAAAGTATTAGGCAACAAGGAAAGGAAAAGGAAGGAAAGCATGCAAATTTATTACTATTGAGGCAATGGGAGAATAGTTCAAACCACTTCAAATTCTAAACATGTCTGTTTTATCTTGAGTTCTTTAAAAACTGCTTTGTGAAAAACTTCAATAGCAGGATGTTTAATTTCATGAAAATCTGCTTACCGTTTTCCTATACTGGACCGTGTAGCTGTGTGATAAGAGAACACTTGGCTTTGTTTTCATTGCCTGTGTATCATGATATATAACCATGTCAGCCTTATAATATTTATTTAAGTTGCAAACTAGAAGATAGAAACACTGAAATATTAGATCTCATTATGGATTATTTCATGTTGCAACTGCTGTTAATAGAGTAACTATGGTTGAGAAGATAACAGTATTTGTTTTGTAGATTTCCTATCAGCATATATATCTGAACAGAGAAATTCAAAGTTAAAATGTCATAGCAATTATACTGATAGTGTCTTAATTATATGCATACAATTTTTTTAAGTGTCTTAACTATCAGATAAGGAAGTTGCCTCCCTCTTTGGTAGACTTGATCTTTCTGCTACTGGCAAAAGAAGAAGGTGATTTTATCTGATTTATTTCTCTCTGCAATCCTTACTTGTCCTCAAGGAAGGCTGAAGATTCTCTGAAACAGCATAAGAAATGGTACTGGGTGTGGTAGAAGCAAGGGAATTGGGGAATAACATATCTTCATTATTCCTTTCCCATCAGCCAAACATTTCTGGATAGAATTCTATTTAAGCTCTGTCTATTATGCTAGTGAAGAACAAAATAAATGGAAATAAATAAAATGAAAACATAGTTGAACCATGATTTAGGGAGCTCTGTGAATTCAGCCAACCTGTTTTTAAATTAGAATTGGAGAAACCTACCGTACTTATGAAGAGGCTAAATTATGAAGAGGCCGCTCAATTCCTTTTTAATGATGAGTGTAGAGTTTCAATATCCATAAATAAATGGATCTAAACGTACCTTTAGACTGCCTGTTTTGGACAGTCTGCCCAATATGGATAAACAGAGTTTGCCTACTAACAGTTCCTAGCTACTGGGAAACCTGCAGGTGGGTGATTAGAAGACGGCATTTTCCATGGAAGCTCACCTCCTGTGGAACACTTTCCACCGGACTTAAGAATGGTTCCTTCCCTCACAATCTTGTACAAGCTTTTGAAACTTGGTTATTTGCAAACATAGTCAGCAACTAAGATGGTGTATTGGGTGAGCTGTAACACTGTGAGTGTTGCATTCATTAGGAAACATCATTGTATATTGATATTCTTATTTATTGTATCCTGCCTTTGATACATTTATATTGTTTGTATTGCATTTCTTGTTTGTATTATTAGTCAATTGCTTAGAGTCTAGATTGAAGCAGCATAAAGGTTTGTGCATTTGGGTAAGGACACAAAACATTCTGGAATCAGATAGCAATAGCAGTAGACTTATATACCGCTTCATAGGGCTTTCAGCCCTCTCTAAGCGGTTTACAGAGAGTCAGCATATTGCCCCCAACAATCTGGGTCCTCATTTTACCCACCTCGGAAGGATGGAAGGCTGAGTCAACCCTGAGCCGGTGGGATTTGAACCGCTGAACTGCTGATCTAGCAGTAGCTTGCAGTGCTGCATTTAACCACTGCGCCACCTTGGCTCAGATTGCTCTCATACAGTGTTTCTCATGTCTTATTTGTTTGCTCAGGACTGTATTGGTTGAAAACATGCAAAAGAAGCCTTCATCTTGCAGTGGATAGACAACGGCTAAAATGATGGTGATTTTTATCATATTTCTATCCCATTCACTTGTGGACAAGGCAGCCCAAGGCAGTTAATAACAAAAATCCAGCATTAATTTTATAATAGATTTTTTAAAATGTTTTTATGTTGTAAGCGACCCAGAGTTGTTGGATGGCAAATAAATTTTATTTAAAAAATTAATTAATATATAGGAAGATGATTTTTCAGCCAAATCTAAGTCTTCCACATGGCTTTAGATTCCGACATTTGCCCTTATTTATTTGCACTTGTTAAAAAGAAATAATCTTAGCCAAAATAATTCCTAGAGTGTTAGAAAATATAAATGCAGTACTTTTGTCATGAGTCCAAATTACCAATTAAACTATTAAAATTGCAATCAAAGTTAAAATCTAATTTTTCTCTCAGTCTGTGAGATACTATCCAGTACTCCTCTTTACATCTATTAAAGTGTATTAATTCTTTGGCTGGTTCCTTTCTGCTTCAGGATTTCTGGATGTGCAAGAAATGAGATATAGGTAGTCTTCAACTTATGATCATAACTGAGCCCAAATTGTCCATTGTTAAGCAAGATAATTGTGCTAAGTGAGTGTTGCTCTTTTTATGATCTTTCTGGCCATAGTTGTTAAGTGAATCACGACAGAGGCTAAGCTTGTAATATGGTTGTTAAATGAATTACATTGTGTTCTGTATATGAAATATAGCAAAGTATCTACAAAGAAGTTCTTAGAAATACATTTCAAGAAAGAAAAGTTTAAAAAAAACCTACATACCTTTACATATATGCCACCAGTTTTGGTTTGAAAAGATTAAGGGCTGCAGGAAATTTTATTTCTTCTTTTTTATTTTTCTATTTCCTCTGCTCTTAAAATTGATTTGTAACTCCATGTATGAGTTCTGTAATAAATGAACATAGGCTTGTTTTTATTGACAGTTTTAGAATTACCATAAGTTATGAATGCTCCAACACGAAGTTTTTAAGAAGATGTTGGACAACTATTTGTCTGAAGTGGTGTAGGGTTTCCTGCCTAAGCAGGGGGTTGGACAATCAAATTGATGACAGTATAGAACATGTTGACTTTTCAAAGTTTATGTATTATTGACTATAATATATTTGTTCTCATACAAAGAAACAACATCAACAACATAGATATGGCATGTGCATTTAGTATTGATTGTGAAAAACATTCTTCTCCAAAAAACGGAACTTTTTTCTCCTTGTCTGGATCAGATCTAGTTAATACAGTGGGGCAAAAAAGTATTTAGTCAGCCACCAATTGTGCAAGTTCTCCCACTTAAAAAGATGAGAGAGGCCTGTAATTGACATCATAGGTGGACCTCAACTATGAGAGACAAAATGAGAAAACAAATCCAGACAATCACATTGTCTGATTTAGAAAGAATTTTTTTGCAAATTATGGTGGAAAATAAGTATTTGGTCAATAACAAAAGTTCATCTCAATACTTTGTTATATAGCCTTTGTTGGCAATGACAGAGGTCAAATGTTTTCTGTAAGTTTTCACAAGGTTGGCACACACTGTTGCTGGTATGTTGGCCCATTCCTCCATGCAGATCGCCTCTAGAGCAGAGATGTTTTGGGGCTGTCGCCGGGCAACACGGACTTTCAACTCTGTCCAAAGGTTTTCTATGGGGTTGAGATCTGGAAACTGGCTAGGCTACTCCAGAACCTTGAAATGTGTCTTATGAAGCACTCCTTTGTTGCCCGGGTGGTGTGTTTGGGATCATTGTCATGCTAAAAGACCCAGCCATGTTTCATCTTCAATGCCCTTGCTGATGGAAGGAGGTTTGCCCTCAAAATCTCACAATACATAGCCCCATTCGTTCTTTCCTGTACACGGATCAGTCATCCTGGTCCCTTTGCAGAGAAACAGCCCCAAAGAATGATGTTGCCACTCCCATGCTTCACAGTAGGCATGGTGTTCTTTGGATGCAACTCAGCCTTCTCTCTCCTCCAAACACGACGAGTTGTGTTTCTACCAAACAGTTCTGCTTTGGTTTCATCTGACCATATGACATTCTCCCAATCCTCTTCTGGATCATCCAAATGCTCTCTAGCAAACTTCAGGCGGGCCTGGACATGTACTGGCTTAAGCAGGGGGACACATCTGGCACTGCAGGATCTGAGTCCCTGGCGGTGTAGTGTGTTACTGATGGTAGCCTTTGTTACATTGGTCCCAGCTCTCTGCAGGTCATTCACTAGGTCCCCCCGTGTGGTTCTGGGATTTTTGCTCACCATTCTTGTGATCATTTTGACCCCAAGGGGTGAGATCTTGCGTGGAGCCCCAGATCGAGGGAGATTATCAGTGGACTTGTATGTCTTCCATTTTCTAATTATTGCTCCCACAGTTGATTTGTTCACACCAAACTGCTTGCCTATTGCAGATTCAGTCTTCCCAGCCTAGTGCAGGTCTACAATTTTGTTTCTGGTGTCCTTCGACAGCTCTTTGGTCTTCACCATAGTGGAGTTTGGAGTGTGACTGTTTGAGGTTATGGACAGGTGTCTTTTATACTGCTAACAAGTTCAAACAGGTGCCATTAATACAGGTAATGAGTGGAGGACAGAGGAGCCTCTTAAAGAAGAAGTTACAGGTCTGTGAGAGTCAGAAATCTTGCTTGTTTGTAGGTGACCAAATACTTATTTTCCACCATAATTTGCAAAAAAATTCTTTCCAAATCAGACAATGTGATTGTCTGGATTTGTTTTCTCATTTTGTCTCTCATAGTTGAGGTCTACCTATGATGTCAATTACAGGCCTCTCTCATCTTTTTAAATGGGAGAACTTGCACAATTCGTGGCTGACTAAATATTTTTTTGCCCCACTGTATTTGGATAGGACACTACCTGAAAATAACCAGGGCTGTAGGTTGAACAAACATCCCAGAGAGAGGCAGTGGCTCTCATAGGTTCATCATGGGGCCAGGTTCAGGAATGGAATTCACATCTTTTTTTATATTGTACTAGCCCAGAAAAATATATAAAGTTAGTTACATGCTGGAATGCCAAGGACCTTATGTCTGTAGATTAGGGACATGATAGCTCAGTAATTAAAGACACTGAGTTTGTCAACTGGAAAGCTTACAGCCTGGATTTGAGACACAAGTGCTGTGTGATGGAGTGAGCTCCAGTTACTTGCCCCAGGTCCTGTCCACCAAGCAGTTCAAATATATGCAAATGCAAGTACATTAATAGATATCACTTTGGGCAAAAAAGTAAGAGCATTCCATGCGCCTTAGCATATAGTTATACTGGCCATATGATCAGAGAAGTATCTTCAGAGAATGGTGGCTCCATTGGCTAAGAAACGGAGATGTGGACCACTCACTAGATCAGGTGTCGGCAACCCGCAGCTCCACAGCCACATGTGGCTGTTTCATCCCTCTGATGTGCTCCCTGTTGCCCTGTAGTGGCAGACGGATGAAAGAGCTGTCGCCCTGTCTCAGCAGTGGTGATGGCCAGATTCTTAGTGCAGGAGCGAAGCGCCCCTGAACTTGCCTTTGTGTGCCTTTGTCGCGTACATTTGCTGTTACGCCCACTTTTCCCACTCTGCTCGCTCTCACCTTCCAGATGTCAGTTGCTTTTCCTGTAGAACTGCCAGTGTTGTGATGCCCCACCAGCCAGCTGGTCTTCGGTGCACTGCTCCTGGGCTCATCAGTCTCTGGGCGTCAGATTCCCACCACCTAGTACCAGTTCAGGGGTTCCTCCACCCTCTGAGAGAGGGGGGGACAGAGATAAAGAGAGAGGGAAGAGAGGGATGGAGGAAAAGAGTGGGAGGAAAAGAGAGAGAGACAGAGAGGGGAAAATAAACAGAGACAGAGGGGAGAGAGAGGGAGGGAAAGAGAGAGACGGAGAGATAGGCACAGAGAGTGGGGAAAGAGAGGGAGGGAAAGAGAGAGAGACAGACAGACACAGAGAGAGGAAGGGAAAGAGATACAGAGGGGAGAGGGGGAGAGAGCTATAGAGTGAAAAAGATATGGAGAGAGAGGGAGACAGAGAGAGGGGGGGAGGGAGAGAGACAGAGAGATAGGGGGAGAAGGAGAGGGGGGAGAGAGAGAGATACAGTAAGAGGGGCAGATAGATAGATAGAGAGACATAGAGAGAGATACAGAGAGAGAGGTAAGATAGACAGATAGAGAGATAAAGAGATGTCAAAAGGGTTTTGTGGTTCCTAGTGTTTTTTAACAACCATTCTCTGCCCTAATGACTGGCTGGGTAGGCGTGGCTGGGGGGATCATGTGACTGGGGGGAATGAGTGAGCTTCTCGGCCTTTTGGCTAAGATCAAGTGTGTAGTGATGTCAAGTTGGCCACGCCCCTCAGGTTTTGTGGCTCCCAGTGTTTTCTGTGAGAAACTGGTCCAAATGGCTCTTTCAGTGTTTAAGGTTGCAGACCCCTGCACTAGAGTCAGACACAATGGACCTTTACTTTTTTTTCTGTAGACTGAGAAGAATGTTATTTATAAATGTCATTTAGAGATAATGATTCATATGAACAGCCATCATTGGTAGGGCTGGGCTATCTATTGGAATGAATAGGATATTTTTCTCTCAGGTGGGCCCCTCATGCATTCTCCACATGCTTCACAGATATAGAAGATTGGAGAGTAGGTAAAAATTCCAAATACGATTTGATTGAAAGATAGCTTCTTCAAGAGGGGGCACATTAGTGCTTTCTTCAAGGCAGATATCATCACACCTTTCCTTTGAGAAACATCAACGACCTCCTGAATCTTGCTACTGAAATCCCACATAGCAGATGAAGGAGCTAAGAAAGATATGGATTCAGCCCACAGATGAAGTGCTCATGCTACAATCAATCTTATCTATCTCCCCAGGTTCTTTAAACATATGGATATGTTTTGCAAAAACCCTTACAATGGAATTCATTAGGTTGTTAAAATTTTGATAAAGGGACAATTTGCTGTTATTATATCATAAGATAAATTGGATGGAACAAAGATCTTTTATTGTGAAAAAATAAAATATTGATGTTTGTTACCTTTCAAATATATTGAAAATCTGAGAAAGGATTTAAAGAAGTGATAACATTCTCCACTATTTGGTTGAAAACATTTTAGGAGAATTGAGAATTATGAAACATTACTAATACCTTAATATTATAGAAGACAACTATTGACATACCCAAATTAACAATGGATAAAATATAATAAGGAACTAGTGGACATTTTGAATCTAATTTTGTATCTTTTTTAATCTCAAGAGTGGCATTTAAGATAAACCATAGTTGTTTGGGTTCACTTCATTTTAAATATGCTGAAATATTTAGGATGTCAGTTCGTATTATATTATAGTTGTTTACATTTCCAAAATATTGATTATTCTTGGGCACTGTTCAGTGAAGAATAACACTTCTTACATATCTTCTATTTTGCTGAGGTATAGAGAGATCACCAATACAGGTAGTACTCAACTTGTGGCTACAATTGAGCCCCAATATTTTGTTGCTAAAAGAGACAGTTGTTAATTGAATTTTGCCCCATTTTATGACCTTTCTTGCCACAATTGTTAAGTGAATCACTGCAGTTTTTAAATTAATAAGAGTTGTTAAGTGAATCTGGTTTTCACATTAACTTTGATTGTCAGAAGGTGCCGGCAGGCCTGGGGTTGATGAGTTCCCCTCCCCTCTCGACTGGTATGGCTGTGTGATTTTCGTGTATTTTAATTATGTGTACTGTTGTTTATGTTCCCTTTCCCCTTTGAGTTGTTCGCCGCCCTGAGTCCCTCCTGGAGAAGGGCGGCATACAAATAAACCAAAACTAAACTAAACTAAACAAAAAGAGATCACATGACCTTCGGACACAGGAACAGTCATAAATATGAGTCAGTTGCCAAGCACCTGCGTTTTGATCATGTGTCCATGGTGATGTTGCAACATTTATGTGAAAAATGGTCATAAGTCACTTTTTCAATGCCATTGTAACTTCTGAGAGTCACTACATGAACGGTTGTAAGTCAAGGACTACTTGTACATATTGAAATAAGCTCACATCTATTTAGGCAAAATATATTGGTTAAAAGAAGCTCTTTTCCCTTCTACTGAGTATCCTTTCAAATTACAGTTCAAATGATTGACAGTCAGTCTAGAGTCGGGCTAGGTTAAAATTACTGAGGTATTGTTTAATCATTTTTATTTAAAATTTCCTAGAAGGTGTTACTGGAAGATCCAGTGACAAAGCCTTTGATGAAGCAGTTTAATTCATCTTAATTGCTAACATTCAGATTACAAGGAATCCCATGTTTGTTAATGACTTGGTTGCTTTTCTCATAAAGCCCAACCTTTCTGTGATAGTGGAACTATGCCAACTGTTTCACTACTGCATCTGTATACATTACTAATCATTAAAGCTGAAACATACCCTTCCCACTCAATGTTTCCTCTGAATATTCCTAATGAAAATTACTGGGAAATGTAAATATCCTTGACAGTTCTGGGATATGTAGATATACTTGACTACAGCAGTGTTCTGCTTGTCATAACATTTTATTTATCTATTTTTCTTTATTCCTTCACTTAATCATAAAATCTGCATACATCCAAAATTTAGACATTTAAAAAGTTTCATTGTTCAAAATTACCTCGACATTTTAATTATTTTGTGTGATTGTACTGCTTTTCTTCCTTTTGAATGCTTTGTATTTATGTCACAATTGATTGGCTAAATATGTACCAACATCAACAATAGTGCAAGCTTCATATCTAAACTAGATCAAGAACTATTTTATGCTGTGTGATGTAAAGTGATTTTGGAATCCAATGATGTTTAAGCTTTGCTATTGTGCTGTTTCAATTGAGGTAAATTAATGACATACAGCCTACGTATATTAGTAATAATATTGATTAATGAAAACACATCTTGGAATAGGCAATAAGATTACTAACTCTACTGGTATAGTTGTGTTCCCTTTGAGTGTGGAAAGCATAAGGTTAAAGGGGATGGTTGTAGTGTAGTAATTATAGTTGTATTGTTTAAGAAGTAATTTACAAAGGAATAAGCAAAATGATAACGAGTTGGAAATGGAGTATAGTAGTAACAGAAATGATAAACCTCTAAAAAATCAGTTCCTGGGGAGCATACTGTAAATATAATGGTACTTATAATCATTGTCCCTTTTATGAATTTTAGGCATCTGCTGGACTAGATGATTGTTTGATTTGAATCCGCATGGATGCTTTTATACTCTTTCTTCCATACTTTGCTTCAATATTTGCTAACAAAATTATTTTCCAACTGTGTTTCTGTATGAGCTAATCAAAACATTGCTTGTAACTGATTTTTGAAGACTCATCTTGTGATTTGAGATATAGAAAATATAAGTTATTGCTGTATTTCTTTGAATGCTTTTGGACTGAGAATTTCATATATATTTTTTGCCACCGCAGTATTCCTGGGTGGCAAAAATTTCTGTCTATGGAATAGAATATTTGATCTCAAAAGAAATATTACAAATATAAAATGCATACTTTGATAAAAGTGTATGTGATTTTGAGCCACTCATAAAACTATAGATAATATATAGATTATACTAGTGGGTTGCAGAGTAATAATAAATAATACTTTGCCTGGCTTTGTGCCATAAAAGAACAAGAAATAGCTAAACTGTGAAGATACTATATTTCCTTTGTGGAGATATTTCCCTTGTTTTTTCTTGAATAATTTCTAATATCATTATTGTATTGAGTTTTTATCTTTACAACCCACCCAGAGTCATTGAGAGTGAGTTCAGCAACCATATAAATTTTCTGAAATAAAATAAATAAATACCATTTCATTTGTTTATTATTTATTTATTATATGCCATGTTTATCTTGAATTTAAGACCAATTTTCCAAAATAGGAGAACTTTTATAAGAAAGGCCAATGTTTATTTTAAACCAGTTTGCTTTCTATTTGAAAATTTGAAGAAAAATAAAATAAAACTCTGCGTATTCCCAATGTGTTCTATCTTCTGAATCAAGGATTGCAAAATTTGAATTAATTATTTGTTAAAAAGTTATTAGATTCTTTAGGGCCTTCTTCAGAAAAGAAGAGAAAATTATTCACCCAACAATACATTTAAATGTATGACTCAAACATACTTCTACATTTAATATTGAAATTTTAACTGATGAATAAACCAAACCTGTAGTTTAATTTAATTTTCTAAAATGCTAAGACCATTTCTTTTGATCAGGCAGTTTCTTGTTTTGGGGAAGATGAGGAGAAAACAGTTGCTTGCTTCAAAATGTTCAGAAGTTCTATCTTTCTAACAACAAATACTAAAGCCAGAGAACTAACAGTGAGACATTAAAAGTGTTGCATATGACAGTTTCTAATAATTTTTTTAAAAATATATTTCAGTTTCTCACTTTAGCTTCTTATATAAAGCTATCACTCTTGTGGTAGCCATAATCTTGGTTCTAAAAGTTGTGAATTTATGAAAAAATTTCTGTGCACTAAATTTAAATTTTAGGGGAAGAACATGTTATGGCTAAATATTATGTATTCCTGTTTTACTACACATTGGACTTTGTATACAGTAATTAGAATTTTTTATGTGAGTGCTTATCTGTTGCCTTCTCTGAGTCATTTTCTCCATATTCATTTTAGAAATAATTGCAAAACAAGAAGGGAAATATGAAAAAAAATTGCTTGCAAAGTTATCTAATATCTACCCTTGGGAAATACTTCTCCTTCTTTAACTCTATTTAACACATACATTAGGATCTACATCACTGATCCTTTTTATATAGAACCCAAACTACATATCAAAGGTTCACATATTTTTGCTGATAATTTGGAGTAAGGTTCAGTTTATATGTATAGATTTTGCACAGAGGTCACGTGCCATCAAATCAATACAAAAAATGTTTTGTGTGAAGCAAGTGAGGAACACATGAATCTCCATGTATGTACAAACGTTGAAATTGCTTGCTTCTTTCAGTCCCAGCTGTGAGAACTACAGATGTCATTTGTCTGAGAGGAACAGATGCTAACTCTACTCCCTCCTCCTTTCTTTGGCACCCTCAGAAAAAGAGAGATGTTCCATTAGCTTGCCTCACAATCTTTTTGATTGTGAAGCAAGCCTTTAAAAAGCTGTAAATCTGCCTTCTCATTACAAAGGGCAACAATAGATTGATTTATGGTAAATGAACAACTGTTGAGCTTATGTAAGCACAACGCATGAAACTGCAACTTAGCACTGAATTTAATAGAGGCCACATACTACTATTGCGCTTTTTGGGGAGGGAACTTTGAATGTAATTAATTGAAGGATTTATGGCTATAAATATACTATTTGTATTTCTCAGTTAAGTTGAACTGAAATTGTTCATTCAATGGACCATTCAATGTAACTTGAAGCTACAGCCAGCCTGTAGAAAACTGGTTGCAATACAGAACAAGGTGAGCATTGGAGACCAGTTTTCAATTGGCCAGAGATAATCAAACCACAAACTCATCTCTTTTCATTTTACTACCGTGTTTCCCCAAAAATAAGACAGGGTCTTATTTTCTTTTGACCCCCCCAAAATAAGCACTTGGCCTTATTTTGGGGGAGGTCTTATTATTTTTGGGGTGAAGGAGGCGGCGAGTGTGGTCACCTCATGGCTGCTCCTGTGGTGCAATATTTTGGGGGAGGCTTATTTTAGCGCATGCGCTCAAATCCCAATTGGGCTTATTATCCGGGGAGGTCTTATTTTCAGGGAAACAGGGTATAACCTAAAAACAGATGATTTGTAGCAACTTCACTCTTTCCACTTCTCTTGATAATTCTACAAGTCATCGTGGTTGCCACCCTTTGATAAGTGTGAGCAATAGGTATCTCCCTTTTTGTTTATTCAGTCAGTCAGTCAGTCAGTCAGTCAGTCAATTTCTATAACTGCCCAACTCAATCAATGACTCTGTGTGACTTACAATTATAATTTTTGTTTTGTGACTTTCTGATGGAGGCATCAGGAACCTCTCAAGAAAGACCAGCCTCCAGGAACCTTGGCAGCCTTTCCTACCTCACTTTACTCAACAATATTAAACTATTTCTTGGAAACTCTATTGATGGACATACCAGTGAAAGAAAGAAAAATTGTCCATGAATCAAGTTTTATTTCTTTATTGATTTTGTACCAATAATAAATACCCTATTTTTATTAAACATTTCTTGCCCTTCATTTTGCTGCAGAAATCAAATCACTCATTTATTAAATTATTTTCAGTTAATAATTGCTTGAGGAAAGTTGTAACTTATTCAAGCAATATATATGAGGTGACATCTTTTGAGCAGAAAATAAGAATTATGTGATTGCGGCTGATTGGAGCGATGCTGAAATGGGAGAAAATCCTTGGGCCCCTAACTTCTGTGAGTTAGCCCTGTAAGTTGAGGTACCTTTATTGAAAAAAATTTACTTTATGGTGAAGTGTATCAAGTGTATGGGTTACAGACAGAAAAGTTTTAGTAATATACAGATAAGTAAAGTTGTGTGTTCTCATGGAATGAAGAATATGTACATGGAAGTAAAGGAATATATGTACTTGAAAGAGTTAAAATAGATGTCAAAAATATGAATTAATGTCATCTAAAAGTTATATACGTATAAAAGGAATTCATAGATTGCTGATAAGTGTGTATCTAGTGATTTATGATAATGGAAGAACCAGGAATGCATTTTGTACAAATGGATATTATGTGGGAGAAAAAAAAAACTATTAGGTAACATTTATTTATTAGACTTATATGAGTAGCATGGTGGCCTAGAGGTGGAGCTCTCACCTCACAGTCAGGAAACTGTGAGTTCAATGCTAGGTAGCGGCAGATATTTCTGTCTCTGGGGGCAATAAGTAATTGCTGCAAACTCCATGTAGGTATCAGGAAGGGCATCCAGCCAGTAAATACTTTGTGAAACATCCTGACCTCAGAGGTGAGGAAAGTCCTCAATCTCTTGATCTTCTACAAAGGGGTCAAAACTTGACCCTGTGGCCTGGCATGGGGGTGGGGGCCCACAGAAGACCCTGCAAATATAGGACTGGCTAATGTCTTGAGAGCTCCCACACACACACTTGTAATAATCCAACATTAAATAGTCATTTGATTTTTCCTTTTGATGTTTAATTGTCATTGTTCTATCATCTAGAATTTTAACCGTAGTTTAATTTTTAATTTTAATGTTAATTTTTATACATTTTTTATCTATCAGTCATATTATATGGTACACTACTCAATGCCCCTACTTCAGGGAGATGGGCGGTTTAGAAATATGAAATATAAATAAATAAATACTAAGACCAAGGGAAACAAGTACCTGATCCATCATCTGCATCCATTGATCTCCAGGTTCCAACTTTACACATATTTTTTTTCTATTTGCTTTTTGAGCAAGCAGGCCCTCCATCTCACAATAACCAACTCTCAAACCTTCTTTCACTCTTAACACACAAACAGATATGCCACCCTGCTTTCACATGGTCCAGCAAGGGGAGGGGGTGTCTGCTGCCCAGAGAGCCGGTGAGGCAGAGACCTCTACCAACCTACCCTTATTTCTTACTTGAGGGCAGCAGGCAGCTCCAACCCAACTTACCCCATGCACCTGCCACCCACTTATTAAAAAGTCTCTGCCAGTCCTGATATTTGCAGTCTGCATGCCACCATACAAGATATCCGTTAAACTTGTCTGCCCTGAGATCTCCAGCACAATGTCAGTCCTGCCCTAACTTAGTTTACATAAAAAACAGAGAAGAGCTGCCTAAGTGGGGAATGTACCACATAGCCGACTAAGTGGCAGCTGAAAAACCAGCTCCCACTCCTATCACCGCTGGTCACCTGACCTTCAAAATTCTCAGCTTCCCCAAGGGTCCTGCTGCCTGATTGCCACTGCCACTTTGCACTGCCATCACATGCCAGACCAACTGACCTGTCATGAATAGTTAGTTAGGAGAAGTAATTCGGTAATTCAGGGGGCTTTGGGAGGACCAGGAGAGGCTATAGGAAGGCAGGGTCATAGCAAGCAAATATGTGCCATGGATTGTGGTGAGCAAGGGCAGCTGAGGAATAAGTTGAATGCAATTTTGAGTGCCTAAGAAATGTGTGGTGGAACAAGAGATAGGTTCAAGAATGAAGGAGTTCTAAATGGATGTGAAAAGAAAAGTGGAAAAAGACCAGTAGAAAAGAAGCAAATAAATACATGAAAAGGGAATGAAGGGTTTGAGAGGAAAAAGAGGACTTGGAACTGGATAGAGTTGATGAACTCCTCAGAAGGAGAGAGGAAGTGAAAATCTTAACAAAAATAAGTGCTTGAATGTAGTAAAAGCAAGCGTAATTCGTAAGCATAGAAAAATATAGAGGCTATAATGAAAATTTAATTAGACTCATTTTCTTTCTGTTATCTCTTACCTTTATGTTCTTTTACTTGTTACCTCTCTTTTCCTCACTTTCCACAATATTGTTTATTCTCAAAATTAACAGTTTGGCAGATTGGCATATATGATTATACACAGTGGAATTGTGTAGTGCTATTATGCTGTCATAGATACCCACAATACAATGTAATGCAATAAATATTCCTACAATATGTAATAATTATCCTCATACCACCTATTTGGTATTAAACAATTTTAAAGCTATTTTCATAGTGGTCAATCAGGTCCTTTACCTTCTCCAATCTTTATTCTCTACTCTGATTGGAAGCAGGTCACAGACACACACAGCCTTAACCCTAGCACAACCAGTAAAGATCACAAAACATTTTGCAGATTTTTCCTTCTAAAATTCTTTCATGTATTCCAGAAACCTTACAGCATCATGAGCATTTTTCTTGAGAAACAAAAAATTGCTGCAATTACTTGTTATGGGTCCTGCTTCTATTCCCTAGCCTTTTCCTTGTTTAAATTAAGCATCTTCATACACAATCTTTTCAGATTATTATAAAGTTGTTTGACAGCTGTGGGAGCAATGTTCTTAATATACAAGCTTAAGGAAAATATAGGTCTTTTTCTGTGTCATAGTTTCTCATTCGTTCTACAGTTCTGTCTATAATCATTCTACATTTTTAACAGCTTTCTTCCACTGGGTATTATCCAGATAGTTTGGCAGGATATCTGGAGGATTTTCAGCAAATGTAGCTGGAAGGTCCAATTTATAGGCTCGGATGGCCTTACTAAATCAAATTCACTAATCATTTTATTAAAAGGTTAACCAAAATTGGACCTATTCACAATTTATTGCTGGACTATTGTATAGGACAGTGATGGTGAACCTTTTCGGTACTGAGTGCTCAAACCAGAATGAGTGTGTATGTGCGTGTGCCGGAGCTCTGGAAACCCGAAGACCAGCTAGCCAGCACACACATACCTGTTTTTTGGGTGTTTTCCATGCCTTTTTCATGCTGTTTTTCAGGCCATTTTCTGGTCCAAAAAAACAACCTGAAAACGGGACAAAAAAAATGGGACAAAACGGCCTGGAAAATAGCCTGGGTTTTGGCCATTTTCCATGCTCCCGTGAAGACCAGCTGGCCAGAAACCAAAAGAACAGCTGGCAATGTTGTGCATGCCCACAGACAGGGCTCTGCATGCCATCTCTGGTACGCGTGTCATAAGTTTGCCATCATGGGTATAGGAAATACCTTTGTACATGGGAGCTCTGTAGGCATTCATGAAATGAGTTTGCAACTTATGTGTGCATAGTTGTTCTGTTTTGACTCTTAATGGTCTGCCTATTGCCTTCAAAACCACTAATGGGTCTTCCACCTAGAGTATATGGGATGAAAAAGAAAGTTTGCCCATTGTGAATAATGTCTTATCCCTTTGTGTAATCACGGGAAAGTGTGTTCTTCCTTCCATTTATTGCAAAGTAAATGTGACCATTTACTGTATCTGTGTATTTTGTTTCTGTTTGTTTTTTGAGCAAGCGGATGAACTAATTTTGTGTTTTTTATTTTCTCTTGACTCTGCCACATTCTCTCCTTTCCAAGTCTGAGCAACCCAGCCCCGCAAGTTCAAGTTCCAGCTCTAGCTCCAGTTTCATACCATCTCAGAACAGCCGACAGCAAGGTAACATTAAAAAAGGAAGGGTGGGGGTCACGTGCTTGGGCATGCAGGCAAAAGGATGGCATTTTTATTTTTAAAGATGGATTATCATCCTACTAGGGATAGCTCTAAGAACCTTTATCCTCTCATTTTATTCATGCAAAATATGTTGAACTGATAATGAATCATAAGATAGGTAGCCCTTGACTTAGAAGCATTCATTAGTCACCATTCAAATTTACAACAACACTGAAAAAGGTGACTTACAACCATCTCTTGCACTTAGAGGACTGTCGTGGCATCCTTGTGGTCATA
The DNA here is from genome assembly GCF_051295495.1 of Thamnophis sirtalis. Classification (NCBI taxonomy): domain Eukaryota; kingdom Metazoa; phylum Chordata; class Lepidosauria; order Squamata; family Natricidae; genus Thamnophis; species Thamnophis sirtalis. The sequence continues at coordinate 80,880,631 of NW_028261385.1, read as the reverse complement.
TGATCAAAATTTGAAGGCTCAGCAACGGGTATGTAGTTACAATAGTTGTAGCATCTGGGGTCACATGCTCACTATTTGCAATTTTCCCAGTCAGCTTCTGATAAGCAAAGTCTGTGGAGTGAAAGCTGAATTCACACAACGATTGCATGATTCACCTATTAACTGCAGTAATTCCCCTACCAAAAAGGGTTGTAAAATCAAGTACAACTCACTTAACCATCTGGCTTAGCAAAGGAAATTCTGATCCCAATTGACAATAGTGAGTCTAGGACTACCTGCAAGAGCTTGATAGCTCAGTAGGTATTTGAATTACATTCTCCCCACTCCTAGGCTGATCCTAGCATCCCAGTGCTGTGGCAATTCCTAGATCATTAAGTTTAACTTGTTAACATCTAAAGTAGTTAAATTTTAGTCAGCATTGTACCTTTCTTCAGAAATCAATCAACTGTATTTCTAGTTACTTTGGATTAGGCTATGTCCCAATAGAAGATGGCAGCAGCTTAGCTGCATAAACACATTTTTTTGAACTTAAAAAGTACTTTATTTATTTATTTATTTGGTTTATTTGTGGCCCATCTCATTTCAAAGTGACTTTGGGTAGCTTATCAGCATTAAAAGCCTGTTAATTTATCAACCACCTCTAGTGTGATACTCCCCTGTTGGGGTGCCAGGCCATTTGCTCGCCAAGCCCTTAAGGAAGGTCAGAAAGGTGGAAGCCAATCTCACCTTAGGGGATAAGATGTTCCAACAGGCAAGAACTATAGAATAGAAGGCCTTCTCCTGGACCCTGCCAGCCAAAACTCCTTGATTGACAGGGCCCGCAGGATGCCTCCTCTGCTGGTGCTGGTGGAGTGGGCCAGTCCCATTGGGGTGAGACAGTTCCTCAAGTAACCTTGACCCATGCCATTCAGGACTTTAAAAGGTAATAACCAATACCTTGAATTGCACCCGGAAGCAAACCGGCAGCCAGTGCAGCCCACGGAACAGTGGTATAATTGGAATTAAGATGTATTTTGCATGATACATTTTAAAAAAGTAGTCCTCCAAGGTCTATCAGTCTTAAATTTGCAGAAATGAGTAAACCAAAGAACCTAAAACTTGTAATGTTAAAATACTCTTTTTTTTTTTACAAAAGGAAACAAATATATTTTAAACCTTTTTTAAATTTTGACTGTTATCAAGAAGTTAGGATTTACATACTGTATGCAAAAACATATGTTTTTTCATATTTAGATATGCAAAAACATATTGTAGTTTATATTTAAATAGTTGAGGGAGTTCCCATTGTGTTATTCTTAATAGTAAATAGCACAATGTTATGAATCTAGTTTTTAAAAAAATTAAGTAAAAATGCTTTTTTCCAGTTCTTTCATCAGTTGATATTTCTAAATTTCTTCACACATATTTTTTCCTGATTATAAGAAAATTCTTCCTTTGCCAACTGATTACTGCTTTTCAGGGAATATTCAAAACATATATAACTTCCATGACAGTATTGTAATTGTATTATTATGTACATAACAATATGAAGCCTGTATTTAGCTGTTGTTAGCAGTCACATGCATCAACTTCTTCCCGAGGATCTATGATGCCATAATGTATCAGCAGAGTATACATATGGATCCAAGCAATGTGACCTTTTATAATTGATAGAAATTTTGTCAACACACAGATTTATGCCATAATCCTTCAACTTTTCAAATCTTGATACTTTGTGATCTTCTCTAATTCTCTGTCTTTTACTTTACTATCCTATTTATTCTGGTATAAACAATAAGCGATTTAAAAAGGGTTCAATTGGCAGAGGATCGTTATTATGAGGAAAATAGGAGGAAGATATTAAGTATGTTCATTGCCAACTTATTGAAAATTATAAGAATAAAGATGAGATATAAATGAAGAAATAACCACATGGAGACAAAACAAAACAACCAATTTTTCTTTTAAGCAGAAACACCCTTGGAAATGAATGAAATCAAGATTACATTAAACTGTTAGTACTGTTACTTGAAAACTCTTGCTCCATTGCACTAAGCCACCATTTGTTTTAATCATTATTTGTTAAACAACTTTTTGTGGTTTAGCCACAGTGGCTGGATTGACATGGTGTGCTAAACAAGCACAAAAAACTATGGTTTACGGCAAAGTATAAAGTTGGCTAATGACTATGATACATGCCATTAAAACATGGGTTTATTTGGGTTACCAAAAACAAGTTCTTTTATAAGCCACATTAAAAAAAAACCTAGTTTTGGAAGGTAGCATGCAGTTTTTAATACTTTCTTAATGAATAATTGCAGTCAGTTTGGGCTATAATTCCTGTTTAATACCAAGCACACACATAACTGGAATTTATCCTGTCTATATTTTAATAATTATGATCATGCAGAAAATTGTAAATTATTTTATGTATTTAAAACTTGTCTTTGTTGTTCTTTATTTTAGCTATCTTGAAAGGCAGGACATAAATTAATTAATCCGTTTCTCTTCAGACCACATAGGTCTTTTGCCTTTCTGAATTAATTAATAAAGCAATTAGTAATTTAACAACAGCCAATCTTTATTTTGGCATAGAGCAGCATATCACGTTGTAATTAACAATACCACTAATGATGATGTTAAGAATTAAACTATTCTGTAAAGCTGTTGCTCTGTTTTTTAGTGGCAGAATTATTTTTTAGAGCTTTAGCTCAGAAATTAGCTCAAAGGTTTTTTTTCTTCTTGCTTCCCAACCTCTGGGCAGATTAAATATTTTTATTTCCTTCTGGAAACTAATACTTCTAGTAAATGTCTGTAATGTTATTAAAATATGGTAACATTTTAAGTATCTAATTGTAGAACTTTTATTTAATACAACTTTATTAGTGTAGGAGGCTTAGGATCTCTATCCAATTCTTGGATAAAAATAGGTCTCTTCTATTGGAATTGACACACTTTATACATATGAGCATGCAAAAAGCTGGCTTGACCTGATATTGACCTTAGACTAAAGAAGACAGCTATATTCTAAGTAGATCAAAAACAGGCAGACAAAGAATGCCTTGGCTAGAGCAACTTGTAATCACAGTGATTTATTAGACTATGACTTTCAATACACGGATTAGTCTAGCAAAATGTACTGTTACTGTGGCCTCTTTAGATTTTTCCAGTATAAGATACCTTTAAGGGTCTTTTATAGCATCTTATTTTGCTTTGTTTTGTTTTAAAGATCCATTTGGTTCTGTAGAATGCCAAGTTGCTTTACTTAACATTCCAAGGGGCTTATTCTGCAAACACTTAAAACACTAATCTCCTTGTTGACAGAAATAATCCTGTTTTAAGTCAACTGGTCCTTGAATAAATTTACTTTTGTTTAAGCATTTGCTTCATAAGCTCCCCCAAGCAGTGCATCTTTTGTTTAATGATCAGATCCTTCTTTCGCCTTTCTTAAAATTTTTGTTAGAACTTGTTTTATTATGAAGCTAACCATAAATAGGCTTCATGTGAATTCCTATTGTTGAACTGTGTCCCTTTTTGTTTTTATTCACTAGGTCCTTTGAGGTCTATAATGAAAGATCTGCATTCTGATGATAATGAAGATGAATCTGATGAAGCAGATGAGAATGACAATGACTCTGAGATGGAAAGACCTATAAATACTCACGGAGGAAGTAGAGTGCGCAGGTTAGGAATTAGAAAAATAAATTCCAGATAATTTGACAGCCTAAGACAAGCGAAAGATAGTAAAGAGATTTATTTTAGATTTTGAGATAAGCCAGAAATATTTATTTGATTCATTAAAACACTGCATGCTAGAAAAGAAAACAACATGCAGGGATTTAAGGAAATTTTAAACATTTTAAGAAAGAATCTGGGAAGTTGTTTTAAAAGCTCAGCATGCCAAGAAAGAAGAGTAAGGTCTCCTGCACTCTATAGTCAAGTGCTCCATCTCCCTCCCTCCCTCCCTCCCTCCCTCCCTCCCTCTCTCTCTCTCTCTCTCTCTTCTCTCTTCTCTCTATCTCACTCTCATTTTCACACTATATGTATATTGTGCTTTTAATTCTTTAGGCCATATACAGTGAATTTCAGAAATAAGGGAAATGAGTTGAACATAGCCGAACTGTAACAAAGGCTAATTGGAAGCTGTTATCTTAGGAAAGGACATTAAATTATCAGTTATAGGATGGAAACATCTGGCTTTGTAAAAGTACTTGTGGAAAACTTTACAGCTATACTTAAACATTAAGTATAATGTGACTGCAAAAAAAAAGACAAACATGGTTTTGAACTGCATTAACTGAAATGTAATTTCTATTTCATGAGATGTGATAGTTCCATTCTGTTCTCCACTTCACTACTATATTCAGTTCTCTGTTCTGCAATTTCAGTACAATTCAGATAAATTAGGACAGATGTAAAGAAAGGACAGCGAGGATAAACAGGGGGACTGCAAATTAAGTTCTTTGTGGAGAGACTGAAGAAAGTTTTAGCTTTCAGAAAAAAACAACTAAAGGGCAGCATAGTCATGTTCAAATATGGGATGTCGTATAAGAAGGCTATGACCAATTTTCTGTCATCCCAGGGTCACAGGACATGTAACAATGGTCTTGAGTTATGGAAATAGACTTATTTGAAGGCGTAAGTAGATCAGGGGTGTCAAACTCATGTCGTTACAGCAGCGTCATATGATGTATCAGCATTCCCCCACCCTCTTCGCTAAACCAGGGCTGGGCATGGCCAGCATGTGATGCATCCAGGGCTGGGAGTTTGACAGCCCTGGAGTAGACGGTGACTTCCTAACCAATAAAATGGTTTTACTGTGAAATAAATTACCTAAGGCAGCAGTGGGAACCCCTTGACTTGGAGCACGTTTTTCAAGAAGTTTTTAATTTTGATTTCTGCCAAAGCAGTAGTTCAAAGTTAAGACATAAATGGCCAAAGATCTGTGAAATTAATATTTTTTGTCCCACTTGGTTTACAAAGGTACGTTAAACTGCACTTGCTATTTTCATGGTTTGAAAATACTATTTTTGAGATTCTTCCAATACACTTCTTCCACCATTGTCTCTCCATCATAATACAATATTTATTTGTTTGTTTCTTAAATCAGGGGTCCCCAACCTCTGAGCTGTAGCCGGCTGCTGGGCTGCAGCCCATTCGGAACCGGGCCACACAAGT